>NC_085994.1:26448125-26762812 GCF_030014385.1 Trichomycterus rosablanca | reverse complement strand
AACACTCTACTTTCAATATTTATACTCTTGTTTGAGATTGTCTTATGCTGAATCAGGATTTGGCAATATCACTGTCAACAAAGTAATGGAGTGTAATGAACACACTAAAACAGTCTTTAATCGCTCAGATGAGTTTCTCTGGAACTGGGAAGTGATTTGACAATGTCAATCTGAAAGACGTAATACAAATGTACATAAACACTAAAACACTCATCTATTGTGCATCACTCATCTATTTGAATTCACTTAAACGAGCTTCTCTGGCGCTGGAAATGCATTTTGGAATGTCAGTCTGAAGGACGCTGCTGTTCTTGTTTAAACTTCTCTGACACTTTAAGGCTTGTTTGGAGCTTACCTGACACCTAAAACGCATTTGGCCGTGTCAATCGATAAAAAGTAATAAAAATATACGAAAACACAAAAACCCTCTTCTCTTGCGCTTTTAACGCCTTAACATGTTAGCCTGTTTATACTTCTCTGACGCATAAAATCATATGCAAATTTCATTTTAAATGTAGTAATAAAATGAGTTTAGGAACACTACTTTGCTTTGCCAACTCCCTTGCTGTGCTTTAAACGCTTATTTGAGCTTCTCTGACACTTTTAAATGCATTTGGCAGTGTCAAGCTATAAGAATTAATACACATAAACAAAACACTCTACTTTCAATAGATTTCTGTTGACTGAACTTCTCTTAGGCTGACTCTGCATTTGGCAATATTATTATCAGCCCACTGCTGAGCTTCATTCGTTTGTTTAAACTTCTCTGACGCATAAAAATCATCTGCCAATGTCATTTTAAACGATGTAATAAAATTAAATTAAAAACTCCACTGCTGTGATTTTAACTCTTCTTTAAGCTTCTCAGACACTCCACTTTCAATATTTATACTCTTGTTTGAAATTCTCTTATGCTGAATCAGGATTTTGCAATATCACTGTCAACAAAGTAATGGAGTGTAATGAACACACTAAAACAGTCTTTAATCGCTCAAATGAGTTTCTCTGGAACTGGGAAGTGATTTGACAATGTCAATCTGAAAGACGTAATACAAAAGTACATAAACACTAAAACACTCATCTATTGTGCATTTGACGATTGTTTGAAATTCTCTGACACTTAAAATTCATTTGGCAGTGTCAATCTATACGAATTAATAAAACTGTACAAAACCACCAAACCCCTTTAAACTCCTGAATCTTTCAACACTTGTCTGAGCTTCTGTTGCGCTTAATCTGCATTTGGCAATATCATTATCAAAGGATTAATGGATAGTAATGAAAACACTGCAAAAGTCAACAACATGGCTTTATTCACTTAACTGAGCTTCTGTGGCGCTAGAAATTCATTTGGAAATATTCTTATCAAGACAGAAATAGAGATGTATAAAAACATAAAACAGTCCACAACATGACTGAATTCACTTAAACGAGCTTCTCTGGCGCTGGAAATGCATTTTGGAATGTCAGTCTGAAGGACGTAATACAAATGTTCACAGCCACTTGTCTTCGTGTGGTTTTAACTCTTGTTTGAGCATTAACTTTTAAAATGCAAGTGCAGGTGTCATTATCATCGACGTTCTTTGTATGTACACATTAGAACACTCCACTACTGAACATTATTCACTTGATTTAGCTTTTGTAACGCTAAAAATGAATTTAGCAGGTATCACCGAAACAATCCTCTACTGTGCTTTAAGCCTCTCTGATGCTTAAACCGCTTTTAGGAATATCAATGTCAACTACGGAGCTTTTTTTGAACGTTAAAACATCCTTAAAGCATTAAAATCGTCTGCCAGTGCCATTTTAAACTAAATAAAAGAGTTTAAAATCACTTAAACACTGCTGTGCTTTAAATGCTTGTTTAAGCTTCTCTGACACTTAAAGCGCATTTGGCAATGTCAATCTATACGAAGTAATAAAAATGAACTAAAACACTAAAACATTCCACTTTTATTCTTTGTACGCTAGTCTGCGCTTCTCTTAGGCAAAAAATGCATTGGGCAATTTCATTATGAACAATGTAAGAGAGAGTGTAATGGAGATCAACTGCAAAATAATGGAGATTTATGACAACAACAAAACAGTCAACAACATGGCTTTTTTCGCTTAACTGAGCTTCTCTGACATTTGGCAATATCATTATGAACAAAATAATGGAGATTCATGACAACGCTAAAAAAGTCAACAAAATGGCTTAATTTGCTTAATTGAGCTTCTGTGGCGCTGGAAAAACAAAGGTGAAAATATGGGAAAAGTTCACTACTGACAATTACTACTTAGTTAATACTTCTTTGAGACATAAATATTATTTTAAACGCTGCTAATCTTGTTTAAACTTCTCTGACACTTTAAGGCTTGTTTGGAGCTTATCCGACACTTAAAACGCATTTGGCAGTGTCAATCGATAAAAAGTTATAAAAATATACGAAAACACAAAAACCCTCTTCTCTTGCGCTTTTAACGCTTGTTTGAGCCTTAACATGTTAGCCTGTTTATACTTCTCTGACGCATAAAATCATATGCAAATTTCATTTTAAATGTAGTAATAAAATGAGTTTAGGAACACTACGTTGCTTTGCCAACTCCCTTGCTGTGCTTTAAACGCTTGTCTGAGCTTCTCTGACACTTTTAAATGCATTTGGCAGTGTCAAGCTATAAGAATTAATACACATAAACAAAACACTCTACTTTCAATAGATTCTGACTGCTGAGCTTCATTTGTTTGTTTAAACGTCTCTGAAGCATAAAAATCATCTGCCAATGTCATTTTAAACGATGTAATAAAATTAAATTTAAAACTCCACTGCTGTGATTTTAACTCTTCTTTAAGCTTCTCTGACACTAAAACACTCCACTTTCAATATTTATACTCTTGTTTGAGATTGTCTTATGCTGAATCAGGATTTGGCAATATCACTGTCAACAAAGTAATGGAGTGTAATGAACACACTTAAACAGTCTTTAATCGCTCAGATGAGTTTCTCTGGAACTGGGAAGTGATTTGACAATGTCAATCTGAAGGACGTAATACAAATGTACATAAACACTAAAACACTCATCTATTGTGCATTTGACGATTGTTTGAAATTCTCTGACATTTAAAATTCATTTGGCAGTGTCAATCTATACGAATTAATAAAACTGTACAAAACCACCAAACCCCTTTAAACTCCTGAATCTTTAAACACTTGTCTGAGCTTCTGTTGCGCTTAATCTGCATTTGGCAATATCATTATCAAAGGATTAATGGATAGTAATGAAAACACTGCAAAAGTCAACAACATGGCTTCATTCACTTAACTGAGCTTCTTTGGCGCTAGAAATTCATTTGGAAATATTCTTATCAAGAAAGAAATAGAGATGTATAAAAACATAAAACAGTCCACAACATGACTGTATTTACTTAAACGAGCTTCTCTGGCGCTGGAAATGCATTTTGGAATGTCAGTCTGAAGGACGTAATACAAATGTTCACAGCCACTTGTCTTCGTGTGATTTTAACTCTTGTTTGAGCATTAACTTTTAAAATGCAAGTGCAGGTGTCATTATCAACGACGTTCTTTGTATGTACACATTAAAACACTCCACTACTGAACATTATTCACTTGATTTAGTTTTTGTAACGCTAGAAATGAATTTAGCAGGTATCACCGAAACAATCCTCTAATGTGCTTTAAGCCTCTCTGATGCTTAAACCGCTTTTGGGATTATCAATGTCAACTACGGAGCTTTTTTTGAACGTTAAAACATCTCTAAAGCATTAAAATCGTCTGCCAGTGCCATTTTAAACTAAATAAAAGAGTTTAAAATCACTTAAACACTGCTGTGCTTTAAATGCTTGTTTAAGCTTCTCTGACACTTAAAGTGCATTTGGCAATGTCAATCTATACGAAGTAATAAAAATGAACTTAAACACTAAAACATTCCACTTTTATTCTTTGTACGCTTGTCTGCGCTTCTCTTAGGCAGAAAATGCATTGGGCAATTTCATTATGAACAATGTAAGAGAGAGTGTAATGGAGATCAACTGCAAAATAATGGAGATTCATGACAACAATAAAACAGTCAACAACATGGCTTTTTTCGCTTAACTGAGCTTCTGTGGCGCTGGAAAAGCAAAGGTGAAAATATGGGAAAAGTTCACTACTGAGAATTACTACTTAGTTAATACTTCTTTGAGACATAAATATTATTTTAAACGCTGCTAATCTTGTTTAAACTTCTCTGACACTTTAAGGCTTGTTTGGAGTTTATCCGACACTTAAAACGCATTTGGCAGTGTCAGTAGATAAAAAGTTATAAAAATATACGAAAACACAAAAACCCTCTTCTCTTGCGCTTTTAACGCTTGTTTGAGCCTTAACATGTTAGCCTGTTTATACTTCTCTGACGCATAAAATCATATGCAAATTTCATTTTAAATGTAGTAATAAAATGAGTTTAGGAACACTACGTTGCTTTGCCAACTCCCTTGCTGTGCTTTAAACGCTTGTTTGAGCTTCTCTGACACTTTTAAATGCATTTGGCAGTGTCAAGCTATAAGAATTAATACACATAAACAAAACACTCTACTTTCAATAGATTCTGACTGCTGAGCTTCATTTGTTTGTTTAAACGTCTCTGACGCATAAAAATCATCTGCCAATGTCATTTTAAACGACGTAATAAAATTAAATTTAAAACTCCACTGCTGTGATTTTAACTCTTCTTTAAGCTTCTCTGACACTAAAACACTCTACTTTCAATATTTATACTCTTGTTTGAGATTGTCTTATGCTGAATCAGGATTTGGCAATATCACTGTCAACAAAGTAATGGAGTGTAATGAACACACTAAAACAGTCTTTAATCGCTCAGATGAGTTTCTCTGGAACTGGGAAGTGATTTGACAATGTCAATCTGAAAGACGTAATACAAATGTACATAAACACTAAAACACTCATCTATTGTGCATCACTCATCTATTTGAATTCACTTAAACGAGCTTCTCTGGCGCTGGAAATGCATTTTGGAATGTCAGTCTGAAGGACGCTGCTGTTCTTGTTTAAACTTCTCTGACACTTTAAGGCTTGTTTGGAGCTTACCTGACACTTAAAACGCATTTGGCCGTGTCAATCGATAAAAAGTAATAAAAATATACGAAAACACAAAAACCCTCTTCTCTTGCGCTTAAAAATCATCTGCCAATGTCATTTTAAACGATGTAATAAAATTAAATTAAAAACTCCACTGCTGTGATTTTAACTCTTCTTTAAGCTTCTCAGACACTCCACTTTCAATATTTATACTCTTGTTTGAAATTCTCTTATGCTGAATCAGGATTTGGCAATATCACTGTCAACAAAGTAATGGAGTGTAATGAACACACTTAAACAGTCTTTAATCGCTCAGATGAGTTTCTCTGGAACTGGGAAGTGATTTGACAATGTCAATCTGAAGGACGTAATACAAATGTACATAAACACTAAAACACTCATCTATTGTGCATTTGACGATTGTTTGAAATTCTCTGACATTTAAAATTAATTTGGCAGTGTCAATCTATACGAATTAATAAAACTGTACAAAACCACCAAACCCCTTTAAACTCCTGAATCTTTAAACACTTGTCTGAGCTTCTGTTGCGCTTAATCTGCATTTGGCAATATCATTATCAAAGGATTAATGGATAGTAATGAAAACACTGCAAAAGTCAACAACATGGCTTTATTCACTTAACTGAGCTTCTGTGGCGCTAGAAATTCATTTGGAAATATTCTTATCAAGACAGAAATAGAGATGTATAAAAACATAAAACAGTCCACAACATGACTGAATTCACTTAAACGAGCTTCTCTGGCGCTGGAAATGCATTTTGGAATGTCAGTCTGAAGGACGTAATACAAATGTTCACAGCCACTTGTCTTCGTGTGGTTTTAACTCTTGTTTGAGCATTAACTTTTAAAATGCAAGTGCAGGTGTCATTATCATCGACGTTCTTTGTATGTATACATTAGAACACTCCACTACTGAACATTATTCACTTGATTTAGCTTTTGTAACGCTAAAAATGAATTTAGCAGGTATCACCGAAACAATCCTCTACTGTGCTTTAAGCCTCTCTGATGCTTAAACCGCTTTTAGGAATATCAATGTCAACTACGGAGCTTTTTTTGAACGTTAAAACATCCTTAAAGCATTAAAATCGTCTGCCAGTGCAATTTTAAACTAAATAAAAGAGTTTAAAATCACTTAAACACTGCTGTGCTTTAAATGCTTGTTTAAGCTTCTCTGACACTTAAAGCGCATTTGGCAATGTCAATCTATACGAAGTAATAAAAATGAACTAAAACACTAAAACATTCCACTTTTATTCTTTGTACGCTTGTCTGCGCTTCTCTTAGGCAGAAAATGCATTGGGCAATTTCATTATGAACAATGTAAGAGAGAGTGTAATGGAGATCAACTGCAAAATAATGGAGATTTATGACAACAACAAAACAGTCAACAACATGGCTTTTTTCGCTTAACTGAGCTTCTCTGACATTTGGCAATATCATTATGAACAAAATAATGGAGATTCATGACAACGCTAAAAAAGTCAACAAAATGGCTTTATTTGCTTAATTGAGCTTCTGTGGCGCTGGAAAAACAAAGGTGAAAATATGGGAAAAGTTCACTACTGACAATTACTACTTAGTTAATACTTCTTTGAGACATAAATATTATTTTAAACGCTGCTGTTTTTGTTTAAACTTCTCTGACACTTTAAGGCTTGTTTGGAGCTTACCTGACACTTAAAACGCATTTGGCCGTGTCAATCGATAAACAGTAATAAAAATATACGAAAAAACAAAAACCCTCTTCTCTTGCACTTTTAACGCTTGTTTGAGCCTTAACATGTTAGCCTGTTTATACTTCTCTGACGCATAAAATCATATGCAAATTTCATTTCAAATGTAGTAATAAAATGAGTTTAGGAACACTACGTTGCTTTGCCAACTCCCTTGCTGTGCTTTAAACGCTTGTTTGAGCTTCTCTGACACTCTTAAATGCATTTGGCAGTGTCAAGCTATAAGAATTAATACACATAAACAAAACACTCTACTTTCAATAGATTTCTGTTGACTGAACTTCTCTTAGGCTGACTCTGCATTTGGCAATATTATTATCAGCCCACTGCTGAGCTTCATTCGTTTGTTTAAACTTCTCTGACGCATAAAAATCATCTGCCAATGTCATTTTAAACGATGTAATAAAATTAAATTAAAAACTCCACTGCTTTGATTTTAACTTTTCTTTAAGCTTCTCAGACACTCCACTTTCAATATTTATACTCTTGTTTGAAATTCTCTTATGCTGAATCAGGATTTGGCAATATCACTGTCAACAAAGTAATGGAGTGTAATGAACACACTAAAACAGTCTTTAATCGCTCAAATGAGTTTCTCTGGAACTGGGAAGTGATTTGACAATGTCAATCTGAAAGACGTAATACAAAAGTACATAAACACTAAAACACTCATCTATTGTGCATTTGACGATTGTTTGAAATTCTCTGACACTTAAAATTCATTTGGCAGTGTCAATCTATACGAATTAATAAAACTGTACAAAACCACCAAACCCCTTTAAACTCCTGAATCTTTCAACACTTGTCTGAGCTTCTGTTGCGCTTAATCTGCATTTGGCAATATCATTATCAAAGGATTAATGGATAGTAATGAAAACACTGCAAAAGTCAACAACATGGCTTTATTCACTTAACTGAGCTTCTGTGGCGCTAGAAATTCATTTGGAAATATTCTTATCAAGACAGAAATAGAGATGTATAAAAACATAAAACAGTCCACAACATGACTGAATTCACTTAAACGAGCTTCTCTGGCGCTGGAAATGCATTTTGGAATGTCAGTCTGAAGGACGTAATACAAATGTTCACAGCCACTTGTCTTCGTGTGGTTTTAACTCTTGTTTGAGCATTAACTTTTAAAATGCAAGTGCAGGTGTCATTATCATCGACGTTCTTTGTATGTATACATTAGAACACTCCACTACTGAACATTATTCACTTGAGGTAGCAGGTATCAACGAAACAATCCTCTACTGTGCTTTAAGCCTCTCTGATGCTTAAACCGCTTTTAGGAATATCAATGTCAACTACGGAGCTTTTTTTGAACGTTAAAACATCCTTAAAGCATTAAAATCGTCTGCCAGTGCCATTTTAAACTAAATAAAAGAGTTTAAAATCACTTAAACACTGCTGTGCTTTAAATGCTTGTTTAAGCTTCTCTGACACTTAAAGCGCATTTGGCAATGTCAATCTATACGAAGTAATAAAAATGAACTAAAACACTAAAACATTCCACTTTTATTCTTTGTACGCTTGTCTGCGCTTCTCTTAGGCAGAAAATGCATTGGGCAATTTCATTATGAACAATGTAAGAGAGAGTGTAATGGAGATCAACTGCAAAATAATGGAGATTTATGACAACAACAAAACAGTCAACAACATGGCTTTTTTCGCTTAACTGAGCTTCTCTGACATTTGGCAATATCATTATGAACAAAATAATGGAGATTCATGACAACGATAAAAAAGTCAACAAAATGGCTTAATTTGCTTAATTGAGCTTCTGTGGCGCTGGAAAAACAAAGGTGAAAATATGGGAAAAGTTCACTACTGACAATTACTACTTAGTTAATACTTCTTTGAGACATAAATATTATTTTAAACGCTGCTAATCTTGTTTAAACTTCTCTGACACTTTAAGGCTTGTTTGGAGCTTATCCGACACTTAAAACGCATTTGGCAGTGTCAATAGATAAAAAGTTATAAAAATATACGAAAACACAAAAACCCTCTTCTCTTGCGCTTTTAACGCTTGTTTGAGCCTTAACATGTTAGCCTGTTTATACTTCTCTGACGCATAAAATCATATGCAAATTTCATTTTAAATGTAGTAATAAAATGAGTTTAGGAACACTACGTTGCTTTGCCAACTCCCTTGCTGTGCTTTAAACGCTTGTTTGAGCTTCTCTGACACTTTTAAATGCATTTGGCAGTGTCAAGCTATAAGAATTAATACACATAAACAAAACACTCTACTTTCAATAGATTCTGACTGCTGAGCTTCATTTGTTTGTTTAAACGTCTCTGACGCATAAAAATCATCTGCCAATGTCATTTTAAACGACGTAATAAAATTAAATTTAAAACTCCACTGCTGTGATTTTAACTCTTCTTTAAGCTTCTCTGACACTAAAACACTCTACTTTCAATATTTATACTCTTGTTTGAGATTGTCTTATGCTGAATCAGGATTTGGCAATATCACTGTCAACAAAGTAATGGAGTGTAATGAACACACTAAAACAGTCTTTAATCGCTCAGATGAGTTTCTCTGGAACTGGGAAGTGATTTGACAATGTCAATCTGAAAGACGTAATACAAATGTACATAAACACTAAAACACTCATCTATTGTGCATCACTCATCTATTTGAATTCACTTAAACGAGCTTCTCTGGCGCTGGAAATGCATTTTGGAATGTCAGTCTGAAGGACGCTGCTGTTCTTGTTTAAACTTCTCTGACACTTTAAGGCTTGTTTGGAGCTTACCTGACACCTAAAACGCATTTGGCCGTGTCAATCGATAAAAAGTAATAAAAATATACGAAAACACAAAAACCCTCTTCTCTTGCGCTTTTAACGCCTTAACATGTTAGCCTGTTTATACTTCTCTGACGCATAAAATCATATGCAAATTTCATTTTAAATGTAGTAATAAAATGAGTTTAGGAACACTACTTTGCTTTGCCAACTCCCTTGCTGTGCTTTAAACGCTTATTTGAGCTTCTCTGACACTTTTAAATGCATTTGGCAGTGTCAAGCTATAAGAATTAATACACATAAACAAAACACTCTACTTTCAATAGATTTCTGTTGACTGAACTTCTCTTAGGCTGACTCTGCATTTGGCAATATTATTATCAGCCCACTGCTGAGCTTCATTCGTTTGTTTAAACTTCTCTGACGCATAAAAATCATCTGCCAATGTCATTTTAAACGATGTAATAAAATTAAATTAAAAACTCCACTGCTGTGATTTTAACTCTTCTTTAAGCTTCTCAGACACTCCACTTTCAATATTTATACTCTTGTTTGAAATTCTCTTATGCTGAATCAGGATTTTGCAATATCACTGTCAACAAAGTAATGGAGTGTAATGAACACACTAAAACAGTCTTTAATCGCTCAAATGAGTTTCTCTGGAACTGGGAAGTGATTTGACAATGTCAATCTGAAAGACGTAATACAAAAGTACATAAACACTAAAACACTCATCTATTGTGCATTTGACGATTGTTTGAAATTCTCTGACACTTAAAATTCATTTGGCAGTGTCAATCTATACGAATTAATAAAACTGTACAAAACCACCAAACCCCTTTAAACTCCTGAATCTTTCAACACTTGTCTGAGCTTCTGTTGCGCTTAATCTGCATTTGGCAATATCATTATCAAAGGATTAATGGATAGTAATGAAAACACTGCAAAAGTCAACAACATGGCTTTATTCACTTAACTGAGCTTCTGTGGCGCTAGAAATTCATTTGGAAATATTCTTATCAAGACAGAAATAGAGATGTATAAAAACATAAAACAGTCCACAACATGACTGAATTCACTTAAACGAGCTTCTCTGGCGCTGGAAATGCATTTTGGAATGTCAGTCTGAAGGACGTAATACAAATGTTCACAGCCACTTGTCTTCGTGTGGTTTTAACTCTTGTTTGAGCATTAACTTTTAAAATGCAAGTGCAGGTGTCATTATCATCGACGTTCTTTGTATGTACACATTAGAACACTCCACTACTGAACATTATTCACTTGATTTAGCTTTTGTAACGCTAAAAATGAATTTAGCAGGTATCACCGAAACAATCCTCTACTGTGCTTTAAGCCTCTCTGATGCTTAAACCGCTTTTAGGAATATCAATGTCAACTACGGAGCTTTTTTTGAACGTTAAAACATCCTTAAAGCATTAAAATCGTCTGCCAGTGCCATTTTAAACTAAATAAAAGAGTTTAAAATCACTTAAACACTGCTGTGCTTTAAATGCTTGTTTAAGCTTCTCTGACACTTAAAGCGCATTTGGCAATGTCAATCTATACGAAGTAATAAAAATGAACTAAAACACTAAAACATTCCACTTTTATTCTTTGTACGCTAGTCTGCGCTTCTCTTAGGCAAAAAATGCATTGGGCAATTTCATTATGAACAATGTAAGAGAGAGTGTAATGGAGATCAACTGCAAAATAATGGAGATTTATGACAACAACAAAACAGTCAACAACATGGCTTTTTTCGCTTAACTGAGCTTCTCTGACATTTGGCAATATCATTATGAACAAAATAATGGAGATTCATGACAACGCTAAAAAAGTCAACAAAATGGCTTAATTTGCTTAATTGAGCTTCTGTGGCGCTGGAAAAACAAAGGTGAAAATATGGGAAAAGTTCACTACTGACAATTACTACTTAGTTAATACTTCTTTGAGACATAAATATTATTTTAAACGCTGCTAATCTTGTTTAAACTTCTCTGACACTTTAAGGCTTGTTTGGAGCTTATCCGACACTTAAAACGCATTTGGCAGTGTCAATCGATAAAAAGTTATAAAAATATACGAAAACACAAAAACCCTCTTCTCTTGCGCTTTTAACGCTTGTTTGAGCCTTAACATGTTAGCCTGTTTATACTTCTCTGACGCATAAAATCATATGCAAATTTCATTTTAAATGTAGTAATAAAATGAGTTTAGGAACACTACGTTGCTTTGCCAACTCCCTTGCTGTGCTTTAAACGCTTGTCTGAGCTTCTCTGACACTTTTAAATGCATTTGGCAGTGTCAAGCTATAAGAATTAATACACATAAACAAAACACTCTACTTTCAATAGATTCTGACTGCTGAGCTTCATTTGTTTGTTTAAACGTCTCTGAAGCATAAAAATCATCTGCCAATGTCATTTTAAACGATGTAATAAAATTAAATTTAAAACTCCACTGCTGTGATTTTAACTCTTCTTTAAGCTTCTCTGACACTAAAACACTCCACTTTCAATATTTATACTCTTGTTTGAGATTGTCTTATGCTGAATCAGGATTTGGCAATATCACTGTCAACAAAGTAATGGAGTGTAATGAACACACTTAAACAGTCTTTAATCGCTCAGATGAGTTTCTCTGGAACTGGGAAGTGATTTGACAATGTCAATCTGAAGGACGTAATACAAATGTACATAAACACTAAAACACTCATCTATTGTGCATTTGACGATTGTTTGAAATTCTCTGACATTTAAAATTCATTTGGCAGTGTCAATCTATACGAATTAATAAAACTGTACAAAACCACCAAACCCCTTTAAACTCCTGAATCTTTAAACACTTGTCTGAGCTTCTGTTGCGCTTAATCTGCATTTGGCAATATCATTATCAAAGGATTAATGGATAGTAATGAAAACACTGCAAAAGTCAACAACATGGCTTCATTCACTTAACTGAGCTTCTTTGGCGCTAGAAATTCATTTGGAAATATTCTTATCAAGAAAGAAATAGAGATGTATAAAAACATAAAACAGTCCACAACATGACTGTATTTACTTAAACGAGCTTCTCTGGCGCTGGAAATGCATTTTGGAATGTCAGTCTGAAGGACGTAATACAAATGTTCACAGCCACTTGTCTTCGTGTGATTTTAACTCTTGTTTGAGCATTAACTTTTAAAATGCAAGTGCAGGTGTCATTATCAACGACGTTCTTTGTATGTACACATTAAAACACTCCACTACTGAACATTATTCACTTGATTTAGTTTTTGTAACGCTAGAAATGAATTTAGCAGGTATCACCGAAACAATCCTCTAATGTGCTTTAAGCCTCTCTGATGCTTAAACCGCTTTTGGGATTATCAATGTCAACTACGGAGCTTTTTTTGAACGTTAAAACATCTCTAAAGCATTAAAATCGTCTGCCAGTGCCATTTTAAACTAAATAAAAGAGTTTAAAATCACTTAAACACTGCTGTGCTTTAAATGCTTGTTTAAGCTTCTCTGACACTTAAAGTGCATTTGGCAATGTCAATCTATACGAAGTAATAAAAATGAACTTAAACACTAAAACATTCCACTTTTATTCTTTGTACGCTTGTCTGCGCTTCTCTTAGGCAGAAAATGCATTGGGCAATTTCATTATGAACAATGTAAGAGAGAGTGTAATGGAGATCAACTGCAAAATAATGGAGATTCATGACAACAATAAAACAGTCAACAACATGGCTTTTTTCGCTTAACTGAGCTTCTGTGGCGCTGGAAAAGCAAAGGTGAAAATATGGGAAAAGTTCACTACTGAGAATTACTACTTAGTTAATACTTCTTTGAGACATAAATATTATTTTAAACGCTGCTAATCTTGTTTAAACTTCTCTGACACTTTAAGGCTTGTTTGGAGTTTATCCGACACTTAAAACGCATTTGGCAGTGTCAGTAGATAAAAAGTTATAAAAATATACGAAAACACAAAAACCCTCTTCTCTTGCGCTTTTAACGCTTGTTTGAGCCTTAACATGTTAGCCTGTTTATACTTCTCTGACGCATAAAATCATATGCAAATTTCATTTTAAATGTAGTAATAAAATGAGTTTAGGAACACTACGTTGCTTTGCCAACTCCCTTGCTGTGCTTTAAACGCTTGTTTGAGCTTCTCTGACACTTTTAAATGCATTTGGCAGTGTCAAGCTATAAGAATTAATACACATAAACAAAACACTCTACTTTCAATAGATTCTGACTGCTGAGCTTCATTTGTTTGTTTAAACGTCTCTGACGCATAAAAATCATCTGCCAATGTCATTTTAAACGACGTAATAAAATTAAATTTAAAACTCCACTGCTGTGATTTTAACTCTTCTTTAAGCTTCTCTGACACTAAAACACTCTACTTTCAATATTTATACTCTTGTTTGAGATTGTCTTATGCTGAATCAGGATTTGGCAATATCACTGTCAACAAAGTAATGGAGTGTAATGAACACACTAAAACAGTCTTTAATCGCTCAGATGAGTTTCTCTGGAACTGGGAAGTGATTTGACAATGTCAATCTGAAAGACGTAATACAAATGTACATAAACACTAAAACACTCATCTATTGTGCATCACTCATCTATTTGAATTCACTTAAACGAGCTTCTCTGGCGCTGGAAATGCATTTTGGAATGTCAGTCTGAAGGACGCTGCTGTTCTTGTTTAAACTTCTCTGACACTTTAAGGCTTGTTTGGAGCTTACCTGACACTTAAAACGCATTTGGCCGTGTCAATCGATAAAAAGTAATAAAAATATACGAAAACACAAAAACCCTCTTCTCTTGCGCTTAAAAATCATCTGCCAATGTCATTTTAAACGATGTAATAAAATTAAATTAAAAACTCCACTGCTGTGATTTTAACTCTTCTTTAAGCTTCTCAGACACTCCACTTTCAATATTTATACTCTTGTTTGAAATTCTCTTATGCTGAATCAGGATTTGGCAATATCACTGTCAACAAAGTAATGGAGTGTAATGAACACACTTAAACAGTCTTTAATCGCTCAGATGAGTTTCTCTGGAACTGGGAAGTGATTTGACAATGTCAATCTGAAGGACGTAATACAAATGTACATAAACACTAAAACACTCATCTATTGTGCATTTGACGATTGTTTGAAATTCTCTGACATTTAAAATTAATTTGGCAGTGTCAATCTATACGAATTAATAAAACTGTACAAAACCACCAAACCCCTTTAAACTCCTGAATCTTTAAACACTTGTCTGAGCTTCTGTTGCGCTTAATCTGCATTTGGCAATATCATTATCAAAGGATTAATGGATAGTAATGAAAACACTGCAAAAGTCAACAACATGGCTTTATTCACTTAACTGAGCTTCTGTGGCGCTAGAAATTCATTTGGAAATATTCTTATCAAGACAGAAATAGAGATGTATAAAAACATAAAACAGTCCACAACATGACTGAATTCACTTAAACGAGCTTCTCTGGCGCTGGAAATGCATTTTGGAATGTCAGTCTGAAGGACGTAATACAAATGTTCACAGCCACTTGTCTTCGTGTGGTTTTAACTCTTGTTTGAGCATTAACTTTTAAAATGCAAGTGCAGGTGTCATTATCATCGACGTTCTTTGTATGTACACATTAGAACACTCCACTACTGAACATTATTCACTTGAGGTAGCAGGTATCACCGAAACAATCCTCTACTGTGCTTTAAGCCTCTCTGATGCTTAAACCGTCTGCCAGTGCAATTTTAAACTAAATAAAAGAGTTTAAAATCACTTAAACACTGCTGTGCTTTAAATGCTTGTTTAAGCTTCTCTGACACTTAAAGCGCATTTGGCAATGTCAATCTATACGAAGTAATAAAAATGAACTAAAACACTAAAACATTCCACTTTTATTCTTTGTACGCTTGTCTGCGCTTCTCTTAGGCAGAAAATGCATTGGGCAATTTCATTATGAACAATGTAAGAGAGAGTGTAATGGAGATCAACTGCAAAATAATGGAGATTTATGACAACAACAAAACAGTCAACAACATGGCTTTTTTCGCTTAACTGAGCTTCTCTGACATTTGGCAATATCATTATGAACAAAATAATGGAGATTCATGACAACGCTAAAAAAGTCAACAAAATGGCTTAATTTGCTTAATTGAGCTTCTGTGGCGCTGGAAAAACAAAGGTGAAAATATGGGAAAAGTTCACTACTGACAATTACTACTTAGTTAATACTTCTTTGAGACATAAATATTATTTTAAACGCTGCTAATCTTGTTTAAACTTCTCTGACACTTTAAGGCTTGTTTGGAGCTTATCCGACACTTAAAACGCATTTGGCAGTGTCAATAGATAAAAAGTTATAAAAATATACGAAAACACAAAAACCCTCTTCTCTTGCGCTTTTAACGCTTGTTTGAGCCTTAACATGTTAGCCTGTTTATACTTCTCTGACGCATAAAATCATATGCAAATTTCATTTTAAATGTAGTAATAAAATGAGTTTAGGAACACTACGTTGCTTTGCCAACTCCCTTGCTGTGCTTTAAACGCTTGTTTGAGCTTCTCTGACACTTTTAAATGCATTTGGCAGTGTCAAGCTATAAGAATTAATACACATAAACAAAACACTCTACTTTCAATAGATTCTGACTGCTGAGCTTCATTTGTTTGTTTAAACGTCTCTGAAGCATAAAAATCATCTGCCAATGTCATTTTAAACGACGTAATAAAATTAAATGTAAAACTCCACTGCTGTGATTTTAACTCTTCTTTAAGCTTCTCTGACACTAAAACACTCTACTTTCAATATTTATACTCTTGTTTGAGATTGTCTTATGCTGAATCAGGATTTGGCAATATCACTGTCAACAAAGTAATGGAGTGTAATGAACACACTAAAACAGTCTTTAATCGCTCAGATGAGTTTCTCTGGAACTGGGAAGTGATTTGACAATGTCAATCTGAAAGACGTAATACAAATGTACATAAACACTAAAACACTCATCTATTGTGCATTTGACGATTGTTTGAAATTCTCTGACATTTAAAATTCATTTGGCAGTGTCAATCTATACGAATTAATAAAACTGTACAAAACCACCAAACCCCTTTAAACTCCTGAATCTTTAAACACTTGTCTGAGCTTCTGTTGCGCTTAATCTGCATTTGGCAATATCATTATCAAAGGATTAATGGATAGTAATGAAAACACTGCAAAAGTCAACAACATGGCTTCATTCACTTAACTGAGCTTCTTTGGCGCTAGAAATTCATTTGGAAATATTCTTATCAAGAAAGAAATAGAGATGTATAAAAACATAAAACAGTCCACAACATGACTGTATTTACTTAAACGAGCTTCTCTGGCGCTGGAAATGCATTTTGGAATGTCAGTCTGAAGGACGTAATACAAATGTTCACAGCCACTTGTCTTCGTGTGATTTTAACTCTTGTTTGAGCATTAACTTTTAAAATGCAAGTGCAGGTGTCATTATCAACGACGTTCTTTGTATGTACACATTAAAACACTCCACTACTGAACATTATTCACTTGATTTAGTTTTTGTAACGCTGGAAATGAATTTAGCAGGTATCACCGAAACAATCCTCTACTGTGCTTTAAGCCTCTCTGATGCTTAAACCGCTTTTAGGAATATCAATGTCAACTACGGAGCTTTTTTTGAACGTTAAAACATCCTTAAAGCATTAAAATCGTCTGCCAGTGCCATTTTAAACTAAATAAAAGAGTTTAAAATCACTTAAACACTGCTGTGCTTTAAATGCTTGTTTAAGCTTCTCTGACACTTAAAGCGCATTTGGCAATGTCAATCTATACGAAGTAATAAAAATGAACTAAAACACTAAAACATTCCACTTTTATTCTTTGTACGCTTGTCTGCGCTTCTCTTAGGCAGAAAATGCATTGGGCAATTTCATTATGAACAATGTAAGAGAGAGTGTAATGGAGATCAATTGCAAAATAATGGAGATTTATGACAACAACAAAACAGTCAACAACATGGCTTTTTTCGCTTAACTGAGCTTCTCTGACATTTGGCAATATCATTATGAACAAAATAATGGAGATTCATGACAACGCTAAAAAAGTCAACAAAATGGCTTAATTTGCTTAATTGAGCTTCTGTGGCGCTGGAAAAACAAAGGTGAAAATATGGGAAAAGTTCACTACTGACAATTACTACTTAGTTAATACTTCTTTGAGACATAAATATTATTTTAAACGCTGCTAATCTTGTTTAAACTTCTCTGACACTTTAAGGCTTGTTTGGAGCTTATCCGACACTTAAAACGCATTTGGCAGTGTCAATCGATAAAAAGTTATAAAAATATACGAAAACACAAAAACCCTCTTCTCTTGCGCTTTTAACGCTTGTTTGAGCCTTAACATGTTAGCCTGTTTATACTTCTCTGACGCATAAAATCATATGCAAATTTCATTTTAAATGTAGTAATAAAATGAGTTTAGGAACACTACGTTGCTTTGCCAACTCCCTTGCTGTGCTTTAAACGCTTGTCTGAGCTTCTCTGACACTTTTAAATGCATTTGGCAGTGTCAAGCTATAAGAATTAATACACATAAACAAAACACTCTACTTTCAATAGATTCTGACTGCTGAGCTTCATTTGTTTGTTTAAACGTCTCTGAAGCATAAAAATCATCTGCCAATGTCATTTTAAACGATGTAATAAAATTAAATTTAAAACTCCACTGCTGTGATTTTAACTCTTCTTTAAGCTTCTCTGACACTAAAACACTCCACTTTCAATATTTATACTCTTGTTTGAGATTGTCTTATGCTGAATCAGGATTTGGCAATATCACTGTCAACAAAGTAATGGAGTGTAATGAACACACTTAAACAGTCTTTAATCGCTCAGATGAGTTTCTCTGGAACTGGGAAGTGATTTGACAATGTCAATCTGAAGGACGTAATACAAATGTACATAAACACTAAAACACTCATCTATTGTGCATTTGACGATTGTTTGAAATTCTCTGACATTTAAAATTCATTTGGCAGTGTCAATCTATACGAATTAATAAAACTGTACAAAACCACCAAACCCCTTTAAACTCCTGAATCTTTAAACACTTGTCTGAGCTTCTGTTGCGCTTAATCTGCATTTGGCAATATCATTATCAAAGGATTAATGGATAGTAATGAAAACACTGCAAAAGTCAACAACATGGCTTCATTCACTTAACTGAGCTTCTTTGGCGCTAGAAATTCATTTGGAAATATTCTTATCAAGAAAGAAATAGAGATGTATAAAAACATAAAACAGTCCACAACATGACTGTATTTACTTAAACGAGCTTCTCTGGCGCTGGAAATGCATTTTGGAATGTCAGTCTGAAGGACGTAATACAAATGTTCACAGCCACTTGTCTTCGTGTGATTTTAACTCTTGTTTGAGCATTAACTTTTAAAATGCAAGTGCAGGTGTCATTATCAACGACGTTCTTTGTATGTACACATTAAAACACTCCACTACTGAACATTATTCACTTGATTTAGTTTTTGTAACGCTAGAAATGAATTTAGCAGGTATCACCGAAACAATCCTCTAATGTGCTTTAAGCCTCTCTGATGCTTAAACCGCTTTTGGGATTATCAATGTCAACTACGGAGCTTTTTTTGAACGTTAAAACATCTCTAAAGCATTAAAATCGTCTGCCAGTGCCATTTTAAACTAAATAAAAGAGTTTAAAATCACTTAAACACTGCTGTGCTTTAAATGCTTGTTTAAGCTTCTCTGACACTTAAAGTGCATTTGGCAATGTCAATCTATACGAAGTAATAAAAATGAACTTAAACACTAAAACATTCCACTTTTATTCTTTGTACGCTTGTCTGCGCTTCTCTTAGGCAGAAAATGCATTGGGCAATTTCATTATGAACAATGTAAGAGAGAGTGTAATGGAGATCAACTGCAAAATAATGGAGATTCATGACAACAATAAAACAGTCAACAACATGGCTTTTTTCGCTTAACTGAGCTTCTCTGACGTTTGGCAATATCATTATGTACAAAATAATGGAGATTCATGACAACGCTAAAAAAGTCAACAAAATGGCTTAATTTGCTTAATTGAGCTTCTGTGGCGCTGGAAAAGCAAAGGTGAAAATATGGGAAAAGTTCACTACTGAGAATTACTACTTAGTTAATACTTCTTTGAGACATAAATATTATTTTAAACGCTGCTAATCTTGTTTAAACTTCTCTGACACTTTAAGGCTTGTTTGGAGTTTATCCGACACTTAAAACGCATTTGGCAGTGTCAATAGATAAAAAGTTATAAAAATATACGAAAACACAAAAACCCTCTTCTCTTGCGCTTTTAACGCTTGTTTGAGCCTTAACATGTTAGCCTGTTTATACTTCTCTGACGCATAAAATCATATGCAAATTTCATTTTAAATGTAGTAATAAAATGAGTTTAGGAACACTACGTTGCTTTGCCAACTCCCTTGCTGTGCTTTAAACGCTTGTTTGAGCTTCTCTGACACTTTTAAATGCATTTGGCAGTGTCAAGCTATAAGAATTAATACACATAAACAAAACACTCTACTTTCAATAGATTCTGACTGCTGAGCTTCATTTGTTTGTTTAAACGTCTCTGACGCATAAAAATCATCTGCCAATGTCATTTTAAACGACGTAATAAAATTAAATTTAAAACTCCACTGCTGTGATTTTAACTCTTCTTTAAGCTTCTCTGACACTAAAACACTCCACTTTCAATATTTATACTCTTGTTTGAGATTGTCTTATGCTGAATCAGGATTTGGCAATATCACTGTCAACAAAGTAATGGAGTGTAATGAACACACTTAAACAGTCTTTAATCGCTCAGATGAGTTTCTCTGGAACTGGGAAGTGATTTGACAATGTCAATCTGAAGGACGTAATACAAATGTACATAAACACTAAAACACTCATCTATTGTGCATTTGACGATTGTTTGAAATTCTCTGACATTTAAAATTAATTTGGCAGTGTCAATCTATACGAATTAATAAAACTGTACAAAACCACCAAACCCCTTTAAACTCCTGAATCTTTAAACACTTGTCTGAGCTTCTGTTGCGCTTAATCTGCATTTGGCAATATCATTATCAAAGGATTAATGGATAGTAATGAAAACACTGCAAAAGTCAACAACATGGCTTCATTCACTTAACTGAGCTTCTTTGGCGCTAGAAATTCATTTGGAAATATTCTTATCAAGAAAGAAATAGAGATGTATAAAAACATAAAACAGTCCACAACATGACTGTATTTACTTAAACGAGCTTCTCTGGCGCTGGAAATGCATTTTGGAATGTCAGTCTGAAGGACGTAATACAAATGTTCACAGCCACTTGTCTTCGTGTGATTTTAACTCTTGTTTGAGCATTAACTTTTAAAATGCAAGTGCAGGTGTCATTATCAACGACGTTCTTTGTATGTACACATTAAAACACTCCACTACTGAACATTATTCACTTGATTTAGTTTTTGTAACGCTGGAAATGAATTTAGCAGGTATCACCGAAACAATCCTCTAATGTGCTTTAAGCCTCTCTGATGCTTAAACCGCTTTTGGGATTATCAATGTCAACTACGGAGCTTTTTTTGAACGTTAAAACATCTCTAAAGCATTAAAATCGTCTGCCAGTGCCATTTTAAACTAAATAAAAGAGTTTAAAATCACTTAAACACTGCTGTGCTTTAAATGCTTGTTTAAGCTTCTCTGACACATAAAGTGCATTTGGCAATGTCAATCTATACGAAGTAATAAAAATGAACTTAAACACTAAAACATTCCACTTTTATTCTTTGTACGCTTGTCTGCGCTTCTCTTAGGCAGAAAATGCATTGGGCAATTTCATTATGAACAATGTAAGAGAGAGTGTAATGGAGATCAACTGCAAAATAATGGAGATTCATGACAACAATAAAACAGTCAACAACATGGCTTTTTTCGCTTAACTGAGCTTCTCTGACGTTTGGCAATATCATTATGTACAAAATAATGGAGATTCATGACAACGCTAAAAAAGTCAACAAAATGGCTTAATTTGCTTAATTGAGCTTCTGTGGCGCTGGAAAAGCAAAGGTGAAAATATGGGAAAAGTTCACTACAGAGAATTACTACTTAGTTAATACTTCTTTGAGACATAAATATTATTTTAAATGCTGCTAATCTTGTTTAAACTTCTCTGACACTTTAAGGCTTGTTTGGAGTTTATCCGACACTTAAAACGCATTTGGCAGTGTCAATAGATAAAAAGTTATAAAAATATACGAAAACACAAAAACCCTCTTCTCTTGCGCTTTTAACGCTTGTTTGAGCCTTAACATGTTAGCCTGTTTATACTTCTCTGACGCATAAAATCATATGCAAATTTCATTTTAAATGTAGTAATAAAATGAGTTTAGGAACACTACGTTGCTTTGCCAACTCCCTTGCTGTGCTTTAAACGCTTGTTTGAGCTTCTCTGACACTTTTAAATGCATTTGGCAGTGTCAAGCTATAAGAATTAATACACATAAACAAAACACTCTACTTTCAATAGATTCTGACTGCTGAGCTTCATTTGTTTGTTTAAACGTCTCTGACGCATAAAAATCATCTGCCAATGTCATTTTAAACGACGTAATAAAATTAAATTTAAAACTCCACTGCTGTGATTTTAACTCTTCTTTAAGCTTCTCTGACACTAAAACACTCTACTTTCAATATTTATACTCTTGTTTGAGATTGTCTTATGCTGAATCAGGATTTGGCAATATCACTGTCAACAAAGTAATGGAGTGTAATGAACACACTAAAACAGTCTTTAATCGCTCAGATGAGTTTCTCTGGAACTGGGAAGTGATTTGACAATGTCAATCTGAAAGACGTAATACAAATGTACATAAACACTAAAACACTCATCTATTGTGCATCACTCATCTATTTGAATTCACTTAAACGAGCTTCTCTGGCGCTGGAAATGCATTTTGGAATGTCAGTCTGAAGGACGCTGCTGTTCTTGTTTAAACTTCTCTGACACTTTAAGGCTTGTTTGGAGCTTACCTGACACCTAAAACGCATTTGGCCGTGTCAATCGATAAAAAGTAATAAAAATATACGAAAACACAAAAACCCTCTTCTCTTGCGCTTTTAACGCCTTAACATGTTAGCCTGTTTATACTTCTCTGACGCATAAAATCATATGCAAATTTCATTTTAAATGTAGTAATAAAATAAATTTAGGAACACTACTTTGCTTTGCCAACTCCCTTGCTGTGCTTTAAACGCTTATTTGAGCTTCTCTGACACTTTTAAATGCATTTGGCAGTGTCAAGCTATAATAATTAATACACATAAACAAAACACTCTACTTTCAATAGATTTCTGTTGACTGAACTTCTCTTAGGCTGACTCTGCATTTGGCAATATTATTATCAGCCCACTGCTGAGCTTCATTCGTTTGTTTAAACTTCTCTGACGCATAAAAATCATCTGCCAATGTCATTTTAAACGATGTAATAAAATTAAATTAAAAACTCCACTGCTGTGATTTTAACTCTTCTTTAAGCTTCTCAGACACTCCACTTTCAATATTTATACTCTTGTTTGAAATTCTCTTATGCTGAATCAGGATTTGGCAATATCACTGTCAACAAAGTAATGGAGTGTAATGAACACACTAAAACAGTCTTTAATCGCTCAAATGAGTTTCTCTGGAACTGGGAAGTGATTTGACAATGTCAATCTGAAAGACGTAATACAAAAGTACATAAACACTAAAACACTCATCTATTGTGCATTTGACGATTGTTTGAAATTCTCTGACACTTAAAATTCATTTGGCAGTGTCAATCTATACGAATTAATAAAACTGTACAAAACCACCAAACCCCTTTAAACTCCTGAATCTTTCAACACTTGTCTGAGCTTCTGTTGCGCTTAATCTGCATTTGGCAATATCATTATCAAAGGATTAATGGATAGTAATGAAAACACTGCAAAAGTCAACAACATGGCTTTATTCACTTAACTGAGCTTCTGTGGCGCTAGAAATTCATTTGGAAATATTCTTATCAAGATAGAAATAGAGATGTATAAAAACATAAAACAGTCCACAACATGACTGAATTCACTTAAACGAGCTTCTCTGGCGCTGGAAATGCATTTTGGAATGTCAGTCTGAAGGACGTAATACAAATGTTCACAGCCACTTGTCTTCGTGTGGTTTTAACTCTTGTTTGAGCATTAACTTTTAAAATGCAAGTGCAGGTGTCATTATCATCGACGTTCTTTGTATGTACGCATTAGAACACTCCACTACTGAACATTATTCACTTGATTTAGCTTTTGTAACGCTAAAAATGAATTTAGCAGGTATCACCGAAACAATCCTCTACTGTGCTTTAAGCCTCTCTGATGCTTAAACCGCTTTTAGGAATATCAATGTCAACTACGGAGCTTTTTTTGAACGTTAAAACATCCTTAAAGCATTAAAATCGTCTGCCAGTGCAATTTTAAACTAAATAAAAGAGTTTAAAATCACTTAAACACTGCTGTGCTTTAAATGCTTGTTTAAGCTTCTCTGACACTTAAAGCGCATTTGGCAATGTCAATCTATACGAAGTAATAAAAATGAACTAAAACACTAAAACATTCCACTTTTATTCTTTGTACGCTTGTCTGCGCTTCTCTTAGGCAAAAAATGCATTGGGCAATTTCATTATGAACAATGTAAGAGAGAGTGTAATGGAGATCAACTGCAAAATAATGGAGATTTATGACAACAACAAAACAGTCAAACAACATGGCTTTTTTCGCTTAACTGAGCTTCTCTGACATTTGGCAATATCATTATGAACAAAATAATGGAGATTCATGACAACGCTAAAAAAGTCAACAAAATGGCTTAATTTGCTTAATTGAGCTTCTGTGGCGCTGGAAAAACAAAGGTGAAAATATGGGAAAAGTTCACTACTGACAATTACTACTTAGTTAATACTTCTTTGAGACATAAATATTATTTTAAACGCTGCTAATCTTGTTTAAACTTCTCTGACACTTTAAGGCTTGTTTGGAGCTTATCCGACACTTAAAACGCATTTGGCAGTGTCAATCGATAAAAAGTTATAAAAATATACGAAAACACAAAAACCCTCTTCTCTTGCGCTTTTAACGCTTGTTTGAGCCTTAACATGTTAGCCTGTTTATACTTCTCTGACGCATAAAATCATATGCAAATTTCATTTTAAATGTAGTAATAAAATGAGTTTAGGAACACTACGTTGCTTTGCCAACTCCCTTGCTGTGCTTTAAACGCTTGTTTGAGCTTCTCTGACACTTTTAAATGCATTTGGCAGTGTCAAGCTATAAGAATTAATACACATAAACAAAACACTCTACTTTCAATAGATTCTGACTGCTGAGCTTCATTTGTTTGTTTAAACGTCTCTGAAGCATAAAAATCATCTGCCAATGTCATTTTAAACGATGTAATAAAATTAAATTTAAAACTCCACTGCTGTGATTTTAACTCTTCTTTAAGCTTCTCTGACACTAAAACACTCCACTTTCAATATTTATACTCTTGTTTGAGATTGTCTTATGCTGAATCAGGATTTGGCAATATCACTGTCAACAAAGTAATGGAGTGTAATGAACACACTAAAACAGTCTTTAATCGCTCAAATGAGTTTCTCTGGAACTGGGAAGTGATTTGACAATGTCAATCTGAAAGACGTAATACAAATGTACATAAACACTAAAACACTCATCTATTGTGCATCACTCATCTATTTGAATTCACTTAAACGAGCTTCTCTGGCGCTGGAAATGCATTTTGGAATGTCAGTCTGAAGGACGCTGCTGTTCTTGTTTAAACTTCTCTGACACTTTAAGGCTTGTTTGGAGCTTACCTGACACCTAAAACGCATTTGGCCGTGTCAATCGATAAAAAGTAATAAAAATATACGAAAACACAAAAACCCTCTTCTCTTGCGCTTTTAACGCCTTAACATGTTAGCCTGTTTATACTTCTCTGACGCATAAAATCATATGCAAATTTCATTTTAAATGTAGTAATAAAATAAATTTAGGAACACTACTTTGCTTTGCCAACTCCCTTGCTGTGCTTTAAACGCTTATTTGAGCTTCTCTGACACTTTTAAATGCATTTGGCAGTGTCAAGCTATAATAATTAATACACATAAACAAAACACTCTACTTTCAATAGATTTCTGTTGACTGAACTTCTCTTAGGCTGACTCTGCATTTGGCAATATTATTATCAGCCCACTGCTGAGCTTCATTCGTTTGTTTAAACTTCTCTGACGCATAAAAATCATCTGCCAATGTCATTTTAAACGATGTAATAAAATTAAATTAAAAACTCCACTGCTGTGATTTTAACTCTTCTTTAAGCTTCTCAGACACTCCACTTTCAATATTTATACTCTTGTTTGAAATTCTCTTATGCTGAATCAGGATTTGGCAATATCACTGTCAACAAAGTAATGGAGTGTAATGAACACACTAAAACAGTCTTTAATCGCTCAAATGAGTTTCTCTGGAACTGGGAAGTGATTTGACAATGTCAATCTGAAAGACGTAATACAAAAGTACATAAACACTAAAACACTCATCTATTGTGCATTTGACGATTGTTTGAAATTCTCTGACACTTAAAATTCATTTGGCAGTGTCAATCTATACGAATTAATAAAACTGTACAAAACCACCAAACCCCTTTAAACTCCTGAATCTTTCAACACTTGTCTGAGCTTCTGTTGCGCTTAATCTGCATTTGGCAATATCATTATCAAAGGATTAATGGATAGTAATGAAAACACTGCAAAAGTCAACAACATGGCTTTATTCACTTAACTGAGCTTCTGTGGCGCTAGAAATTCATTTGGAAATATTCTTATCAAGACAGAAATAGAGATGTATAAAAACATAAAACAGTCCACAACATGACTGAATTCACTTAAACGAGCTTCTCTGGCGCTGGAAATGCATTTTGGAATGTCAGTCTGAAGGACGTAATACAAATGTTCACAGCCACTTGTCTTCGTGTGGTTTTAACTCTTGTTTGAGCATTAACTTTTAAAATGCAAGTGCAGGTGTCATTATCATCGACGTTCTTTGTATGTACGCATTAGAACACTCCACTACTGAACATTATTCACTTGATTTAGCTTTTGTAACGCTAAAAATGAATTTAGCAGGTATCACCGAAACAATCCTCTACTGTGCTTTAAGCCTCTCTGATGCTTAAACCGCTTTTAGGAATATCAATGTCAACTACGGAGCTTTTTTTGAACGTTAAAACATCCTTAAAGCATTAAAATCGTCTGCCAGTGCAATTTTAAACTAAATAAAAGAGTTTAAAATCACTTAAACACTGCTGTGCTTTAAATGCTTGTTTAAGCTTCTCTGACACTTAAAGCGCATTTGGCAATGTCAATCTATACGAAGTAATAAAAATGAACTAAAACACTAAAACATTCCACTTTTATTCTTTGTACGCTTGTCTGCGCTTCTCTTAGGCAAAAAATGCATTGGGCAATTTCATTATGAACAATGTAAGAGAGAGTGTAATGGAGATCAACTGCAAAATAATGGAGATTTATGACAACAACAAAACAGTCAACAACATGGCTTTTTTCGCTTAACTGAGCTTCTCTGACATTTGGCAATATCATTATGAACAAAATAATGGAGATTCATGACAACGCTAAAAAAGTCAACAAAATGGCTTAATTTGCTTAATTGAGCTTCTGTGGCGCTGGAAAAACAAAGGTGAAAATATGGGAAAAGTTCACTACTGACAATTACTACTTAGTTAATACTTCTTTGAGACATAAATATTATTTTAAACGCTGCTAATCTTGTTTAAACTTCTCTGACACTTTAAGGCTTGTTTGGAGCTTATCCGACACTTAAAACGCATTTGGCAGTGTCAATCGATAAAAAGTTATAAAAATATACGAAAACACAAAAACCCTCTTCTCTTGCGCTTTTAACGCTTGTTTGAGCCTTAACATGTTAGCCTGTTTATACTTCTCTGACGCATAAAATCATATGCAAATTTCATTTTAAATGTAGTAATAAAATGAGTTTAGGAACACTACGTTGCTTTGCCAACTCCCTTGCTGTGCTTTAAACGCTTGTTTGAGCTTCTCTGACACTTTTAAATGCATTTGGCAGTGTCAAGCTATAAGAATTAATACACATAAACAAAACACTCTACTTTCAATAGATTCTGACTGCTGAGCTTCATTTGTTTGTTTAAACGTCTCTGAAGCATAAAAATCATCTGCCAATGTCATTTTAAACGATGTAATAAAATTAAATTTAAAACTCCACTGCTGTGATTTTAACTCTTCTTTAAGCTTCTCTGACACTAAAACACTCCACTTTCAATATTTATACTCTTGTTTGAGATTGTCTTATGCTGAATCAGGATTTGGCAATATCACTGTCAACAAAGTAATGGAGTGTAATGAACACACTTAAACAGTCTTTAATCGCTCAGATGAGTTTCTCTGGAACTGGGAAGTGATTTGACAATGTCAATCTGAAGGACGTAATACAAATGTACATAAACACTAAAACACTCATCTATTGTGCATTTGACGATTGTTTGAAATTCTCTGACATTTAAAATTCATTTGGCAGTGTCAATCTATACGAATTAATAAAACTGTACAAAACCACCAAACCCCTTTAAACTCCTGAATCTTTAAACACTTGTCTGAGCTTCTGTTGCGCTTAATCTGCATTTGGCAATATCATTATCAAAGGATTAATGGATAGTAATGAAAACACTGCAAAAGTCAACAACATGGCTTCATTCACTTAACTGAGCTTCTTTGGCGCTAGAAATTCATTTGGAAATATTCTTATCAAGAAAGAAATAGAGATGTATAAAAACATAAAACAGTCCACAACATGACTGTATTTACTTAAACGAGCTTCTCTGGCGCTGGAAATGCATTTTGGAATGTCAGTCTGAAGGACGTAATACAAATGTTCACAGCCACTTGTCTTCGTGTGATTTTAACTCTTGTTTGAGCATTAACTTTTAAAATGCAAGTGCAGGTGTCATTATCAACGACGTTCTTTGTATGTACACATTAAAACACTCCACTACTGAACATTATTCACTTGATTTAGTTTTTGTAACGCTAGAAATGAATTTAGCAGGTATCACCGAAACAATCCTCTAATGTGCTTTAAGCCTCTCTGATGCTTAAACCGCTTTTGGGATTATCAATGTCAACTACGGAGCTTTTTTTGAACGTTAAAACATCTCTAAAGCATTAAAATCGTCTGCCAGTGCCATTTTAAACTAAATAAAAGAGTTTAAAATCACTTAAACACTGCTGTGCTTTAAATGCTTGTTTAAGCTTCTCTGACACTTAAAGTGCATTTGGCAATGTCAATCTATACGAAGTAATAAAAATGAACTTAAACACTAAAACATTCCACTTTTATTCTTTGTACGCTTGTCTGCGCTTCTCTTAGGCAGAAAATGCATTGGGCAATTTCATTATGAACAATGTAAGAGAGAGTGTAATGGAGATCAACTGCAAAATAATGGAGATTCATGACAACAATAAAACAGTCAACAACATGGCTTTTTTCGCTTAACTGAGCTTCTCTGACGTTTGGCAATATCATTATGTACAAAATAATGGAGATTCATGACAACGCTAAAAAAGTCAACAAAATGGCTTAATTTGCTTAATTGAGCTTCTGTGGCGCTGGAAAAGCAAAGGTGAAAATATGGGAAAAGTTCACTACTGAGAATTACTACTTAGTTAATACTTCTTTGAGACATAAATATTATTTTAAACGCTGCTAATCTTGTTTAAACTTCTCTGACACTTTAAGGCTTGTTTGGAGTTTATCCGACACTTAAAACGCATTTGGCAGTGTCAATAGATAAAAAGTTATAAAAATATACGAAAACACAAAAACCCTCTTCTCTTGCGCTTTTAACGCTTGTTTGAGCCTTAACATGTTAGCCTGTTTATACTTCTCTGACGCATAAAATCATATGCAAATTTCATTTTAAATGTAGTAATAAAATGAGTTTAGGAACACTACGTTGCTTTGCCAACTCCCTTGCTGTGCTTTAAACGCTTGTTTGAGCTTCTCTGACACTTTTAAATGCATTTGGCAGTGTCAAGCTATAAGAATTAATACACATAAACAAAACACTCTACTTTCAATAGATTCTGACTGCTGAGCTTCATTTGTTTGTTTAAACGTCTCTGACGCATAAAAATCATCTGCCAATGTCATTTTAAACGACGTAATAAAATTAAATTTAAAACTCCACTGCTGTGATTTTAACTCTTCTTTAAGCTTCTCTGACACTAAAACACTCTACTTTCAATATTTATACTCTTGTTTGAGATTGTCTTATGCTGAATCAGGATTTGGCAATATCACTGTCAACAAAGTAATGGAGTGTAATGAACACACTAAAACAGTCTTTAATCGCTCAGATGAGTTTCTCTGGAACTGGGAAGTGATTTGACAATGTCAATCTGAAAGACGTAATACAAATGTACATAAACACTAAAACACTCATCTATTGTGCATCACTCATCTATTTGAATTCACTTAAACGAGCTTCTCTGGCGCTGGAAATGCATTTTGGAATGTCAGTCTGAAGGACGCTGCTGTTCTTGTTTAAACTTCTCTGACACTTTAAGGCTTGTTTGGAGCTTACCTGACACTTAAAACGCATTTGGCCGTGTCAATCGATAAAAAGTAATAAAAATATACGAAAACACAAAAACCCTCTTCTCTTGCGCTTAAAAATCATCTGCCAATGTCATTTTAAACGATGTAATAAAATTAAATTTAAAACTCCACTGCTGTGATTTTAACTCTTCTTTAAGCTTCTCAGACACTCCACTTTCAATATTTATACTCTTGTTTGAAATTCTCTTATGCTGAATCAGGATTTGGCAATATCACTGTCAACAAAGTAATGGAGTGTAATGAACACACTAAAACAGTCTTTAATCGCTCAAATGAGTTTCTCTGGAACTGGGAAGTGATTTGACAATGTCAATCTGAAAGACGTAATACAAAAGTACATAAACACTAAAACACTCATCTATTGTGCATTTGACGATTGTTTGAATTTCTCTGACACTTAAAATTCATTTGGCAGTGTCAATCTATACGAATTAATAAAACTGTACAAAACCACCAAACCCCTTTAAACTCCTGAATCTTTCAACACTTGTCTGAGCTTCTGTTGCGCTTAATCTGCATTTGGCAATATCATTATCAAAGGATTAATGGATAGTAATGAAAACACTGCAAAAGTCAACAACATGGCTTTATTCACTTAACTGAGCTTCTGTGGCGCTAGAAATTCATTTGGAAATATTCTTATCAAGACAGAAATAGAGATGTATAAAAACATAAAACAGTCCACAACATGACTGAATTCACTTAAACGAGCTTCTCTGGCGCTGGAAATGCATTTTGGAATGTCAGTCTGAAGGACGTAATACAAATGTTCACAGCCACTTGTCTTCGTGTGGTTTTAACTCTTGTTTGAGCATTAACTTTTAAAATGCAAGTGCAGGTGTCATTATCATCGACGTTCTTTGTATGTACACATTAGAACACTCCACTACTGAACATTATTCACTTGAGGTAGCAGGTATCACCGAAACAATCCTCTACTGTGCTTTAAGCCTCTCTGATGCTTAAACCGCTTTTAGGAATATCAATGTCAACTACGGAGCTTTTTTTGAACGTTAAAACATCCTTAAAGCATTAAAATCGTCTGCCAGTGCAATTTTAAACTAAATAAAAGAGTTTAAAATCACTTAAACACTGCTGTGCTTTAAATGCTTGTTTAAGCTTCTCTGACACTTAAAGCGCATTTGGCAATGTCAATCTATACGAAGTAATAAAAATGAACTAAAACACTAAAACATTCCACTTTTATTCTTTGTACGCTTGTCTGCGCTTCTCTTAGGCAGAAAATGCATTGGGCAATTTCATTATGAACAATGTAAGAGAGAGTGTAATGGAGATCAACTGCAAAATAATGGAGATTTATGACAACAACAAAACAGTCAACAACATGGCTTTTTTCGCTTAACTGAGCTTCTCTGACATTTGGCAATATCATTATGAACAAAATAATGGAGATTCATGACAACGCTAAAAAAGTCAACAAAATGGCTTAATTTGCTTAATTGAGCTTCTGTGGCGCTGGAAAAACAAAGGTGAAAATATGGGAAAAGTTCACTACTGACAATTACTACTTAGTTAATACTTCTTTGAGACATAAATATTATTTTAAACGCTGCTAATCTTGTTTAAACTTCTCTGACACTTTAAGGCTTGTTTGGAGCTTATCCGACACTTAAAACGCATTTGGCAGTGTCAATAGATAAAAAGTTATAAAAATATACGAAAACACAAAAACCCTCTTCTCTTGCGCTTTTAACGCTTGTTTGAGCCTTAACATGTTAGCCTGTTTATACTTCTCTGACGCATAAAATCATATGCAAATTTCATTTTAAATGTAGTAATAAAATGAGTTTAGGAACACTACGTTGCTTTGCCAACTCCCTTGCTGTGCTTTAAACGCTTGTTTGAGCTTCTCTGACACTTTTAAATGCATTTGGCAGTGTCAAGCTATAAGAATTAATACACATAAACAAAACACTCTACTTTCAATAGATTCTGACTGCTGAGCTTCATTTGTTTGTTTAAACGTCTCTGACGCATAAAAATCATCTGCCAATGTCATTTTAAACGACGTAATAAAATTAAATTTAAAACTCCACTGCTGTGATTTTAACTCTTCTTTAAGCTTCTCTGACACTAAAACACTCTACTTTCAATATTTATACTCTTGTTTGAGATTGTCTTATGCTGAATCAGGATTTGGCAATATCACTGTCAACAAAGTAATGGAGTGTAATGAACACACTAAAACAGTCTTTAATCGCTCAGATGAGTTTCTCTGGAACTGGGAAGTGATTTGACAATGTCAATCTGAAAGACGTAATACAAATGTACATAAACACTAAAACACTCATCTATTGTGCATCACTCATCTATTTGAATTCACTTAAACGAGCTTCTCTGGCGCTGGAAATGCATTTTGGAATGTCAGTCTGAAGGACGCTGCTGTTCTTGTTTAAACTTCTCTGACACTTTAAGGCTTGTTTGGAGCTTACCTGACACTTAAAACGCATTTGGCCGTGTCAATCGATAAAAAGTAATAAAAATATACGAAAACACAAAAACCCTCTTCTCTTGCGCTTTTAACGCCTTAACATGTTAGCCTGTTTATACTTCTCTGACGCATAAAATCATATGCAAATTTCATTTTAAATGTAGTAATAAAATGAGTTTAGGAACACTACTTTGCTTTGCCAACTCCCTTGCTGTGCTTTAAACGCTTATTTGAGCTTCTCTGACACTTTTAAATGCATTTGGCAGTGTCAAGCTATAAGAATTAATACACATAAACAAAACACTCTACTTTCAATAGATTTCTGTTGACTGAACTTCTCTTAGGCTGACTCTGCATTTGGCAATATTATTATCAGCCCACTGCTGAGCTTCATTCGTTTGTTTAAACTTCTCTGACGCATAAAAATCATCTGCCAATGTCATTTTAAACGATGTAATAAAATTAAATTAAAAACTCCACTGCTGTGATTTTAACTCTTCTTTAAGCTTCTCAGACACTCCACTTTCAATATTTATACTCTTGTTTGAAATTCTCTTATGCTGAATCAGGATTTGGCAATATCACTGTCAACAAAGTAATGGAGTGTAATGAACACACTAAAACAGTCTTTAATCGCTCAAATGAGTTTCTCTGGAACTGGGAAGTGATTTGACAATGTCAATCTGAAAGACGTAATACAAAAGTACATAAACACTAAAACACTCATCTATTGTGCATTTGACGATTGTTTGAAATTCTCTGACACTTAAAATTCATTTGGCAGTGTCAATCTATACGAATTAATAAAACTGTACAAAACCACCAAACCCCTTTAAACTCCTGAATCTTTCAACACTTGTCTGAGCTTCTGTTGCGCTTAATCTGCATTTGGCAATATCATTATCAAAGGATTAATGGATAGTAATGAAAACACTGCAAAAGTCAACAACATGGCTTTATTCACTTAACTGAGCTTCTGTGGCGCTAGAAATTCATTTGGAAATATTCTTATCAAGACAGAAATAGAGATGTATAAAAACATAAAACAGTCCACAACATGACTGAATTCACTTAAACGAGCTTCTCTGGCGCTGGAAATGCATTTTGGAATGTCAGTCTGAAGGACGTAATACAAATGTTCACAGCCACTTGTCTTCGTGTGGTTTTAACTCTTGTTTGAGCATTAACTTTTAAAATGCAAGTGCAGGTGTCATTATCATCGACGTTCTTTGTATGTACACATTAGAACACTCCACTACTGAACATTATTCACTTGAGGTAGCAGGTATCACCGAAACAATCCTCTACTGTGCTTTAAGCCTCTCTGATGCTTAAACCGCTTTTAGGAATATCAATGTCAACTACGGAGCTTTTTTTGAACGTTAAAACATCCTTAAAGCATTAAAATCGTCTGCCAGTGCAATTTTAAACTAAATAAAAGAGTTTAAAATCACTTAAACACTGCTGTGCTTTAAATGCTTGTTTAAGCTTCTCTGACACTTAAAGCGCATTTGGCAATGTCAATCTATACGAAGTAATAAAAATGAACTAAAACACTAAAACATTCCACTTTTATTCTTTGTACGCTTGTCTGCGCTTCTCTTAGGCAGAAAATGCATTGGGCAATTTCATTATGAACAATGTAAGAGAGAGTGTAATGGAGATCAACTGCAAAATAATGGAGATTTATGACAACAACAAAACAGTCAACAACATGGCTTTTTTCGCTTAACTGAGCTTCTCTGACATTTGGCAATATCATTATGAACAAAATAATGGAGATTCATGACAACGCTAAAAAAGTCAACAAAATGGCTTAATTTGCTTAATTGAGCTTCTGTGGCGCTGGAAAAACAAAGGTGAAAATATGGGAAAAGTTCACTACTGACAATTACTACTTAGTTAATACTTCTTTGAGACATAAATATTATTTTAAACGCTGCTAATCTTGTTTAAACTTCTCTGACACTTTAAGGCTTGTTTGGAGCTTATCCGACACTTAAAACGCATTTGGCAGTGTCAATAGATAAAAAGTTATAAAAATATACGAAAACACAAAAACCCTCTTCTCTTGCGCTTTTAACGCTTGTTTGAGCCTTAACATGTTAGCCTGTTTATACTTCTCTGACGCATAAAATCATATGCAAATTTCATTTTAAATGTAGTAATAAAATGAGTTTAGGAACACTACGTTGCTTTGCCAACTCCCTTGCTGTGCTTTAAACGCTTGTTTGAGCTTCTCTGACACTTTTAAATGCATTTGGCAGTGTCAAGCTATAAGAATTAATACACATAAACAAAACACTCTACTTTCAATAGATTCTGACTGCTGAGCTTCATTTGTTTGTTTAAACGTCTCTGACGCATAAAAATCATCTGCCAATGTCATTTTAAACGACGTAATAAAATTTAATTTAAAACTCCACTGCTGTGATTTTAACTCTTCTTTAAGCTTCTCTGACACTAAAACACTCTACTTTCAATATTTATACTCTTGTTTGAGATTGTCTTATGCTGAATCAGGATTTGGCAATATCACTGTCAACAAAGTAATGGAGTGTAATGAACACACTAAAACAGTCTTTAATCGCTCAGATGAGTTTCTCTGGAACTGGGAAGTGATTTGACAATGTCAGTCTGAAAGACGTAATACAAATGTACATAAACACTAAAACACTCATCTATTGTGCATCACTCATCTATTTGAATTCACTTAAACGAGCTTCTCTGGCGCTGGAAATGCATTTTGGAATGTCAGTCTGAAGGACGCTGCTGTTCTTGTTTAAACTTCTCTGACACTTTAAGGCTTGTTTGGAGCTTACCTGACACTTAAAACGCATTTGGCCGTGTCAATCGATAAAAAGTAATAAAAATATACGAAAACACAAAAACCCTCTTCTCTTGCGCTTTTAACGCCTTAACATGTTAGCCTGTTTATACTTCTCTGACGCATAAAATCATATGCAAATTTTATTTTAAATGTAGTAATAAAATGAGTTTAGGAACACTACTTTGCTTTGCCAACTCCCTTGCTGTGCTTTAAACGCTTATTTGAGCTTCTCTGACACTTTTAAATGCATTTGGCAGTGTCAAGCTATAAGAATTAATACACATAAACAAAACACTCTACTTTCAATAGATTTCTGTTGACTGAACTTCTCTTAGGCTGACTCTGCATTTGGCAATATTATTATCAGCCCACTGCTGAGCTTCATTCGTTTGTTTAAACTTCTCTGACGCATAAAAATCATCTGCCAATGTCATTTTAAACGATGTAATAAAATTAAATTAAAAACTCCACTGCTGTGATTTTAACTCTTCTTTAAGCTTCTCAGACACTCCACTTTCAATATTTATACTCTTGTTTGAAATTCTCTTATGCTGAATCAGGATTTGGCAATATCACTGTCAACAAAGTAATGGAGTGTAATGAACACACTAAAACAGTCTTTAATCGCTCAAATGAGTTTCTCTGGAACTGGGAAGTGATTTGACAATGTCAATCTGAAAGACGTAATACAAAAGTACATAAACACTAAAACACTCATCTATTGTGCATTTGACGATTGTTTGAAATTCTCTGACACTTAAAATTCATTTGGCAGTGTCAATCTATACGAATTAATAAAACTGTACAAAACCACCAAACCCCTTTAAACTCCTGAATCTTTCAACACTTGTCTGAGCTTCTGTTGCGCTTAATCTGCATTTGGCAATATCAAAGGATTAATGGATAGTAATGAAAACACTGCAAAAGTCAACAACATGGCTTTATTCACTTAACTGAGCTTCTGTGGCGCTAGAAATTCATTTGGAAATATTCTTATCAAGACAGAAATAGAGATGTATAAAAACATAAAACAGTCCACAACATGACTGAATTCACTTAAACGAGCTTCTCTGGCGCTGGAAATGCATTTTGGAATGTCAGTCTGAAGGACGTAATACAAATGTTCACAGCCACTTGTCTTCGTGTGGTTTTAACTCTTGTTTGAGCATTAACTTTTAAAATGCAAGTGCAGGTGTCATTATCATCGACGTTCTTTGTATGTACACATTAGAACACTCCACTACTGAACATTATTCACTTGATTTAGCTTTTGTAACGCTAAAAATGAATTTAGCAGGTATCACCGAAACAATCCTCTACTGTGCTTTAAGCCTCTCTGATGCTTAAACCGCTTTTAGGAATATCAATGTCAACTACGGAGCTTTTTTTGAACGTTAAAACATCCTTAAAGCATTAAAATCGTCTGCCAGTGCCATTTTAAACTAAATAAAAGAGTTTAAAATCACTTAAACACTGCTGTGCTTTAAATGCTTGTTTAAGCTTCTCTGACACTTAAAGCGCATTTGGCAATGTCAATCTATACGAAGTAATAAAAATGAACTAAAACACTAAAACATTCCACTTTTATTCTTTGTACGCTTGTCTGCGCTTCTCTTAGGCAAAAAATGCATTGGGCAATTTCATTATGAACAATGTAAGAGAGAGTGTAATGGAGATCAACTGCAAAATAATGGAGATTTATGACAACAACAAAACAGTCAACAACATGGCTTTTTTCGCTTAACTGAGCTTCTCTGACATTTGGCAATATCATTATGAACAAAATAATGGAGATTCATGACAACGCTAAAAAAGTCAACAAAATGGCTTAATTTGCTTAATTGAGCTTCTGTGGCGCTGGAAAAACAAAGGTGAAAATATGGGAAAAGTTCACTACTGACAATTACTACTTAGTTAATACTTCTTTGAGACATAAATATTATTTTAAACGCTGCTAATCTTGTTTAAACTTCTCTGACACTTTAAGGCTTGTTTGGAGCTTATCCGACACTTAAAACGCATTTGGCAGTGTCAATCGATAAAAAGTTATAAAAATATACGAAAACACAAAAACCCTCTTCTCTTGCGCTTTTAACGCTTGTTTGAGCCTTAACATGTTAGCCTGTTTATACTTCTCTGACGCATAAAATCATATGCAAATTTCATTTTAAATGTAGTAATAAAATGAGTTTAGGAACACTACGTTGCTTTGCCAACTCCCTTGCTGTGCTTTAAACGCTTGTCTGAGCTTCTCTGACACTTTTAAATGCATTTGGCAGTGTCAAGCTATAAGAATTAATACACATAAACAAAACACTCTACTTTCAATAGATTCTGACTGCTGAGCTTCATTTGTTTGTTTAAACGTCTCTGAAGCATAAAAATCATCTGCCAATGTCATTTTAAACGATGTAATAAAATTAAATTTAAAACTCCACTGCTGTGATTTTAACTCTTCTTTAAGCTTCTCTGACACTAAAACACTCCACTTTCAATATTTATACTCTTGTTTGAGATTGTCTTATGCTGAATCAGGATTTGGCAATATCACTGTCAACAAAGTAATGGAGTGTAATGAACACACTTAAACAGTCTTTAATCGCTCAGATGAGTTTCTCTGGAACTGGGAAGTGATTTGACAATGTCAATCTGAAGGACGTAATACAAATGTACATAAACACTAAAACACTCATCTATTGTGCATTTGACGATTGTTTGAAATTCTCTGACATTTAAAATTCATTTGGCAGTGTCAATCTATACGAATTAATAAAACTGTACAAAACCACCAAACCCCTTTAAACTCCTGAATCTTTAAACACTTGTCTGAGCTTCTGTTGCGCTTAATCTGCATTTGGCAATATCATTATCAAAGGATTAATGGATAGTAATGAAAACACTGCAAAAGTCAACAACATGGCTTCATTCACTTAACTGAGCTTCTTTGGCGCTAGAAATTCATTTGGAAATATTCTTATCAAGAAAGAAATAGAGATGTATAAAAACATAAAACAGTCCACAACATGACTGTATTTACTTAAACGAGCTTCTCTGGCGCTGGAAATGCATTTTGGAATGTCAGTCTGAAGGACGTAATACAAATGTTCACAGCCACTTGTCTTCGTGTGATTTTAACTCTTGTTTGAGCATTAACTTTTAAAATGCAAGTGCAGGTGTCATTATCAACGACGTTCTTTGTATGTACACATTAAAACACTCCACTACTGAACATTATTCACTTGATTTAGTTTTTGTAACGCTAGAAATGAATTTAGCAGGTATCACCGAAACAATCCTCTAATGTGCTTTAAGCCTCTCTGATGCTTAAACCGCTTTTGGGATTATCAATGTCAACTACGGAGCTTTTTTTGAACGTTAAAACATCTCTAAAGCATTAAAATCGTCTGCCAGTGCCATTTTAAACTAAATAAAAGAGTTTAAAATCACTTAAACACTGCTGTGCTTTAAATGCTTGTTTAAGCTTCTCTGACACTTAAAGTGCATTTGGCAATGTCAATCTATACGAAGTAATAAAAATGAACTTAAACACTAAAACATTCCACTTTTATTCTTTGTACGCTTGTCTGCGCTTCTCTTAGGCAGAAAATGCATTGGGCAATTTCATTATGAACAATGTAAGAGAGAGTGTAATGGAGATCAACTGCAAAATAATGGAGATTCATGACAACAATAAAACAGTCAACAACATGGCTTTTTTCGCTTAACTGAGCTTCTCTGACGTTTGGCAATATCATTATGTACAAAATAATGGAGATTCATGACAACGCTAAAAAAGTCAACAAAATGGCTTAATTTGCTTAATTGAGCTTCTGTGGCGCTGGAAAAGCAAAGGTGAAAATATGGGAAAAGTTCACTACTGAGAATTACTACTTAGTTAATACTTCTTTGAGACATAAATATTATTTTAAACGCTGCTAATCTTGTTTAAACTTCTCTGACACTTTAAGGCTTGTTTGGAGTTTATCCGACACTTAAAACGCATTTGGCAGTGTCAATAGATAAAAAGTTATAAAAATATACGAAAACACAAAAACCCTCTTCTCTTGCGCTTTTAACGCTTGTTTGAGCCTTAACATGTTAGCCTGTTTATACTTCTCTGACGCATAAAATCATATGCAAATTTCATTTTAAATGTAGTAATAAAATGAGTTTAGGAACACTACGTTGCTTTGCCAACTCCCTTGCTGTGCTTTAAACGCTTGTTTGAGCTTCTCTGACACTTTTAAATGCATTTGGCAGTGTCAAGCTATAAGAATTAATACACATAAACAAAACACTCTACTTTCAATAGATTCTGACTGCTGAGCTTCATTTGTTTGTTTAAACGTCTCTGACGCATAAAAATCATCTGCCAATGTCATTTTAAACGACGTAATAAAATTAAATTTAAAACTCCACTGCTGTGATTTTAACTCTTCTTTAAGCTTCTCTGACACTAAAACACTCTACTTTCAATATTTATACTCTTGTTTGAGATTGTCTTATGCTGAATCAGGATTTGGCAATATCACTGTCAACAAAGTAATGGAGTGTAATGAACACACTAAAACAGTCTTTAATCGCTCAGATGAGTTTCTCTGGAACTGGGAAGTGATTTGACAATGTCAATCTGAAAGACGTAATACAAATGTACATAAACACTAAAACACTCATCTATTGTGCATCACTCATCTATTTGAATTCACTTAAACGAGCTTCTCTGGCGCTGGAAATGCATTTTGGAATGTCAGTCTGAAGGACGCTGCTGTTCTTGTTTAAACTTCTCTGACACTTTAAGGCTTGTTTGGAGCTTACCTGACACTTAAAACGCATTTGGCCGTGTCAATCGATAAAAAGTAATAAAAATATACGAAAACACAAAAACCCTCTTCTCTTGCGCTTAAAAATCATCTGCCAATGTCATTTTAAACGATGTAATAAAATTAAATTAAAAACTCCACTGCTGTGATTTTAACTCTTCTTTAAGCTTCTCAGACACTCCACTTTCAATATTTATACTCTTGTTTGAAATTCTCTTATGCTGAATCAGGATTTGGCAATATCACTGTCAACAAAGTAATGGAGTGTAATGAACACACTTAAACAGTCTTTAATCGCTCAGATGAGTTTCTCTGGAACTGGGAAGTGATTTGACAATGTCAATCTGAAGGACGTAATACAAATGTACATAAACACTAAAACACTCATCTATTGTGCATTTGACGATTGTTTGAAATTCTCTGACATTTAAAATTAATTTGGCAGTGTCAATCTATACGAATTAATAAAACTGTACAAAACCACCAAACCCCTTTAAACTCCTGAATCTTTAAACACTTGTCTGAGCTTCTGTTGCGCTTAATCTGCATTTGGCAATATCATTATCAAAGGATTAATGGATAGTAATGAAAACACTGCAAAAGTCAACAACATGGCTTTATTCACTTAACTGAGCTTCTGTGGCGCTAGAAATTCATTTGGAAATATTCTTATCAAGACAGAAATAGAGATGTATAAAAACATAAAACAGTCCACAACATGACTGAATTCACTTAAACGAGCTTCTCTGGCGCTGGAAATGCATTTTGGAATGTCAGTCTGAAGGACGTAATACAAATGTTCACAGCCACTTGTCTTCGTGTGGTTTTAACTCTTGTTTGAGCATTAACTTTTAAAATGCAAGTGCAGGTGTCATTATCATCGACGTTCTTTGTATGTACACATTAGAACACTCCACTACTGAACATTATTCACTTGAGGTAGCAGGTATCACCGAAACAATCCTCTACTGTGCTTTAAGCCTCTCTGATGCTTAAACCGTCTGCCAGTGCAATTTTAAACTAAATAAAAGAGTTTAAAATCACTTAAACACTGCTGTGCTTTAAATGCTTGTTTAAGCTTCTCTGACACTTAAAGCGCATTTGGCAATGTCAATCTATACGAAGTAATAAAAATGAACTAAAACACTAAAACATTCCACTTTTATTCTTTGTACGCTTGTCTGCGCTTCTCTTAGGCAGAAAATGCATTGGGCAATTTCATTATGAACAATGTAAGAGAGAGTGTAATGGAGATCAACTGCAAAATAATGGAGATTTATGACAACAACAAAACAGTCAACAACATGGCTTTTTTCGCTTAACTGAGCTTCTCTGACATTTGGCAATATCATTATGAACAAAATAATGGAGATTCATGACAACGCTAAAAAAGTCAACAAAATGGCTTAATTTGCTTAATTGAGCTTCTGTGGCGCTGGAAAAACAAAGGTGAAAATATGGGAAAAGTTCACTACTGACAATTACTACTTAGTTAATACTTCTTTGAGACATAAATATTATTTTAAACGCTGCTAATCTTGTTTAAACTTCTCTGACACTTTAAGGCTTGTTTGGAGCTTATCCGACACTTAAAACGCATTTGGCAGTGTCAATAGATAAAAAGTTATAAAAATATACGAAAACACAAAAACCCTCTTCTCTTGCGCTTTTAACGCTTGTTTGAGCCTTAACATGTTAGCCTGTTTATACTTCTCTGACGCATAAAATCATATGCAAATTTCATTTTAAATGTAGTAATAAAATGAGTTTAGGAACACTACGTTGCTTTGCCAACTCCCTTGCTGTGCTTTAAACGCTTGTTTGAGCTTCTCTGACACTTTTAAATGCATTTGGCAGTGTCAAGCTATAAGAATTAATACACATAAACAAAACACTCTACTTTCAATAGATTCTGACTGCTGAGCTTCATTTGTTTGTTTAAACGTCTCTGAAGCATAAAAATCATCTGCCAATGTCATTTTAAACGACGTAATAAAATTAAATGTAAAACTCCACTGCTGTGATTTTAACTCTTCTTTAAGCTTCTCTGACACTAAAACACTCTACTTTCAATATTTATACTCTTGTTTGAGATTGTCTTATGCTGAATCAGGATTTGGCAATATCACTGTCAACAAAGTAATGGAGTGTAATGAACACACTAAAACAGTCTTTAATCGCTCAGATGAGTTTCTCTGGAACTGGGAAGTGATTTGACAATGTCAATCTGAAAGACGTAATACAAATGTACATAAACACTAAAACACTCATCTATTGTGCATTTGACGATTGTTTGAAATTCTCTGACATTTAAAATTCATTTGGCAGTGTCAATCTATACGAATTAATAAAACTGTACAAAACCACCAAACCCCTTTAAACTCCTGAATCTTTAAACACTTGTCTGAGCTTCTGTTGCGCTTAATCTGCATTTGGCAATATCATTATCAAAGGATTAATGGATAGTAATGAAAACACTGCAAAAGTCAACAACATGGCTTCATTCACTTAACTGAGCTTCTTTGGCGCTAGAAATTCATTTGGAAATATTCTTATCAAGAAAGAAATAGAGATGTATAAAAACATAAAACAGTCCACAACATGACTGTATTTACTTAAACGAGCTTCTCTGGCGCTGGAAATGCATTTTGGAATGTCAGTCTGAAGGACGTAATACAAATGTTCACAGCCACTTGTCTTCGTGTGATTTTAACTCTTGTTTGAGCATTAACTTTTAAAATGCAAGTGCAGGTGTCATTATCAACGACGTTCTTTGTATGTACACATTAAAACACTCCACTACTGAACATTATTCACTTGATTTAGTTTTTGTAACGCTGGAAATGAATTTAGCAGGTATCACCGAAACAATCCTCTACTGTGCTTTAAGCCTCTCTGATGCTTAAACCGCTTTTGGGATTATCAATGTCAACTACGGAGCTTTTTTTGAACGTTAAAACATCTCTAAAGCATTAAAATCGTCTGCCAGTGCCATTTTAAACTAAATAAAAGAGTTTAAAATCACTTAAACACTGCTGTGCTTTAAATGCTTGTTTAAGCTTCTCTGACACTTAAAGTGCATTTGGCAATGTCAATCTATACGAAGTAATAAAAATGAACTTAAACACTAAAACATTCCACTTTTATTCTTTGTACGCTTGTCTGCGCTTCTCTTAGGCAGAAAATGCATTGGGCAATTTCATTATGAACAATGTAAGAGAGAGTGTAATGGAGATCAACTGCAAAATAATGGAGATTCATGACAACAATAAAACAGTCAACAACATGGCTTTTTTCGCTTAACTGAGCTTCTCTGACGTTTGGCAATATCATTATGTACAAAATAATGGAGATTCATGACAACGCTAAAAAAGTCAACAAAATGGCTTAATTTGCTTAATTGAGCTTCTGTGGCGCTGGAAAAGCAAAGGTGAAAATATGGGAAAAGTTCACTACTGAGAATTACTACTTAGTTAATACTTCTTTGAGACATAAATATTATTTTAAACGCTGCTAATCTTGTTTAAACTTCTCTGACACTTTAAGGCTTGTTTGGAGTTTATCCGACACTTAAAACGCATTTGGCAGTGTCAATAGATAAAAAGTTATAAAAATATACGAAAACACAAAAACCCTCTTCTCTTGCGCTTTTAACGCTTGTTTGAGCCTTAACATGTTAGCCTGTTTATACTTCTCTGACGCATAAAATCATATGCAAATTTCATTTTAAATGTAGTAATAAAATGAGTTTAGGAACACTACGTTGCTTTGCCAACTCCCTTGCTGTGCTTTAAACGCTTGTCTGAGCTTCTCTGACACTTTTAAATGCATTTGGCAGTGTCAAGCTATAAGAATTAATACACATAAACAAAACACTCTACTTTCAATAGATTCTGACTGCTGAGCTTCATTTGTTTGTTTAAACGTCTCTGAAGCATAAAAATCATCTGCCAATGTCATTTTAAACGATGTAATAAAATTAAATTTAAAACTCCACTGCTGTGATTTTAACTCTTCTTTAAGCTTCTCTGACACTAAAACACTCCACTTTCAATATTTATACTCTTGTTTGAGATTGTCTTATGCTGAATCAGGATTTGGCAATATCACTGTCAACAAAGTAATGGAGTGTAATGAACACACTTAAACAGTCTTTAATCGCTCAGATGAGTTTCTCTGGAACTGGGAAGTGATTTGACAATGTCAATCTGAAGGACGTAATACAAATGTACATAAACACTAAAACACTCATCTATTGTGCATTTGACGATTGTTTGAAATTCTCTGACATTTAAAATTCATTTGGCAGTGTCAATCTATACGAATTAATAAAACTGTACAAAACCACCAAACCCCTTTAAACTCCTGAATCTTTAAACACTTGTCTGAGCTTCTGTTGCGCTTAATCTGCATTTGGCAATATCATTATCAAAGGATTAATGGATAGTAATGAAAACACTGCAAAAGTCAACAACATGGCTTCATTCACTTAACTGAGCTTCTTTGGCGCTAGAAATTCATTTGGAAATATTCTTATCAAGAAAGAAATAGAGATGTATAAAAACATAAAACAGTCCACAACATGACTGTATTTACTTAAACGAGCTTCTCTGGCGCTGGAAATGCATTTTGGAATGTCAGTCTGAAGGACGTAATACAAATGTTCACAGCCACTTGTCTTCGTGTGATTTTAACTCTTGTTTGAGCATTAACTTTTAAAATGCAAGTGCAGGTGTCATTATCAACGACGTTCTTTGTATGTACACATTAAAACACTCCACTACTGAACATTATTCACTTGATTTAGTTTTTGTAACGCTAGAAATGAATTTAGCAGGTATCACCGAAACAATCCTCTAATGTGCTTTAAGCCTCTCTGATGCTTAAACCGCTTTTGGGATTATCAATGTCAACTACGGAGCTTTTTTTGAACGTTAAAACATCTCTAAAGCATTAAAATCGTCTGCCAGTGCCATTTTAAACTAAATAAAAGAGTTTAAAATCACTTAAACACTGCTGTGCTTTAAATGCTTGTTTAAGCTTCTCTGACACTTAAAGTGCATTTGGCAATGTCAATCTATACGAAGTAATAAAAATGAACTTAAACACTAAAACATTCCACTTTTATTCTTTGTACGCTTGTCTGCGCTTCTCTTAGGCAGAAAATGCATTGGGCAATTTCATTATGAACAATGTAAGAGAGAGTGTAATGGAGATCAACTGCAAAATAATGGAGATTCATGACAACAATAAAACAGTCAACAACATGGCTTTTTTCGCTTAACTGAGCTTCTCTGACGTTTGGCAATATCATTATGTACAAAATAATGGAGATTCATGACAACGCTAAAAAAGTCAACAAAATGGCTTAATTTGCTTAATTGAGCTTCTGTGGCGCTGGAAAAGCAAAGGTGAAAATATGGGAAAAGTTCACTACTGAGAATTACTACTTAGTTAATACTTCTTTGAGACATAAATATTATTTTAAACGCTGCTAATCTTGTTTAAACTTCTCTGACACTTTAAGGCTTGTTTGGAGTTTATCCGACACTTAAAACGCATTTGGCAGTGTCAATAGATAAAAAGTTATAAAAATATACGAAAACACAAAAACCCTCTTCTCTTGCGCTTTTAACGCTTGTTTGAGCCTTAACATGTTAGCCTGTTTATACTTCTCTGACGCATAAAATCATATGCAAATTTCATTTTAAATGTAGTAATAAAATGAGTTTAGGAACACTACGTTGCTTTGCCAACTCCCTTGCTGTGCTTTAAACGCTTGTTTGAGCTTCTCTGACACTTTTAAATGCATTTGGCAGTGTCAAGCTATAAGAATTAATACACATAAACAAAACACTCTACTTTCAATAGATTCTGACTGCTGAGCTTCATTTGTTTGTTTAAACGTCTCTGACGCATAAAAATCATCTGCCAATGTCATTTTAAACGACGTAATAAAATTAAATTTAAAACTCCACTGCTGTGATTTTAACTCTTCTTTAAGCTTCTCTGACACTAAAACACTCTACTTTCAATATTTATACTCTTGTTTGAGATTGTCTTATGCTGAATCAGGATTTGGCAATATCACTGTCAACAAAGTAATGGAGTGTAATGAACACACTAAAACAGTCTTTAATCGCTCAGATGAGTTTCTCTGGAACTGGGAAGTGATTTGACAATGTCAATCTGAAAGACGTAATACAAATGTACATAAACACTAAAACACTCATCTATTGTGCATCACTCATCTATTTGAATTCACTTAAACGAGCTTCTCTGGCGCTGGAAATGCATTTTGGAATGTCAGTCTGAAGGACGCTGCTGTTCTTGTTTAAACTTCTCTGACACTTTAAGGCTTGTTTGGAGCTTACCTGACACTTAAAACGCATTTGGCCGTGTCAATCGATAAAAAGTAATAAAAATATACGAAAACACAAAAACCCTCTTCTCTTGCGCTTAAAAATCATCTGCCAATGTCATTTTAAACGATGTAATAAAATTAAATTAAAAACTCCACTGCTGTGATTTTAACTCTTCTTTAAGCTTCTCAGACACTCCACTTTCAATATTTATACTCTTGTTTGAAATTCTCTTATGCTGAATCAGGATTTGGCAATATCACTGTCAACAAAGTAATGGAGTGTAATGAACACACTTAAACAGTCTTTAATCGCTCAGATGAGTTTCTCTGGAACTGGGAAGTGATTTGACAATGTCAATCTGAAGGACGTAATACAAATGTACATAAACACTAAAACACTCATCTATTGTGCATTTGACGATTGTTTGAAATTCTCTGACATTTAAAATTAATTTGGCAGTGTCAATCTATACGAATTAATAAAACTGTACAAAACCACCAAACCCCTTTAAACTCCTGAATCTTTAAACACTTGTCTGAGCTTCTGTTGCGCTTAATCTGCATTTGGCAATATCATTATCAAAGGATTAATGGATAGTAATGAAAACACTGCAAAAGTCAACAACATGGCTTTATTCACTTAACTGAGCTTCTGTGGCGCTAGAAATTCATTTGGAAATATTCTTATCAAGACAGAAATAGAGATGTATAAAAACATAAAACAGTCCACAACATGACTGAATTCACTTAAACGAGCTTCTCTGGCGCTGGAAATGCATTTTGGAATGTCAGTCTGAAGGACGTAATACAAATGTTCACAGCCACTTGTCTTCGTGTGGTTTTAACTCTTGTTTGAGCATTAACTTTTAAAATGCAAGTGCAGGTGTCATTATCATCGACGTTCTTTGTATGTACACATTAGAACACTCCACTACTGAACATTATTCACTTGAGGTAGCAGGTATCACCGAAACAATCCTCTACTGTGCTTTAAGCCTCTCTGATGCTTAAACCGTCTGCCAGTGCAATTTTAAACTAAATAAAAGAGTTTAAAATCACTTAAACACTGCTGTGCTTTAAATGCTTGTTTAAGCTTCTCTGACACTTAAAGCGCATTTGGCAATGTCAATCTATACGAAGTAATAAAAATGAACTAAAACACTAAAACATTCCACTTTTATTCTTTGTACGCTTGTCTGCGCTTCTCTTAGGCAGAAAATGCATTGGGCAATTTCATTATGAACAATGTAAGAGAGAGTGTAATGGAGATCAACTGCAAAATAATGGAGATTTATGACAACAACAAAACAGTCAACAACATGGCTTTTTTCGCTTAACTGAGCTTCTCTGACATTTGGCAATATCATTATGAACAAAATAATGGAGATTCATGACAACGCTAAAAAAGTCAACAAAATGGCTTAATTTGCTTAATTGAGCTTCTGTGGCGCTGGAAAAACAAAGGTGAAAATATGGGAAAAGTTCACTACTGACAATTACTACTTAGTTAATACTTCTTTGAGACATAAATATTATTTTAAACGCTGCTAATCTTGTTTAAACTTCTCTGACACTTTAAGGCTTGTTTGGAGCTTATCCGACACTTAAAACGCATTTGGCAGTGTCAATAGATAAAAAGTTATAAAAATATACGAAAACACAAAAACCCTCTTCTCTTGCGCTTTTAACGCTTGTTTGAGCCTTAACATGTTAGCCTGTTTATACTTCTCTGACGCATAAAATCATATGCAAATTTCATTTTAAATGTAGTAATAAAATGAGTTTAGGAACACTACGTTGCTTTGCCAACTCCCTTGCTGTGCTTTAAACGCTTGTTTGAGCTTCTCTGACACTTTTAAATGCATTTGGCAGTGTCAAGCTATAAGAATTAATACACATAAACAAAACACTCTACTTTCAATAGATTCTGACTGCTGAGCTTCATTTGTTTGTTTAAACGTCTCTGAAGCATAAAAATCATCTGCCAATGTCATTTTAAACGACGTAATAAAATTAAATGTAAAACTCCACTGCTGTGATTTTAACTCTTCTTTAAGCTTCTCTGACACTAAAACACTCTACTTTCAATATTTATACTCTTGTTTGAGATTGTCTTATGCTGAATCAGGATTTGGCAATATCACTGTCAACAAAGTAATGGAGTGTAATGAACACACTAAAACAGTCTTTAATCGCTCAGATGAGTTTCTCTGGAACTGGGAAGTGATTTGACAATGTCAATCTGAAAGACGTAATACAAATGTACATAAACACTAAAACACTCATCTATTGTGCATTTGACGATTGTTTGAAATTCTCTGACATTTAAAATTCATTTGGCAGTGTCAATCTATACGAATTAATAAAACTGTACAAAACCACCAAACCCCTTTAAACTCCTGAATCTTTAAACACTTGTCTGAGCTTCTGTTGCGCTTAATCTGCATTTGGCAATATCATTATCAAAGGATTAATGGATAGTAATGAAAACACTGCAAAAGTCAACAACATGGCTTCATTCACTTAACTGAGCTTCTTTGGCGCTAGAAATTCATTTGGAAATATTCTTATCAAGAAAGAAATAGAGATGTATAAAAACATAAAACAGTCCACAACATGACTGTATTTACTTAAACGAGCTTCTCTGGCGCTGGAAATGCATTTTGGAATGTCAGTCTGAAGGACGTAATACAAATGTTCACAGCCACTTGTCTTCGTGTGATTTTAACTCTTGTTTGAGCATTAACTTTTAAAATGCAAGTGCAGGTGTCATTATCAACGACGTTCTTTGTATGTACACATTAAAACACTCCACTACTGAACATTATTCACTTGATTTAGTTTTTGTAACGCTGGAAATGAATTTAGCAGGTATCACCGAAACAATCCTCTACTGTGCTTTAAGCCTCTCTGATGCTTAAACCGCTTTTGGGATTATCAATGTCAACTACGGAGCTTTTTTTGAACGTTAAAACATCTCTAAAGCATTAAAATCGTCTGCCAGTGCCATTTTAAACTAAATAAAAGAGTTTAAAATCACTTAAACACTGCTGTGCTTTAAATGCTTGTTTAAGCTTCTCTGACACTTAAAGTGCATTTGGCAATGTCAATCTATACGAAGTAATAAAAATGAACTTAAACACTAAAACATTCCACTTTTATTCTTTGTACGCTTGTCTGCGCTTCTCTTAGGCAGAAAATGCATTGGGCAATTTCATTATGAACAATGTAAGAGAGAGTGTAATGGAGATCAACTGCAAAATAATGGAGATTCATGACAACAATAAAACAGTCAACAACATGGCTTTTTTCGCTTAACTGAGCTTCTCTGACGTTTGGCAATATCATTATGTACAAAATAATGGAGATTCATGACAACGCTAAAAAAGTCAACAAAATGGCTTAATTTGCTTAATTGAGCTTCTGTGGCGCTGGAAAAGCAAAGGTGAAAATATGGGAAAAGTTCACTACTGAGAATTACTACTTAGTTAATACTTCTTTGAGACATAAATATTATTTTAAACGCTGCTAATCTTGTTTAAACTTCTCTGACACTTTAAGGCTTGTTTGGAGTTTATCCGACACTTAAAACGCATTTGGCAGTGTCAATAGATAAAAAGTTATAAAAATATACGAAAACACAAAAACCCTCTTCTCTTGCGCTTTTAACGCTTGTTTGAGCCTTAACATGTTAGCCTGTTTATACTTCTCTGACGCATAAAATCATATGCAAATTTCATTTTAAATGTAGTAATAAAATGAGTTTAGGAACACTACGTTGCTTTGCCAACTCCCTTGCTGTGCTTTAAACGCTTGTTTGAGCTTCTCTGACACTTTTAAATGCATTTGGCAGTGTCAAGCTATAAGAATTAATACACATAAACAAAACACTCTACTTTCAATAGATTCTGACTGCTGAGCTTCATTTGTTTGTTTAAACGTCTCTGACGCATAAAAATCATCTGCCAATGTCATTTTAAACGACGTAATAAAATTAAATTTAAAACTCCACTGCTGTGATTTTAACTCTTCTTTAAGCTTCTCTGACACTAAAACACTCTACTTTCAATATTTATACTCTTGTTTGAGATTGTCTTATGCTGAATCAGGATTTGGCAATATCACTGTCAACAAAGTAATGGAGTGTAATGAACACACTAAAACAGTCTTTAATCGCTCAGATGAGTTTCTCTGGAACTGGGAAGTGATTTGACAATGTCAATCTGAAAGACGTAATACAAATGTACATAAACACTAAAACACTCATCTATTGTGCATCACTCATCTATTTGAATTCACTTAAACGAGCTTCTCTGGCGCTGGAAATGCATTTTGGAATGTCAGTCTGAAGGACGCTGCTGTTCTTGTTTAAACTTCTCTGACACTTTAAGGCTTGTTTGGAGCTTACCTGACACTTAAAACGCATTTGGCCGTGTCAATCGATAAAAAGTAATAAAAATATACGAAAACACAAAAACCCTCTTCTCTTGCGCTTAAAAATCATCTGCCAATGTCATTTTAAACGATGTAATAAAATTAAATTTAAAACTCCACTGCTGTGATTTTAACTCTTCTTTAAGCTTCTCAGACACTCCACTTTCAATATTTATACTCTTGTTTGAAATTCTCTTATGCTGAATCAGGATTTGGCAATATCACTGTCAACAAAGTAATGGAGTGTAATGAACACACTAAAACAGTCTTTAATCGCTCAAATGAGTTTCTCTGGAACTGGGAAGTGATTTGACAATGTCAATCTGAAAGACGTAATACAAAAGTACATAAACACTAAAACACTCATCTATTGTGCATTTGACGATTGTTTGAAATTCTCTGACACTTAAAATTCATTTGGCAGTGTCAATCTATACGAATTAATAAAACTGTACAAAACCACCAAACCCCTTTAAACTCCTGAATCTTTCAACACTTGTCTGAGCTTCTGTTGCGCTTAATCTGCATTTGGCAATATCATTATCAAAGGATTAATGGATAGTAATGAAAACACTGCAAAAGTCAACAACATGGCTTTATTCACTTAACTGAGCTTCTGTGGCGCTAGAAATTCATTTGGAAATATTCTTATCAAGACAGAAATAGAGATGTATAAAAACATAAAACAGTCCACAACATGACTGAATTCACTTAAACGAGCTTCTCTGGCGCTGGAAATGCATTTTGGAATGTCAGTCTGAAGGACGTAATACAAATGTTCACAGCCACTTGTCTTCGTGTGGTTTTAACTCTTGTTTGAGCATTAACTTTTAAAATGCAAGTGCAGGTGTCATTATCATCGACGTTCTTTGTATGTACACATTAGAACACTCCACTACTGAACATTATTCACTTGAGGTAGCAGGTATCACCGAAACAATCCTCTACTGTGCTTTAAGCCTCTCTGATGCTTAAACCGCTTTTAGGAATATCAATGTCAACTACGGAGCTTTTTTTGAACGTTAAAACATCCTTAAAGCATTAAAATCGTCTGCCAGTGCAATTTTAAACTAAATAAAAGAGTTTAAAATCACTTAAACACTGCTGTGCTTTAAATGCTTGTTTAAGCTTCTCTGACACTTAAAGCGCATTTGGCAATGTCAATCTATACGAAGTAATAAAAATGAACTAAAACACTAAAACATTCCACTTTTATTCTTTGTACGCTTGTCTGCGCTTCTCTTAGGCAGAAAATGCATTGGGCAATTTCATTATGAACAATGTAAGAGAGAGTGTAATGGAGATCAACTGCAAAATAATGGAGATTTATGACAACAACAAAACAGTCAACAACATGGCTTTTTTCGCTTAACTGAGCTTCTCTGACATTTGGCAATATCATTATGAACAAAATAATGGAGATTCATGACAACGCTAAAAAAGTCAACAAAATGGCTTAATTTGCTTAATTGAGCTTCTGTGGCGCTGGAAAAACAAAGGTGAAAATATGGGAAAAGTTCACTACTGACAATTACTACTTAGTTAATACTTCTTTGAGACATAAATATTATTTTAAACGCTGCTAATCTTGTTTAAACTTCTCTGACACTTTAAGGCTTGTTTGGAGCTTATCCGACACTTAAAACGCATTTGGCAGTGTCAATAGATAAAAAGTTATAAAAATATACGAAAACACAAAAACCCTCTTCTCTTGCGCTTTTAACGCTTGTTTGAGCCTTAACATGTTAGCCTGTTTATACTTCTCTGACGCATAAAATCATATGCAAATTTCATTTTAAATGTAGTAATAAAATGAGTTTAGGAACACTACGTTGCTTTGCCAACTCCCTTGCTGTGCTTTAAACGCTTGTTTGAGCTTCTCTGACACTTTTAAATGCATTTGGCAGTGTCAAGCTATAAGAATTAATACACATAAACAAAACACTCTACTTTCAATAGATTCTGACTGCTGAGCTTCATTTGTTTGTTTAAACGTCTCTGACGCATAAAAATCATCTGCCAATGTCATTTTAAACGACGTAATAAAATTAAATTTAAAACTCCACTGCTGTGATTTTAACTCTTCTTTAAGCTTCTCTGACACTAAAACACTCTACTTTCAATATTTATACTCTTGTTTGAGATTGTCTTATGCTGAATCAGGATTTGGCAATATCACTGTCAACAAAGTAATGGAGTGTAATGAACACACTAAAACAGTCTTTAATCGCTCAGATGAGTTTCTCTGGAACTGGGAAGTGATTTGACAATGTCAATCTGAAAGACGTAATACAAATGTACATAAACACTAAAACACTCATCTATTGTGCATCACTCATCTATTTGAATTCACTTAAACGAGCTTCTCTGGCGCTGGAAATGCATTTTGGAATGTCAGTCTGAAGGACGCTGCTGTTCTTGTTTAAACTTCTCTGACACTTTAAGGCTTGTTTGGAGCTTACCTGACACTTAAAACGCATTTGGCCGTGTCAATCGATAAAAAGTAATAAAAATATACGAAAACACAAAAACCCTCTTCTCTTGCGCTTTTAACGCCTTAACATGTTAGCCTGTTTATACTTCTCTGACGCATAAAATCATATGCAAATTTCATTTTAAATGTAGTAATAAAATGAGTTTAGGAACACTACTTTGCTTTGCCAACTCCCTTGCTGTGCTTTAAACGCTTATTTGAGCTTCTCTGACACTTTTAAATGCATTTGGCAGTGTCAAGCTATAAGAATTAATACACATAAACAAAACACTCTACTTTCAATAGATTTCTGTTGACTGAACTTCTCTTAGGCTGACTCTGCATTTGGCAATATTATTATCAGCCCACTGCTGAGCTTCATTCGTTTGTTTAAACTTCTCTGACGCATAAAAATCATCTGCCAATGTCATTTTAAACGATGTAATAAAATTAAATTAAAAACTCCACTGCTGTGATTTTAACTCTTCTTTAAGCTTCTCAGACACTCCACTTTCAATATTTATACTCTTGTTTGAAATTCTCTTATGCTGAATCAGGATTTGGCAATATCACTGTCAACAAAGTAATGGAGTGTAATGAACACACTAAAACAGTCTTTAATCGCTCAAATGAGTTTCTCTGGAACTGGGAAGTGATTTGACAATGTCAATCTGAAAGACGTAATACAAAAGTACATAAACACTAAAACACTCATCTATTGTGCATTTGACGATTGTTTGAAATTCTCTGACACTTAAAATTCATTTGGCAGTGTCAATCTATACGAATTAATAAAACTGTACAAAACCACCAAACCCCTTTAAACTCCTGAATCTTTCAACACTTGTCTGAGCTTCTGTTGCGCTTAATCTGCATTTGGCAATATCATTATCAAAGGATTAATGGATAGTAATGAAAACACTGCAAAAGTCAACAACATGGCTTTATTCACTTAACTGAGCTTCTGTGGCGCTAGAAATTCATTTGGAAATATTCTTATCAAGACAGAAATAGAGATGTATAAAAACATAAAACAGTCCACAACATGACTGAATTCACTTAAACGAGCTTCTCTGGCGCTGGAAATGCATTTTGGAATGTCAGTCTGAAGGACGTAATACAAATGTTCACAGCCACTTGTCTTCGTGTGGTTTTAACTCTTGTTTGAGCATTAACTTTTAAAATGCAAGTGCAGGTGTCATTATCATCGACGTTCTTTGTATGTACACATTAGAACACTCCACTACTGAACATTATTCACTTGAGGTAGCAGGTATCACCGAAACAATCCTCTACTGTGCTTTAAGCCTCTCTGATGCTTAAACCGCTTTTAGGAATATCAATGTCAACTACGGAGCTTTTTTTGAACGTTAAAACATCCTTAAAGCATTAAAATCGTCTGCCAGTGCAATTTTAAACTAAATAAAAGAGTTTAAAATCACTTAAACACTGCTGTGCTTTAAATGCTTGTTTAAGCTTCTCTGACACTTAAAGCGCATTTGGCAATGTCAATCTATACGAAGTAATAAAAATGAACTAAAACACTAAAACATTCCACTTTTATTCTTTGTACGCTTGTCTGCGCTTCTCTTAGGCAGAAAATGCATTGGGCAATTTCATTATGAACAATGTAAGAGAGAGTGTAATGGAGATCAACTGCAAAATAATGGAGATTTATGACAACAACAAAACAGTCAACAACATGGCTTTTTTCGCTTAACTGAGCTTCTCTGACATTTGGCAATATCATTATGAACAAAATAATGGAGATTCATGACAACGCTAAAAAAGTCAACAAAATGGCTTAATTTGCTTAATTGAGCTTCTGTGGCGCTGGAAAAACAAAGGTGAAAATATGGGAAAAGTTCACTACTGACAATTACTACTTAGTTAATACTTCTTTGAGACATAAATATTATTTTAAACGCTGCTAATCTTGTTTAAACTTCTCTGACACTTTAAGGCTTGTTTGGAGCTTATCCGACACTTAAAACGCATTTGGCAGTGTCAATAGATAAAAAGTTATAAAAATATACGAAAACACAAAAACCCTCTTCTCTTGCGCTTTTAACGCTTGTTTGAGCCTTAACATGTTAGCCTGTTTATACTTCTCTGACGCATAAAATCATATGCAAATTTCATTTTAAATGTAGTAATAAAATGAGTTTAGGAACACTACGTTGCTTTGCCAACTCCCTTGCTGTGCTTTAAACGCTTGTTTGAGCTTCTCTGACACTTTTAAATGCATTTGGCAGTGTCAAGCTATAAGAATTAATACACATAAACAAAACACTCTACTTTCAATAGATTCTGACTGCTGAGCTTCATTTGTTTGTTTAAACGTCTCTGAAGCATAAAAATCATCTGCCAATGTCATTTTAAACGATGTAATAAAATTAAATTAAAAACTCCACTGCTGTGATTTTAACTCTTCTTTAAGCTTCTCTGACACTAAAACACTCCACTTTCAATATTTATACTCTTGTTTGAGATTGTCTTATGCTGAATCAGGATTTGGCAATATCACTGTCAACAAAGTAATGGAGTGTAATGAACACACTAAAACAGTCTTTAATCGCTCAGATGAGTTTCTCTGGAACTGGGAAGTGATTTGACAATGTCAATCTGAAGGACGTAATACAAATGTACATAAACACTAAAACACTCATCTATTGTGCATTTGACGATTGTTTGAAATTCTCTGACATTTAAAATTCATTTGGCAGTGTCAATCTATACGAATTAATAAAACTGTACAAAACCACCAAACCCCTTTAAACTCCTGAATCTTTCAACACTTGTCTGAGCTTCTGTTGCGCTTAATCTGCATTTGGCAATATCATAATCAAAGGATTAATGGATAGTAATGAAAACACTGCAAAAGTCAACAACATGGCTTCATTCACTTAACTGAGCTTCTTTGGCGCTAGAAATTCATTTGGAAATATTCTTATCAAGAAAGAAATAGAGATGTATAAAAACATAAAACAGTCCACAACATGACTGTATTTACTTAAACGAGCTTCTCTGGCGCTGGAAATGCATTTTGGAATGTCAGTCTGAAGGACGTAATACAAATGTTCACAGCCACTTGTCTTCGTGTGATTTTAACTCTTGTTTGAGCATTAACTTTTAAAATGCAAGTGCAGGTGTCATTATCAACGACGTTATTTGTATGTACACATTAAAACACTCCACTACTGAACATTATTCACTTGATTTAGTTTTTGTAACGCTGGAAATGAATTTAGCAGGTATCACCGAAACAATCCTCTAATGTGCTTTAAGCCTCTCTGATGCTTAAACCGCTTTTGGGATTATCAATGTCAACTACGGAGCTTTTTTTGAACGTTAAAACATCTCTAAAGCATTAAAATCGTCTGCCAGTGCCATTTTAAACTAAATAAAAGAGTTTAAAATCACTTAAACACTGCTGTGCTTTAAATGCTTGTTTAAGCTTCTCTGACACTTAAAGTGCATTTGGCAATGTCAATCTATACGAAGTAATAAAAATGAACTAAAACACTAAAACATTCCACTTTTATTCTTTGTACGCTTGTCTGCGCTTCTCTTAGGCAGAAAATGCATTGGGCAATTTCATTATGAACAATGTAAGAGAGAGTGTAATGGAGATCAACTGCAAAATAATGGAGATTTATGACAACAACAAAACAGTCAACAACATGGCTTTTTTCGCTTAACTGAGCTTCTCTGACATTTGGCAATATCATTATGAACAAAATAATGGAGATTCATGACAACGCTAAAAAAGTCAACAAAATGGCTTAATTTGCTTAATTGAGCTTCTGTGGCGCTGGAAAAACAAAGGTGAAAATATGGGAAAAGTTCACTACTGACAATTACTACTTAGTTAATACTTCTTTGAGACATAAATATTATTTTAAACGCTGCTAATCTTGTTTAAACTTCTCTGACACTTTAAGGCTTGTTTGGAGCTTATCCGACACTTAAAACGCATTTGGCAGTGTCAATAGATAAAAAGTTATAAAAATATACGAAAACACAAAAACCCTCTTCTCTTGCGCTTTTAACGCTTGTTTGAGCCTTAACATGTTAGCCTGCTTATACTTCTCTGACGCATAAAATCATATGCAAATTTCATTTTAAATGTAGTAATAAAATGAGTTTAGGAACACTACGTTGCTTTGCCAACTCCCTTGCTGTGCTTTAAACGCTTGTTTGAGCTTCTCTGACACTTTTAAATGCATTTGGCAGTGTCAAGCTATAAGAATTAATACACATAAACAAAACACTCTACTTTCAATAGATTTCTGTTGACTGAACTTCTCTTAGGCTGACTCTGCATTTGGCAATATTATTATCAGCCCACTGCTGAGCTTCATTCGTTTGTTTAAACTTCTCTGACGCATAAAAATCATCTGCCAATGTCATTTTAAACGATGTAATAAAATTAAATTAAAAACTCCACTGCTGTGATTTTAACTCTTCTTTAAGCTTCTCAGACACTCCACTTTCAATATTTATACTCTTGTTTGAAATTCTCTTATGCTGAATCAGGATTTGGCAATATCACTGTCAACAAAGTAATGGAGTGTAATGAACACACTAAAACAGTCTTTAATCGCTCAAATGAGTTTCTCTGGAACTGGGAAGTGATTTGACAATGTCAATCTGAAAGACGTAATACAAAAGTACATAAACACTAAAACACTCATCTATTGTGCATTTGACGATTGTTTGAAATTCTCTGACACTTAAAATTCATTTGGCAGTGTCAATCTATACGAATTAATAAAACTGTACAAAACCACCAAACCCCTTTAAACTCCTGAATCTTTCAACACTTGTCTGAGCTTCTGTTGCGCTTAATCTGCATTTGGCAATATCATTATCAAAGGATTAATGGATAGTAATGAAAACACTGCAAAAGTCAACAACATGGCTTTATTCACTTAACTGAGCTTCTGTGGCGCTAGAAATTCATTTGGAAATATTCTTATCAAGACAGAAATAGAGATGTATAAAAACATAAAACAGTCCACAACATGACTGAATTCACTTAAACGAGCTTCTCTGGCGCTGGAAATGCATTTTGGAATGTCAGTCTGAAGGACGTAATACAAATGTTCACAGCCACTTGTCTTCGTGTGGTTTTAACTCTTGTTTGAGCATTAACTTTTAAAATGCAAGTGCAGGTGTCATTATCATCGACGTTCTTTGTATGTATACATTAGAACACTCCACTACTGAACATTATTCACTTGATTTAGCTTTTGTAACGCTAAAAATGAATTTAGCAGGTATCACCGAAACAATCCTCTACTGTGCTTTAAGCCTCTCTGATGCTTAAACCGCTTTTAGGAATATCAATGTCAACTACGGAGCTTTTTTTGAACGTTAAAACATCCTTAAAGCATTAAAATCGTCTGCCAGTGCAATTTTAAACTAAATAAAAGAGTTTAAAATCACTTAAACACTGCTGTGCTTTAAATGCTTGTTTAAGCTTCTCTGACACTTAAAGCGCATTTGGCAATGTCAATCTATACGAAGTAATAAAAATGAACTAAAACACTAAAACATTCCACTTTTATTCTTTGTACGCTTGTCTGCGCTTCTCTTAGGCAGAAAATGCATTGGGCAATTTCATTATGAACAATGTAAGAGAGAGTGTAATGGAGATCAATTGCAAAATAATGGAGATTTATGACAACAACAAAACAGTCAACAACATGGCTTTTTTCGCTTAACTGAGCTTCTCTGACATTTGGCAATATCATTATGAACAAAATAATGGAGATTCATGACAACGCTAAAAAAGTCAACAAAATGGCTTTATTTGCTTAATTGAGCTTCTGTGGCGCTGGAAAAACAAAGGTGAAAATATGGGAAAAGTTCACTACTGACAATTACTACTTAGTTAATACTTCTTTGAGACATAAATATTATTTTAAACGCTGCTGTTTTTGTTTAAACTTCTCTGACACTTTAAGGCTTGTTTGGAGCTTACCTGACACTTAAAACGCATTTGGCCGTGTCAATCGATAAACAGTAATAAAAATATACGAAAAAACAAAAACCCTCTTCTCTTGCACTTTTAACGCTTGTTTGAGCCTTAACATGTTAGCCTGTTTATACTTCTCTGACGCATAAAATCATATGCAAATTTCATTTTAAATGTAGTAATAAAATGAGTTTAGGAACACTACGTTGCTTTGCCAACTCCCTTGCTGTGCTTTAAACGCTTGTTTGAGCTTCTCTGACACTTTTAAATGCATTTGGCAGTGTCAAGCTATAAGAATTAATACACATAAACAAAACACTCTACTTTCAATAGATTTCTGTTGACTGAACTTCTCTTAGGCTGACTCTTCATTTGGCAATATTATTATCAGCCCACTGCTGAGCTTCATTCGTTTGTTTAAACTTCTCTGACGCATAAAAATCATCTGCCAATGTCATTTTAAACGATGTAATAAAATTAAATTAAAAACTCCACTGCTTTGATTTTAACTTTTCTTTAAGCTTCTCAGACACTCCACTTTCAATATTTATACTCTTGTTTGAAATTCTCTTATGCTGAATCAGGATTTGGCAATATCACTGTCAACAAAGTAATGGAGTGTAATGAACACACTAAAACAGTCTTTAATCGCTCAAATGAGTTTCTCTGGAACTGGGAAGTGATTTGACAATGTCAATCTGAAAGACGTAATACAAAAGTACATAAACACTAAAACACTCATCTATTGTGCATTTGACGATTGTTTGAAATTCTCTGACACTTAAAATTCATTTGGCAGTGTCAATCTATACGAATTAATAAAACTGTACAAAACCACCAAACCCCTTTAAACTCCTGAATCTTTCAACACTTGTCTGAGCTTCTGTTGCGCTTAATCTGCATTTGGCAATATCATTATCAAAGGATTAATGGATAGTAATGAAAACACTGCAAAAGTCAACAACATGGCTTTATTCACTTAACTGAGCTTCTGTGGCGCTAGAAATTCATTTGGAAATATTCTTATCAAGACAGAAATAGAGATGTATAAAAACATAAAACAGTCCACAACATGACTGAATTCACTTAAACGAGCTTCTCTGGCGCTGGAAATGCATTTTGGAATGTCAGTCTGAAGGACGTAATACAAATGTTCACAGCCACTTGTCTTCGTGTGGTTTTAACTCTTGTTTGAGCATTAACTTTTAAAATGCAAGTGCAGGTGTCATTATCATCGACGTTCTTTGTATGTATACATTAGAACACTCCACTACTGAACATTATTCACTTGAGGTAGCAGGTATCACCGAAACAATCCTCTACTGTGCTTTAAGCCTCTCTGATGCTTAAACCGCTTTTAGGAATATCAATGTCAACTACGGAGCTTTTTTTGAACGTTAAAACATCCTTAAAGCATTAAAATCGTCTGCCAGTGCAATTTTAAACTAAATAAAAGAGTTTAAAATCACTTAAACACTGCTGTGCTTTAAATGCTTGTTTAAGCTTCTCTGACACTTAAAGCGCATTTGGCAATGTCAATCTATACGAAGTAATAAAAATGAACTAAAACACTAAAACATTCCACTTTTATTCTTTGTACGCTTGTCTGCGCTTCTCTTAGGCAGAAAATGCATTGGGCAATTTCATTATGAACAATGTAAGAGAGAGTGTAATGGAGATCAACTGCAAAATAATGGAGATTTATGACAACAACAAAACAGTCAACAACATGGCTTTTTTCGCTTAACTGAGCTTCTCTGACATTTGGCAATATCATTATGAACAAAATAATGGAGATTCATGACAACGATAAAAAAGTCAACAAAATGGCTTAATTTGCTTAATTGAGCTTCTGTGGCGCTGGAAAAACAAAGGTGAAAATATGGGAAAAGTTCACTACTGACAATTACTACTTAGTTAATACTTCTTTGAGACATAAATATTATTTTAAACGCTGCTAATCTTGTTTAAACTTCTCTGACACTTTAAGGCTTGTTTGGAGCTTATCCGACACTTAAAACGCATTTGGCAGTGTCAATCGATAAAAAGTTATAAAAATATACGAAAACACAAAAACCCTCTTCTCTTGCGCTTTTAACGCTTGTTTGAGCCTTAACATGTTAGCCTGTTTATACTTCTCTGACGCATAAAATCATATGCAAATTTCATTTTAAATGTAGTAATAAAATGAGTTTAGGAACACTACGTTGCTTTGCCAACTCCCTTGCTGTGCTTTAAACGCTTGTTTGAGCTTCTCTGACACTTTTAAATGCATTTGGCAGTGTCAAGCTATAAGAATTAATACACATAAACAAAACACTCTACTTTCAATAGATTCTGACTGCTGAGCTTCATTTGTTTGTTTAAACGTCTCTGAAGCATAAAAATCATCTGCCAATGTCATTTTAAACGATGTAATAAAATTAAATTTAAAACTCCACTGCTGTGATTTTAACCCTTCTTTAAGCTTCTCTGACACTAAAACACTCTACTTTCAATATTTATACTCTTGTTTGAGATTGTCTTATGCTGAATCAGGATTTGGCAATATCACTGTCAACAAAGTAATGGAGTGTAATGAACACACTAAAACAGTCTTTAATCGCTCAGATGAGTTTCTCTGGAACTGGGAAGTGATTTGACAATGTCAATCTGAAGGACGTAATACAAATGTACATAAACACTAAAACACTCATCTATTGTGCATTTGACGATTGTTTGAAATTCTCTGACATTTAAAATTCATTTGGCAGTGTCAATCTATACGAATTAATAAAACTGTACAAAACCACCAAACCCCTTTAAACTCCTGAATCTTTAAACACTTGTCTGAGCTTCTGTTGCGCTTAATCTGCATTTGGCAATATCATTATCAAAGGATTAATGGATAGTAATGAAAACACTGCAAAAGTCAACAACATGGCTTCATTCACTTAACTGAGCTTCTTTGGCGCTAGAAATTCATTTGGAAATATTCTTATCAAGAAAGTAATGGAGTGTAATGAACACACTTAAACAGTCTTTAATCGCTCAGATGAGTTTCTCTGGAACTGGGAAGTGATTTGACAATGTCAATCTGAAAGACGTAATACAAATGTACATAAACACTAAAACACTCATCTATTGTGCATCACTCATCTATTTGAATTCACTTAAACGAGCTTCTCTGGCGCTGGAAATGCATTTTGGAATGTCAGTCTGAAGGACGCTGCTGTTCTTGTTTAAACTTCTCTGACACTTTAAGGCTTGTTTGGAGCTTACCTGACACCTAAAACGCATTTGGCCGTGTCAATCGATAAAAAGTAATAAAAATATACGAAAACACAAAAACCCTCTTCTCTTGCGCTTTTAACGCCTTAACATGTTAGCCTGTTTATACTTCTCTGACGCATAAAATCATATGCAAATTTCATTTTAAATGTAGTAATAAAATAAATTTAGGAACACTACTTTGCTTTGCCAACTCCCTTGCTGTGCTTTAAACGCTTATTTGAGCTTCTCTGACACTTTTAAATGCATTTGGCAGTGTCAAGCTATAATAGTTAATACACATAAACAAAACACTCTACTTTCAATAGATTTCTGTTGACTGAACTTCTCTTAGGCTGACTCTGCATTTGGCAATATTATTATCAGCCCACTGCTGAGCTTCATTCGTTTGTTTAAACTTCTCTGACGCATAAAAATCATCTGCCAATGTCATTTTAAACGATGTAATAAAATTAAATTAAAAACTCCACTGCTGTGATTTTAACTCTTCTTTAAGCTTCTCAGACACTCCACTTTCAATATTTATACTCTTGTTTGAAATTTTCTTATGCTGAATCAGGATTTGTCACTGTCAACAAAGTAATGGAGTGTAATGAACACACTAAAACAGTCTTTAATCGCTCAAATGAGTTTCTCTGGAACTGGGAAGTGATTTGACAATGTCAATCTGAAAGACGTAATACAAAAGTACATAAACACTAAAACACTCATCTATTGTGCATTTGACGATTGTTTGAAATTCTCTGACACTTAAAATTCATTTGGCAGTGTCAATCTATACGAATTAATAAAACTGTACAAAACCACCAAACCCCTTTAAACTCCTGAATCTTTCAACACTTGTCTGAGCTTCTGTTGCGCTTAATCTGCATTTGGCAATATCATTATCAAAGGATTAATGGATAGTAATGAAAACACTGCAAAAGTCAACAACATGGCTTTATTCACTTAACTGAGCTTCTGTGGCGCTAGAAATTCATTTGGAAATATTCTTATCAAGACAGAAATAGAGATGTATAAAAACATAAAACAGTCCACAACATGACTGAATTCACTTAAACGAGCTTCTCTGGCGCTGGAAATGCATTTTGGAATGTCAGTCTGAAGGACGTAATACAAATGTTCACAGCCACTTGTCTTCGTGTGGTTTTAACTCTTGTTTGAGCATTAACTTTTAAAATGCAAGTGCAGGTGTCATTATCATCGACGTTCTTTGTATGTACACATTAGAACACTCCACTACTGAACATTATTCACTTGATTTAGCTTTTGTAACGCTAAAAATGAATTTAGCAGGTATCACCGAAACAATCCTCTACTGTGCTTTAAGCCTCTCTGATGCTTAAACCGCTTTTAGGAATATCAATGTCAACTACGGAGCTTTTTTTGAACGTTAAAACATCCTTAAAGCATTAAAATCGTCTGCCAGTGCCATTTTAAACTAAATAAAAGAGTTTAAAATCACTTAAACACTGCTGTGCTTTAAATGCTTGTTTAAGCTTCTCTGACACTTAAAGCGCATTTGGCAATGTCAATCTATACGAAGTAATAAAAATGAACTAAAACACTAAAACATTCCACTTTTATTCTTTGTACGCTTGTCTGCGCTTCTCTTAGGCAAAAAATGCATTGGGCAATTTCATTATGAACAATGTAAGAGAGAGTGTAATGGAGATCAACTGCAAAATAATGGAGATTTATGACAACAACAAAACAGTCAACAACATGGCTTTTTTCGCTTAACTGAGCTTCTCTGACATTTGGCAATATCATTATGAACAAAATAATGGAGATTCATGACAACGCTAAAAAAGTCAACAAAATGGCTTAATTTGCTTAATTGAGCTTCTGTGGCGCTGGAAAAACAAAGGTGAAAATATGGGAAAAGTTCACTACTGACAATTACTACTTAGTTAATACTTCTTTGAGACACAAATATTATTTTAAACGCTGCTAATCTTGTTTAAACTTCTCTGACACTTTAAGGCTTGTTTGGAGCTTATCCGACACTTAAAACGCATTTGGCAGTGTCAATCGATAAAAAGTTATAAAAATATACGAAAACACAAAAACCCTCTTCTCTTGCGCTTTTAACGCTTGTTTGAGCCTTAACATGTTAGCCTGTTTATACTTCTCTGACGCATAAAATCATATGCAAATTTCATTTTAAATGTAGTAATAAAATGAGTTTAGGAACACTACGTTGCTTTGCCAACTCCCTTGCTGTGCTTTAAACGCTTGTTTGAGCTTCTCTGACACTTTTAAATGCATTTGGCAGTGTCAAGCTATAAGAATTAATACACATAAACAAAACACTCTACTTTCAATAGATTCTGACTGCTGAGCTTCATTTGTTTGTTTAAACGTCTCTGAAGCATAAAAATCATCTGCCAATGTCATTTTAAACGATGTAATAAAATTAAATTTAAAACTCCACTGCTGTGATTTTAACTCTTCTTTAAGCTTCTCTGACACTAAAACACTCCACTTTCAATATTTATACTCTTGTTTGAGATTGTCTTATGCTGAATCAGGATTTGGCAATATCACTGTCAACAAAGTAATGGAGTGTAATGAACACACTTAAACAGTCTTTAATCGCTCAGATGAGTTTCTCTGGAACTGGGAAGTGATTTGACAATGTCAATCTGAAGGACGTAATACAAATGTACATAAACACTAAAACACTCATCTATTGTGCATTTGACGATTGTTTGAAATTCTCTGACATTTAAAATTCATTTGGCAGTGTCAATCTATACGAATTAATAAAACTGTACAAAACCACCAAACCCCTTTAAACTCCTGAATCTTTAAACACTTGTCTGAGCTTCTGTTGCGCTTAATCTGCATTTGGCAATATCATTATCAAAGGATTAATGGATAGTAATGAAAACACTGCAAAAGTCAACAACATGGCTTCATTCACTTAACTGAGCTTCTTTGGCGCTAGAAATTCATTTGGAAATATTCTTATCAAGAAAGAAATAGAGATGTATAAAAACATAAAACAGTCCACAACATGACTGTATTTACTTAAACGAGCTTCTCTGGCGCTGGAAATGCATTTTGGAATGTCAGTCTGAAGGACGTAATACAAATGTTCACAGCCACTTGTCTTCGTGTGATTTTAACTCTTGTTTGAGCATTAACTTTTAAAATACAAGTGCAGGTGTCATTATCAACGACGTTCTTTGTATGTACACATTAAAACACTCCACTACTGAACATTATTCACTTGATTTATTTTTTGTAACGCTGGAAATGAATTTAGCAGGTATCACCGAAACAATCCTCTAATGTGCTTTAAGCCTCTCTGATGCTTAAACCGCTTTTGGGATTATCAATGTCAACTACGGAGCTTTTTTTGAACGTTAAAACATCTCTAAAGCATTAAAATCGTCTGCCAGTGCCATTTTAAACTAAATAAAAGAGTTTAAAATCACTTAAACACTGCTGTGCTTTAAATGCTTGTTTAAGCTTCTCTGACACTTAAAGTGCATTTGGCAATGTCAATCTATACGAAGTAATAAAAATGAACTTAAACACTAAAACATTCCACTTTTATTCTTTGTACGCTTGTCTGCGCTTCTCTTAGGCAGAAAATGCATTGGGCAATTTCATTATGAACAATGTAAGAGAGAGTGTGATGGAGATCAACTGCAAAATAATGGAGATTCATGACAACAATAAAACAGTCAACAACATGGCTTTTTTCGCTTAACTGAGCTTCTCTGACGTTTGGCAATATCATTATGTACAAAATAATGGAGATTCATGACAACGTTAAAAAAGTCAACAAAATGGCTTAATTTGCTTAATTGAGCTTCTGTGGCGCTGGAAAAGCAAAGGTGAAAATATGGGAAAAGTTCACTACTGAGAATTACTACTTAGTTAATACTTCTTTGAGACATAAATATTATTTTAAACGCTGCTAATCTTGTTTAAACTTCTCTGACACTTTAAGGCTTGTTTGGAGTTTATCCGACACTTAAAACGCATTTGGCAGTGTCAATAGATAAAAAGTTATAAAAATATACGAAAACACAAAAACCCTCTTCTCTTGCGCTTTTAACGCTTGTTTGAGCCTTAACATGTTAGCCTGTTTATACTTCTCTGACGCATAAAATCATATGCAAATTTCATTTTAAATGTAGTAATAAAATGAGTTTAGGAACACTACGTTGCTTTGCCAACTCCGTTGCTGTGCTTTAAACGCTTGTTTGAGCTTCTCTGACACTTTTAATTGCATTTGGCAGTGTCAAGCTATAAGAATTAATACACATAAACAAAACACTCTACTTTCAATAGATTCTGACTGCTGAGCTTCATTTGTTTGTTTAAACGTCTCTGAAGCATAAAAATAATCTGCCAATGTCATTTTAAACGATGTAATAAAATTAAATTTAAAACTCCACTGCTGTGATTTTAACTCTTCTTTAAGCTTCTCTGACACTAAAACACTCTACTTTCAATATTTATACTCTTGTTTGAGATTGTCTTATGCTGAATCAGGATTTGGCAATATCACTGTCAACAAAGTAATGGAGTGTAATGAACACACTAAAACAGTCTTTAATCGCTCAGATGAGTTTCTCTGGAACTGGGAAGTGATTTGACAATGTCAATCTGAAAGACGTAATACAAATGTACATAAACACTAAAACACTCATCTATTGTGCATCACTCATCTATTTGAATTCACTTAAACGAGCTTCTCTGGCGCTGGAAATGCATTTTGGAATGTCAGTCTGAAGGACGCTGCTGTTCTTGTTTAAACTTCTCTGACACTTTAAGGCTTGTTTGGAGCTTACCTGACACCTAAAACGCATTTGGCCGTGTCAATCGATAAAAAGTAATAAAAATATACGAAAACACAAAAACCCTCTTCTCTTGCGCTTTTAACGCCTTAACATGTTAGCCTGTTTATACTTCTCTGACGCATAAAATCATATGCAAATTTCATTTTAAATGTAGTAATAAAATAAATTTAGGAACACTACTTTGCTTTGCCAACTCCCTTGCTGTGCTTTAAACGCTTATTTGAGCTTCTCTGACACTTTTAAATGCATTTGGCAGTGTCAAGCTATAATAATTAATACACATAAACAAAACACTCTACTTTCAATAGATTTCTGTTGACTGAACTTCTCTTAGGCTGACTCTGCATTTGGCAATATTATTATCAGCCCACTGCTGAGCTTCATTCGTTTGTTTAAACTTCTCTGACGCATAAAAATCATCTGCCAATGTCATTTTAAACGATGTAATAAAATTAAATTAAAAACTCCACTGCTGTGATTTTAACTCTTCTTTAAGCTTCTCAGACACTCCACTTTCAATATTTATACTCTTGTTTGAAATTCTCTTATGCTGAATCAGGATTTGGCAATATCACTGTCAACAAAGTAATGGAGTGTAATGAACACACTAAAACAGTCTTTAATCGCTCAAATGAGTTTCTCTGGAACTGGGAAGTGATTTGACAATGTCAATCTGAAAGACGTAATACAAAAGTACATAAACACTAAAACACTCATCTATTGTGCATTTGACGATTGTTTGAAATTCTCTGACACTTAAAATTCATTTGGCAGTGTCAATCTATACGAATTAATAAAACTGTACAAAACCACCAAACCCCTTTAAACTCCTGAATCTTTCAACACTTGTCTGAGCTTCTGTTGCGCTTAATCTGCATTTGGCAATATCATTATCAAAGGATTAATGGATAGTAATGAAAACACTGCAAAAGTCAACAACATGGCTTTATTCACTTAACTGAGCTTCTGTGGCGCTAGAAATTCATTTGGAAATATTCTTATCAAGACAGAAATAGAGATGTATAAAAACATAAAACAGTCCACAACATGACTGAATTCACTTAAACGAGCTTCTCTGGCGCTGGAAATGCATTTTGGAATGTCAGTCTGAAGGACGTAATACAAATGTTCACAGCCACTTGTCTTCGTGTGGTTTTAACTCTTGTTTGAGCATTAACTTTTAAAATGCAAGTGCAGGTGTCATTATCATCGACGTTCTTTGTATGTACACATTAGAACACTACACTACTGAACATTATTCACTTGAGGTAGCAGGTATCACCGAAACAATCCTCTACTGTGCTTTAAGCCTCTCTGATGCTTAAACCGCTTTTAGGAATATCAATGTCAACTACGGAGCTTTTTTTGAACGTTAAAACATCCTTAAAGCATTAAAATCGTCTGCCAGTGCAATTTTAAACTAAATAAAAGAGTTTAAAATCACTTAAACACTGCTGTGCTTTAAATGCTTGTTTAAGCTTCTCTGACACTTAAAGCGCATTTGGCAATGTCAATCTATACGAAGTAATAAAAATGAACTAAAACACTAAAACATTCCACTTTTATTCTTTGTACGCTTGTCTGCGCTTCTCTTAGGCAGAAAATGCATTGGGCAATTTCATTATGAACAATGTAAGAGAGAGTGTAATGGAGATCAACTGCAAAATAATGGAGATTTATGACAACAACAAAACAGTCAACAACATGGCTTTTTTCGCTTAACTGAGCTTCTCTGACATTTGGCAATATCATTATGAACAAAATAATGGAGATTCATGACAACGCTAAAAAAGTCAACAAAATGGCTTAATTTGCTTAATTGAGCTTCTGTGGCGCTGGAAAAACAAAGGTGAAAATATGGGAAAAGTTCACTACTGACAATTACTACTTAGTTAATACTTCTTTGAGACATAAATATTATTTTAAACGCTGCTAATCTTGTTTAAACTTCTCTGACACTTTAAGGCTTGTTTGGAGCTTATCCGACACTTAAAACGCATTTGGCAGTGTCAATAGATAAAAAGTTATAAAAATATACGAAAACACAAAAACCCTCTTCTCTTGCGCTTTTAACGCTTGTTTGAGCCTTAACATGTTAGCCTGTTTATACTTCTCTGACGCATAAAATCATATGCAAATTTCATTTTAAATGTAGTAATAAAATGAATTTAGGAACACTACGTTGCTTTGCCAACTCCCTTGCTGTGCTTTAAACGCTTGTTTGAGCTTCTCTGACACTTTTAAATGCATTTGGCAGTGTCAAGCTATAAGAATTAATACACATAAACAAAACACTCTACTTTCAATAGATTCTGACTGCTGAGCTTCATTTGTTTGTTTAAACGTCTCTGACGCATAAAAATCATCTGCCAATGTCATTTTAAACGACGTAATAAAATTAAATTTAAAACTCCACTGCTGTGATTTTAACTCTTCTTTAAGCTTCTCTGACACTAAAACACTCTACTTTCAATATTTATACTCTTGTTTGAGATTGTCTTATGCTGAATCAGGATTTGGCAATATCACTGTCAACAAAGTAATGGAGTGTAATGAACACACTAAAACAGTCTTTAATCGCTCAGATGAGTTTCTCTGGAACTGGGAAGTGATTTGACAATGTCAATCTGAAAGACGTAATACAAATGTACATAAACACTAAAACACTCATCTATTGTGCATCACTCATCTATTTGAATTCACTTAAACGAGCTTCTCTGGCGCTGGAAATGCATTTTGGAATGTCAGTCTGAAGGACGCTGCTGTTCTTGTTTAAACTTCTCTGACACTTTAAGGCTTGTTTGGAGCTTACCTGACACCTAAAACGCATTTGGCCGTGTCAATCGATAAAAAGTAATAAAAATATACGAAAACACAAAAACCCTCTTCTCTTGCGCTTTTAACGCCTTAACATGTTAGCCTGTTTATACTTCTCTGACGCATAAAATCATATGCAAATTTCATTTTAAATGTAGTAATAAAATAAATTTAGGAACACTACTTTGCTTTGCCAACTCCCTTGCTGTGCTTTAAACGCTTATTTGAGCTTCTCTGACACTTTTAAATGCATTTGGCAGTGTCAAGCTATAATAATTAATACACATAAACAAAACACTCTACTTTCAATAGATTTCTGTTGACTGAACTTCTCTTAGGCTGACTCTGCATTTGGCAATATTATTATCAGCCCACTGCTGAGCTTCATTCGTTTGTTTAAACTTCTCTGACGCATAAAAATCATCTGCCAATGTCATTTTAAACGATGTAATAAAATTAAATTAAAAACTCCACTGCTGTGATTTTAACTCTTCTTTAAGCTTCTCAGACACTCCACTTTCAATATTTATACTCTTGTTTGAAATTCTCTTATGCTGAATCAGGATTTGGCAATATCACTGTCAACAAAGTAATGGAGTGTAATGAACACACTAAAACAGTCTTTAATCGCTCAAATGAGTTTCTCTGGAACTGGGAAGTGATTTGACAATGTCAATCTGAAAGACGTAATACAAAAGTACATAAACACTAAAACACTCATCTATTGTGCATTTGACGATTGTTTGAAATTCTCTGACACTTAAAATTCATTTGGCAGTGTCAATCTATACGAATTAATAAAACTGTACAAAACCACCAAACCCCTTTAAACTCCTGAATCTTTCAACACTTGTCTGAGCTTCTGTTGCGCTTAATCTGCATTTGGCAATATCATTATCAAAGGATTAATGGATAGTAATGAAAATACTGCAAAAGTCAACAACATGGCTTTATTCACTTAACTGAGCTTCTGTGGCGCTAGAAATTCATTTGGAAATATTCTTATCAAGACAGAAATAGAGATGTATAAAAACATAAAACAGTCCACAACATGACTAAATTCACTTAAACGAGCTTCTCTGGCGCTGGAAATGCATTTTGGAATGTCAGTCTGAAGGACGTAATACAAATGTTCACAGCCACTTGTCTTCGTGTGGTTTTAACTCTTGTTTGAGCATTAACTTTTAAAATGCAAGTGCAGGTGTCATTATCATCGACGTTCTTTGTATGTACACATTAGAACACTCCACTACTGAACATTATTCACTTGATTTAGCTTTTGTAACGCTAAAAATGAATTTAGCAGGTATCACCGAAACAATCCTCTACTGTGCTTTACTGTGCTGAGCTTCATTTGTTTGTTTAAACGTCTCTGACGCATAAAAATCATCTGCCAATGTCATTTTAAACGACGTAATAAAATTAAATTTAAAACTCCACTGCTGTGATTTTAACTCTTCTTTAAGCTTCTCTGACACTAAAACACTCTACTTTCAATATTTATACTCTTGTTTGAGATTGTCTTATGCTGAATGAGGATTTGGCAATATCACTGTCAACAAAGTAATGGAGTGTAATGAACACACTAAAACAGTCTTTAATCGCTCAGATGAGTTTCTCTGGAACTGGGAAGTGATTTGACAATGTCAATCTGAAAGACGTAATACAAATGTACATAAACACTAAAACACTCATCTATTGTGCATCACTCATCTATTTGAATTCACTTAAACGAGCTTCTCTGGCGCTGGAAATGCATTTTGGAATGTCAGTCTGAAGGACGCTGCTGTTCTTGTTTAAACTTCTCTGACACTTTAAGGCTTGTTTGGAGCTTACCTGACACTTAAAACGCATTTGGCCGTGTCAATCGATAAAAAGTAATAAAAATATACGAAAACACAAATACCCTCTTCTCTTGCGCTTAAAAATCATCTGCCAATGTCATTTTAAACGATGTAATAAAATTAAATTAAAAACTCCACTGCTGTGATTTTAACTCTTCTTTAAGCTTCTCAGACACTCCACTTTCAATATTTATACTCTTGTTTGAAATTCTCTTATGCTGAATCAGGATTTGGCAATATCACTGTCAACAAAGTAATGGAGTGTAATGAACACACTAAAACAGTCTTTAATCGCTCAAATGAGTTTCTCTGGAACTGGGAAGTGATTTGACAATGTCAATCTGAAAGACGTAATACAAAAGTACATAAACACTAAAACACTCATCAATGCATTTGACGATTGTTTGAAATTCTCTGACACTTAAAATTCATTTGGCATTGTCAATCTATACGAATTAATAAAACTGTACAAAACCACCAAACCCCTTTAAACTCCTGAATCTTTCAACACTTGTCTGAGCTTCTGTTGCGCTTAATCTGCATTTGGCAATATCATTATCAAAGGATTAATGGATAGTAATGAAAACACTGCAAAAGTCAACAACATGGCTTTATTCACTTAACTGAGCTTCTGTGGCGCTAGAAATTCATTTGGAAATATTCTTATCAAGACAGAAATAGAGATGTATAAAAACATAAAACAGTCCACAACATGACTGAATTCACTTAAACGAGCTTCTCTGGCGCTGGAAATGCATTTTGGAATGTCAGTCTGAAGGACGTAATACAAATGTTCACAGCCACTTGTCTTCGTGTGGTTTTAACTCTTGTTTGAGCATTAACTTTTAAAATGCAAGTGCAGGTGTCATTATCATCGACGTTCTTTGTATGTACACATTAGAACACTACACTACTGAACATTATTCACTTGAGGTAGCAGGTATCACCGAAACAATCCTCTACTGTGCTTTAAGCCTCTCTGATGCTTAAACCGCTTTTAGGAATATCAATGTCAACTACGGAGCTTTTTTTGAACGTTAAAACATCCTTAAAGCATTAAAATCGTCTGCCAGTGCAATTTTAAACTAAATAAAAGAGTTTAAAATCACTTAAACACTGCTGTGCTTTAAATGCTTGTTTAAGCTTCTCTGACACTTAAAGCGCATTTGGCAATGTCAATCTATACGAAGTAATAAAAATGAACTAAAACACTAAAACATTCCACTTTTATTCTTTGTACGCTTGTCTGCGCTTCTCTTAGGCAGAAAATGCATTGGGCAATTTCATTATGAACAATGTAAGAGAGAGTGTAATGGAGATCAACTGCAAAATAATGGAGATTTATGACAACAACAAAACAGTCAACAACATGGCTTTTTTCGCTTAACTGAGCTTCTCTGACATTTGGCAATATCATTATGAACAAAATAATGGAGATTCATGACAACGCTAAAAAAGTCAACAAAATGGCTTAATTTGCTTAATTGAGCTTCTGTGGCGCTGGAAAAACAAAGGTGAAAATATGGGAAAAGTTCACTACTGACAATTACTACTTAGTTAATACTTCTTTGAGACATAAATATTATTTTAAACGCTGCTAATCTTGTTTAAACTTCTCTGACACTTTAAGGCTTGTTTGGAGCTTATCCGACACTTAAAACGCATTTGGCAGTGTCAATAGATAAAAAGTTATAAAAATATACGAAAACACAAAAACCCTCTTCTCTTGCGCTTTTAACGCTTGTTTGAGCCTTAACATGTTAGCCTGTTTATACTTCTCTGACGCATAAAATCATATGCAAATTTCATTTTAAATGTAGTAATAAAATGAATTTAGGAACACTACGTTGCTTTGCCAACTCCCTTGCTGTGCTTTAAACGCTTGTTTGAGCTTCTCTGACACTTTTAAATGCATTTGGCAGTGTCAAGCTATAAGAATTAATACACATAAACAAAACACTCTACTTTCAATAGATTCTGACTGCTGAGCTTCATTTGTTTGTTTAAACGTCTCTGACGCATAAAAATCATCTGCCAATGTCATTTTAAACGACGTAATAAAATTAAATTTAAAACTCCACTGCTGTGATTTTAACTCTTCTTTAAGCTTCTCTGACACTAAAACACTCTACTTTCAATATTTATACTCTTGTTTGAGATTGTCTTATGCTGAATCAGGATTTGGCAATATCACTGTCAACAAAGTAATGGAGTGTAATGAACACACTAAAACAGTCTTTAATCGCTCAGATGAGTTTCTCTGGAACTGGGAAGTGATTTGACAATGTCAATCTGAAAGACGTAATACAAATGTACATAAACACTAAAACACTCATCTATTGTGCATCACTCATCTATTTGAATTCACTTAAACGAGCTTCTCTGGCGCTGGAAATGCATTTTGGAATGTCAGTCTGAAGGACGCTGCTGTTCTTGTTTAAACTTCTCTGACACTTTAAGGCTTGTTTGGAGCTTACCTGACACTTAAAACGCATTTGGCCGTGTCAATCGATAAAAAGTAATAAAAATATACGAAAACACAAAAACCCTCTTCTCTTGCGCTTTTAACGCCTTAACATGTTAGCCTGTTTATACTTCTCTGACGCATAAAATCATATGCAAATTTCATTTTAAATGTAGTAATAAAATGAGTTTAGGAACACTACTTTGCTTTGCCAACTCCCTTGCTGTGCTTTAAACGCTTATTTGAGCTTCTCTGACACTTTTAAATGCATTTGGCAGTGTCAAGCTATAAGAATTAATACACATAAACAAAACACTCTACTTTCAATAGATTTCTGTTGACTGAACTTCTCTTAGGCTGACTCTGCATTTGGCAATATTATTATCAGCCCACTGCTGAGCTTCATTCGTTTGTTTAAACTTCTCTGACGCATAAAAATCATCTGCCAATGTCATTTTAAACGATGTAATAAAATTAAATTAAAAACTCCACTGCTGTGATTTTAACTCTTCTTTAAGCTTCTCAGACACTCCACTTTCAATATTTATACTCTTGTTTGAAATTCTCTTATGCTGAATCAGGATTTGGCAATATCACTGTCAACAAAGTAATGGAGTGTAATGAACACACTAAAACAGTCTTTAATCGCTCAAATGAGTTTCTCTGGAACTGGGAAGTGATTTGACAATGTCAATCTGAAAGACGTAATACAAAAGTACATAAACACTAAAACACTCATCTATTGTGCATTTGACGATTGTTTGAAATTCTCTGACACTTAAAATTCATTTGGCAGTGTCAATCTATACGAATTAATAAAACTGTACAAAACCACCAAACCCCTTTAAACTCCTGAATCTTTCAACACTTGTCTGAGCTTCTGTTGCGCTTAATCTGCATTTGGCAATATCATTATCAAAGGATTAATGGATAGTAATGAAAACACTGCAAAAGTCAACAACATGGCTTTATTCACTTAACTGAGCTTCTGTGGCGCTAGAAATTCATTTGGAAATATTCTTATCAAGACAGAAATAGAGATGTATAAAAACATAAAACAGTCCACAACATGACTGAATTCACTTAAACGAGCTTCTCTGGCGCTGGAAATGCATTTTGGAATGTCAGTCTGAAGGACGTAATACAAATGTTCACAGCCACTTGTCTTCGTGTGGTTTTAACTCTTGTTTGAGCATTAACTTTTAAAATGCAAGTGCAGGTGTCATTATCATCGACGTTCTTTGTATGTACACATTAGAACACTCCACTACTGAACATTATTCACTTGAGGTAGCAGGTATCACCGAAACAATCCTCTACTGTGCTTTAAGCCTCTCTGATGCTTAAACCGCTTTTAGGAATATCAATGTCAACTACGGAGCTTTTTTTGAACGTTAAAACATCCTTAAAGCATTAAAATCGTCTGCCAGTGCAATTTTAAACTAAATAAAAGAGTTTAAAATCACTTAAACACTGCTGTGCTTTAAATGCTTGTTTAAGCTTCTCTGACACTTAAAGCGCATTTGGCAATGTCAATCTATACGAAGTAATAAAAATGAACTAAAACACTAAAACATTCCACTTTTATTCTTTGTACGCTTGTCTGCGCTTCTCTTAGGCAGAAAATGCATTGGGCAATTTCATTATGAACAATGTAAGAGAGAGTGTAATGGAGATCAACTGCAAAATAATGGAGATTTATGACAACAACAAAACAGTCAACAACATGGCTTTTTTCGCTTAACTGAGCTTCTCTGACATTTGGCAATATCATTATGAACAAAATAATGGAGATTCATGACAACGATAAAAAAGTCAACAAAATGGCTTAATTTGCTTAATTGAGCTTCTGTGGCGCTGGAAAAACAAAGGTGAAAATATGGGAAAAGTTCACTACTGACAATTACTACTTAGTTAATACTTCTTTGAGACATAAATATTATTTTAAACGCTGCTAATCTTGTTTAAACTTCTCTGACACTTTAAGGCTTGTTTGGAGCTTATCCGACACTTAAAACGCATTTGGCAGTGTCAATCGATAAAAAGTTATAAAAATATACGAAAACACAAAAACCCTCTTCTCTTGCGCTTTTAACGCTTGTTTGAGCCTTAACATGTTAGCCTGTTTATACTTCTCTGACGCATAAAATCATATGCAAATTTCATTTTAAATGTAGTAATAAAATGAGTTTAGGAACACTACGTTGCTTTGCCAACTCCCTTGCTGTGCTTTAAACGCTTGTTTGAGCTTCTCTGACACTTTTAAATGCATTTGGCAGTGTCAAGCTATAAGAATTAATACACATAAACAAAACACTCTACTTTCAATAGATTCTGACTGCTGAGCTTCATTTGTTTGTTTAAACGTCTCTGAAGCATAAAAATCATCTGCCAATGTCATTTTAAACGATGTAATAAAATTAAATTTAAAACTCCACTGCTGTGATTTTAACCCTTCTTTAAGCTTCTCTGACACTAAAACACTCTACTTTCAATATTTATACTCTTGTTTGAGATTGTCTTATGCTGAATCAGGATTTGGCAATATCACTGTCAACAAAGTAATGGAGTGTAATGAACACACTAAAACAGTCTTTAATCGCTCAGATGAGTTTCTCTGGAACTGGGAAGTGATTTGACAATGTCAATCTGAAGGACGTAATACAAATGTACATAAACACTAAAACACTCATCTATTGTGCATTTCACGATTGTTTGAAATTCTCTGACATTTAAAATTCATTTGGCAGTGTCAATCTATACGAATTAATAAAACTGTACAAAACCACCAAACCCCTTTAAACTCCTGAATCTTTAAACACTTGTCTGAGCTTCTGTTGCGCTTAATCTGCATTTGGCAATATCATTATCAAAGGATTAATGGATAGTAATGAAAACACTGCAAAAGTCAACAACATGGCTTCATTCACTTAACTGAGCTTCTTTGGCGCTAGAAATTCATTTGGAAATATTCTTATCAAGAAAGAAATAGAGATGTATAAAAACATAAAACAGTCCACAACATGACTGTATTTACTTAAACGAGCTTCTCTGGCGCTGGAAATGCATTTTGGAATGTCAGTCTGAAGGACGTAATACAAATGTTCACAGCCACTTGTCTTCGTGTGATTTTAACTCTTGTTTGAGCATTAACTTTTAAAATGCAAGTGCATGTGTCATTATCATCGACGTTCTTTGTATGTACACATTAGAACACTCCACTACTGAACATTATTTACTTGATTTAGCTTTTGTAACGCTAAAAATGAATTTAGCAGGTATCACCGAAACAATCCTCTACTGTGCTTTAAGCCTCTCTGATGCTTAAACCACTTTTAGGAATATCAATGTCAACTACGGAGCTTTTTTTGAACGTTAAAACATCCTTAAAGCATTAAAATCGTCTGCCAGTGCAATTTTAAACTAAATAAAAGAGTTTAAAATCACTTAAACACTGCTGTGCTTTAAATGCTTGTTTAAGCTTCTCTGACACTTAAAGCGCATTTGGCAATGTCAATCTATACGAAGTAATAAAAATGAACTAAAACACTAAAACATTCCACTTTTATTCTTTGTACGCTTGTCTGCGCTTCTCTTAGGCAAAAAATGCATTGGGCAATTTCATTATGAACAATGTAAGAGAGAGTGTAATGGAGATCAACTGCAAAATAATGGAGATTTATGACAACAACAAAACAGTCAACAACATGGCTTTTTTCGCTTAACTGAGCTTCTCTGACATTTGGCAATATCATTATGAACAAAATAATGGAGATTCATGACAACGCTAAAAAAGTCAACAAAATGGCTTAATTTGCTTAATTGAGCTTCTGTGGCGCTGGAAAAACAAAGGTGAAAATATGGGAAAAGTTCACTACTGACAATTACTACTTAGTTAATACTTCTTTGAGACATAAATATTATTTTAAACGCTGCTAATCTTGTTTAAACTTCTCTGACACTTTAAGGCTTGTTTGGAGCTTATCCGACACTTAAAACGCATTTGGCAGTGTCAATAGATAAAAAGTTATAAAAATATACGAAAACACAAAAACCCTCTTCTCTTGCGCTTTTAACGCTTGTTTGAGCCTTAACATGTTAGCCTGTTTATACTTCTCTGACGCATAAAATCATATGCAAATTTCATTTTAAATGTAGTAATAAAATGAGTTTAGGAACACTACGTTGCTTTGCCAACTCCCTTGCTGTGCTTTAAACGCTTGTTTGAGCTTCTCTGACACTTTTAAATGCATTTGGCAGTGTCAAGCTATAAGAATTAATACACATAAACAAAACACTCTACTTTCAATAGATTCTGACTGCTGAGCTTCATTTGTTTGTTTAAACGTCTCTGAAGCATAAAAATCATCTGCCAATGTCATTTTAAACGATGTAATAAAATTAAATTTAAAACTCCACTGCTGTGATTTTAACTCTTCTTTAAGCTTCTCTGACACTAAAACACTCCACTTTCAATATTTATACTCTTGTTTGAGATTGTCTTATGCTGAATCAGGATTTGGCAATATCACTGTCAACAAAGTAATGGAGTGTAATGAACACACTTAAACAGTCTTTAATCGCTCAGATGAGTTTCTCTGGAACTGGGAAGTGATTTGACAATGTCAATCTGAAGGACGTAATACAAATGTACATAAACACTAAAACACTCATCTATTGTGCATTTGACGATTGTTTGAAATTCTCTGACATTTAAAATTAATTTGGCAGTGTCAATCTATACGAATTAATAAAACTGTACAAAACCACCAAACCCCTTTAAACTCCTGAATCTTTAAACACTTGTCTGAGCTTCTGTTGCGCTTAATCTGCATTTGGCAATATCATTATCAAAGGATTAATGGATAGTAATGAAAACACTGCAAAAGTCAACAACATGGCTTCATTCACTTAACTGAGCTTCTTTGGCGCTAGAAATTCATTTGGAAATATTCTTATCAAGAAAGAAATAGAGATGTATAAAAACATAAAACAGTCCACAACATGACTGTATTTACTTAAACGAGCTTCTCTGGCGCTGGAAATGCATTTTGGAATGTCAGTCTGAAGGACGTAATACAAATGTTCACAGCCACTTGTCTTCGTGTGATTTTAACTCTTGTTTGAGCATTAACTTTTAAAATGCAAGTGCAGGTGTCATTATCATCGACGTTCTTTGTATGTACACATTAAAACACTCCACTACTGAACATTATTCACTTGATTTAGTTTTTGTAACGCTGGAAATGAATTTAGCAGGTATCACCGAAACAATCCTCTAATGTGCTTTAAGCCTCTCTGATGCTTAAACCGCTTTTGGGATTATCAATGTCAACTACGGAGCTTTTTTTGAACGTTAAAACATCTCTAAAGCATTAAAATCGTCTGCCAGTGCCATTTTAAACTAAATAAAAGAGTTTAAAATCACTTAAACACTGCTGTGCTTTAAATGCTTGTTTAAGCTTCTCTGACACTTAAAGTGCATTTGGCAATATCACTGTCAACAAAGTAATGGAGTGTAATGAACACACTTAAACAGTCTTTAATCGCTCAGATGAGTTTCTCTGGAACTGGGAAGTGATTTGACAATGTCAATCTGAAAGACGTAATACAAATGTACATAAACACTAAAACACTCATCTATTGTGCATCACTCATCTATTTGAATTCACTTAAACGAGCTTCTCTGGCGCTGGAAATGCATTTTGGAATGTCAGTCTGAAGGACGCTGCTGTTCTTGTTTAAACTTCTCTGACACTTTAAGGCTTGTTTGGAGCTTACCTGACACCTAAAACGCATTTGGCCGTGTCAATCGATAAAAAGTAATAAAAATATACGAAAACACAAAAACCCTCTTCTCTTGCGCTTTTAACGCCTTAACATGTTAGCCTGTTTATACTTCTCTGACGCATAAAATCATATGCAAATTTCATTTTAAATGTAGTAATAAAATAAATTTAGGAACACTACTTTGCTTTGCCAACTCCCTTGCTGTGCTTTAAACGCTTATTTGAGCTTCTCTGACACTTTTAAATGCATTTGGCAGTGTCAAGCTATAATAGTTAATACACATAAACAAAACACTCTACTTTCAATAGATTTCTGTTGACTGAACTTCTCTTAGGCTGACTCTGCATTTGGCAATATTATTATCAGCCCACTGCTGAGCTTCATTCGTTTGTTTAAACTTCTCTGACGCATAAAAATCATCTGCCAATGTCATTTTAAACGATGTAATAAAATTAAATTAAAAACTCCACTGCTGTGATTTTAACTCTTCTTTAAGCTTCTCAGACACTCCACTTTCAATATTTATACTCTTGTTTGAAATTTTCTTATGCTGAATCAGGATTTGTCACTGTCAACAAAGTAATGGAGTGTAATGAACACACTAAAACAGTCTTTAATCGCTCAAATGAGTTTCTCTGGAACTGGGAAGTGATTTGACAATGTCAATCTGAAAGACGTAATACAAAAGTACATAAACACTAAAACACTCATCTATTGTGCATTTGACGATTGTTTGAAATTCTCTGACACTTAAAATTCATTTGGCAGTGTCAATCTATACGAATTAATAAAACTGTACAAAACCACCAAACCCCTTTAAACTCCTGAATCTTTCAACACTTGTCTGAGCTTCTGTTGCGCTTAATCTGCATTTGGCAATATCATTATCAAAGGATTAATGGATAGTAATGAAAACACTGCAAAAGTCAACAACATGGCTTTATTCACTTAACTGAGCTTCTGTGGCGCTAGAAATTCATTTGGAAATATTCTTATCAAGACAGAAATAGAGATGTATAAAAACATAAAACAGTCCACAACATGACTGAATTCACTTAAACGAGCTTCTCTGGCGCTGGAAATGCATTTTGGAATGTCAGTCTGAAGGACGTAATACAAATGTTCACAGCCACTTGTCTTCGTGTGGTTTTAACTCTTGTTTGAGCATTAACTTTTAAAATGCAAGTGCAGGTGTCATTATCATCGACGTTCTTTGTATGTACACATTAGAACACTCCACTACTGAACATTATTCACTTGATTTAGCTTTTGTAACGCTAAAAATGAATTTAGCAGGTATCACCGAAACAATCCTCTACTGTGCTTTAAGCCTCTCTGATGCTTAAACCGCTTTTAGGAATATCAATGTCAACTACGGAGCTTTTTTTGAACGTTAAAACATCCTTAAAGCATTAAAATCGTCTGCCAGTGCCATTTTAAACTAAATAAAAGAGTTTAAAATCACTTAAACACTGCTGTGCTTTAAATGCTTGTTTAAGCTTCTCTGACACTTAAAGCGCATTTGGCAATGTCAATCTATACGAAGTAATAAAAATGAACTAAAACACTAAAACATTCCACTTTTATTCTTTGTACGCTTGTCTGCGCTTCTCTTAGGCAAAAAATGCATTGGGCAATTTCATTATGAACAATGTAAGAGAGAGTGTAATGGAGATCAACTGCAAAATAATGGAGATTTATGACAACAACAAAACAGTCAACAACATGGCTTTTTTCGCTTAACTGAGCTTCTCTGACATTTGGCAATATCATTATGAACAAAATAATGGAGATTCATGACAACGCTAAAAAAGTCAACAAAATGGCTTAATTTGCTTAATTGAGCTTCTGTGGCGCTGGAAAAACAAAGGTGAAAATATGGGAAAAGTTCACTACTGACAATTACTACTTAGTTAATACTTCTTTGAGACACAAATATTATTTTAAACGCTGCTAATCTTGTTTAAACTTCTCTGACACTTTAAGGCTTGTTTGGAGCTTATCCGACACTTAAAACGCATTTGGCAGTGTCAATCGATAAAAAGTTATAAAAATATACGAAAACACAAAAACCCTCTTCTCTTGCGCTTTTAACGCTTGTTTGAGCCTTAACATGTTAGCCTGTTTATACTTCTCTGACGCATAAAATCATATGCAAATTTCATTTTAAATGTAGTAATAAAATGAGTTTAGGAACACTACGTTGCTTTGCCAACTCCCTTGCTGTGCTTTAAACGCTTGTTTGAGCTTCTCTGACACTTTTAAATGCATTTGGCAGTGTCAAGCTATAAGAATTAATACACATAAACAAAACACTCTACTTTCAATAGATTCTGACTGCTGAGCTTCATTTGTTTGTTTAAACGTCTCTGAAGCATAAAAATCATCTGCCAATGTCATTTTAAACGATGTAATAAAATTAAATTTAAAACTCCACTGCTGTGATTTTAACTCTTCTTTAAGCTTCTCTGACACTAAAACACTCCACTTTCAATATTTATACTCTTGTTTGAGATTGTCTTATGCTGAATCAGGATTTGGCAATATCACTGTCAACAAAGTAATGGAGTGTAATGAACACACTTAAACAGTCTTTAATCGCTCAGATGAGTTTCTCTGGAACTGGGAAGTGATTTGACAATGTCAATCTGAAGGACGTAATACAAATGTACATAAACACTAAAACACTCATCTATTGTGCATTTGACGATTGTTTGAAATTCTCTGACATTTAAAATTCATTTGGCAGTGTCAATCTATACGAATTAATAAAACTGTACAAAACCACCAAACCCCTTTAAACTCCTGAATCTTTAAACACTTGTCTGAGCTTCTGTTGCGCTTAATCTGCATTTGGCAATATCATTATCAAAGGATTAATGGATAGTAATGAAAACACTGCAAAAGTCAACAACATGGCTTCATTCACTTAACTGAGCTTCTTTGGCGCTAGAAATTCATTTGGAAATATTCTTATCAAGAAAGAAATAGAGATGTATAAAAACATAAAACAGTCCACAACATGACTGTATTTACTTAAACGAGCTTCTCTGGCGCTGGAAATGCATTTTGGAATGTCAGTCTGAAGGACGTAATACAAATGTTCACAGCCACTTGTCTTCGTGTGATTTTAACTCTTGTTTGAGCATTAACTTTTAAAATACAAGTGCAGGTGTCATTATCAACGACGTTCTTTGTATGTACACATTAAAACACTCCACTACTGAACATTATTCACTTGATTTATTTTTTGTAACGCTGGAAATGAATTTAGCAGGTATCACCGAAACAATCCTCTAATGTGCTTTAAGCCTCTCTGATGCTTAAACCGCTTTTGGGATTATCAATGTCAACTACGGAGCTTTTTTTGAACGTTAAAACATCTCTAAAGCATTAAAATCGTCTGCCAGTGCCATTTTAAACTAAATAAAAGAGTTTAAAATCACTTAAACACTGCTGTGCTTTAAATGCTTGTTTAAGCTTCTCTGACACTTAAAGTGCATTTGGCAATGTCAATCTATACGAAGTAATAAAAATGAACTTAAACACTAAAACATTCCACTTTTATTCTTTGTACGCTTGTCTGCGCTTCTCTTAGGCAGAAAATGCATTGGGCAATTTCATTATGAACAATGTAAGAGAGAGTGTGATGGAGATCAACTGCAAAATAATGGAGATTCATGACAACAATAAAACAGTCAACAACATGGCTTTTTTCGCTTAACTGAGCTTCTCTGACGTTTGGCAATATCATTATGTACAAAATAATGGAGATTCATGACAACGTTAAAAAAGTCAACAAAATGGCTTAATTTGCTTAATTGAGCTTCTGTGGCGCTGGAAAAGCAAAGGTGAAAATATGGGAAAAGTTCACTACTGAGAATTACTACTTAGTTAATACTTCTTTGAGACATAAATATTATTTTAAACGCTGCTAATCTTGTTTAAACTTCTCTGACACTTTAAGGCTTGTTTGGAGTTTATCCGACACTTAAAACGCATTTGGCAGTGTCAATAGATAAAAAGTTATAAAAATATACGAAAACACAAAAACCCTCTTCTCTTGCGCTTTTAACGCTTGTTTGAGCCTTAACATGTTAGCCTGTTTATACTTCTCTGACGCATAAAATCATATGCAAATTTCATTTTAAATGTAGTAATAAAATGAGTTTAGGAACACTACGTTGCTTTGCCAACTCCGTTGCTGTGCTTTAAACGCTTGTTTGAGCTTCTCTGACACTTTTAATTGCATTTGGCAGTGTCAAGCTATAAGAATTAATACACATAAACAAAACACTCTACTTTCAATAGATTCTGACTGCTGAGCTTCATTCGTTTGTTTAAACGTCTCTGAAGCATAAAAATAATCTGCCAATGTCATTTTAAACGATGTAATAAAATTAAATTTAAAACTCCACTGCTGTGATTTTAACTCTTCTTTAAGCTTCTCTGACACTAAAACACTCTACTTTCAATATTTATACTCTTGTTTGAGATTGTCTTATGCTGAATCAGGATTTGGCAATATCACTGTCAACAAAGTAATGGAGTGTAATGAACACACTAAAACAGTCTTTAATCGCTCAGATGAGTTTCTCTGGAACTGGGAAGTGATTTGACAATGTCAATCTGAAAGACGTAATACAAATGTACATAAACACTAAAACACTCATCTATTGTGCATCACTCATCTATTTGAATTCACTTAAACGAGCTTCTCTGGCGCTGGAAATGCATTTTGGAATGTCAGTCTGAAGGACGCTGCTGTTCTTGTTTAAACTTCTCTGACACTTTAAGGCTTGTTTGGAGCTTACCTGACACCTAAAACGCATTTGGCCGTGTCAATCGATAAAAAGTAATAAAAATATACGAAAACACAAAAACCCTCTTCTCTTGCGCTTTTAACGCCTTAACATGTTAGCCTGTTTATACTTCTCTGACGCATAAAATCATATGCAAATTTCATTTTAAATGTAGTAATAAAATAAATTTAGGAACACTACTTTGCTTTGCCAACTCCCTTGCTGTGCTTTAAACGCTTATTTGAGCTTCTCTGACACTTTTAAATGCATTTGGCAGTGTCAAGCTATAATAATTAATACACATAAACAAAACACTCTACTTTCAATAGATTTCTGTTGACTGAACTTCTCTTAGGCTGACTCTGCATTTGGCAATATTATTATCAGCCCACTGCTGAGCTTCATTCGTTTGTTTAAACTTCTCTGACGCATAAAAATCATCTGCCAATGTCATTTTAAACGATGTAATAAAATTAAATTAAAAACTCCACTGCTGTGATTTTAACTCTTCTTTAAGCTTCTCAGACACTCCACTTTCAATATTTATACTCTTGTTTGAAATTCTCTTATGCTGAATCAGGATTTGGCAATATCACTGTCAACAAAGTAATGGAGTGTAATGAACACACTAAAACAGTCTTTAATCGCTCAAATGAGTTTCTCTGGAACTGGGAAGTGATTTGACAATGTCAATCTGAAAGACGTAATACAAAAGTACATAAACACTAAAACACTCATCTATTGTGCATTTGACGATTGTTTGAAATTCTCTGACACTTAAAATTCATTTGGCAGTGTCAATCTATACGAATTAATAAAACTGTACAAAACCACCAAACCCCTTTAAACTCCTGAATCTTTCAACACTTGTCTGAGCTTCTGTTGCGCTTAATCTGCATTTGGCAATATCATTATCAAAGGATTAATGGATAGTAATGAAAACACTGCAAAAGTCAACAACATGGCTTTATTCACTTAACTGAGCTTCTGTGGCGCTAGAAATTCATTTGGAAATATTCTTATCAAGACAGAAATAGAGATGTATAAAAACATAAAACAGTCCACAACATGACTGAATTCACTTAAACGAGCTTCTCTGGCGCTGGAAATGCATTTTGGAATGTCAGTCTGAAGGACGTAATACAAATGTTCACAGCCACTTGTCTTCGTGTGGTTTTAACTCTTGTTTGAGCATTAACTTTTAAAATGCAAGTGCAGGTGTCATTATCATCGACGTTCTTTGTATGTACACATTAGAACACTACACTACTGAACATTATTCACTTGAGGTAGCAGGTATCACCGAAACAATCCTCTACTGTGCTTTAAGCCTCTCTGATGCTTAAACCGCTTTTAGGAATATCAATGTCAACTACGGAGCTTTTTTTGAACGTTAAAACATCCTTAAAGCATTAAAATCGTCTGCCAGTGCAATTTTAAACTAAATAAAAGAGTTTAAAATCACTTAAACACTGCTGTGCTTTAAATGCTTGTTTAAGCTTCTCTGACACTTAAAGCGCATTTGGCAATGTCAATCTATACGAAGTAATAAAAATGAACTAAAACACTAAAACATTCCACTTTTATTCTTTGTACGCTTGTCTGCGCTTCTCTTAGGCAGAAAATGCATTGGGCAATTTCATTATGAACAATGTAAGAGAGAGTGTAATGGAGATCAACTGCAAAATAATGGAGATTTATGACAACAACAAAACAGTCAACAACATGGCTTTTTTCGCTTAACTGAGCTTCTCTGACATTTGGCAATATCATTATGAACAAAATAATGGAGATTCATGACAACGCTAAAAAAGTCAACAAAATGGCTTAATTTGCTTAATTGAGCTTCTGTGGCGCTGGAAAAACAAAGGTGAAAATATGGGAAAAGTTCACTACTGACAATTACTACTTAGTTAATACTTCTTTGAGACATAAATATTATTTTAAACGCTGCTAATCTTGTTTAAACTTCTCTGACACTTTAAGGCTTGTTTGGAGCTTATCCGACACTTAAAACGCATTTGGCAGTGTCAATAGATAAAAAGTTATAAAAATATACGAAAACACAAAAACCCTCTTCTCTTGCGCTTTTAACGCTTGTTTGAGCCTTAACATGTTAGCCTGTTTATACTTCTCTGACGCATAAAATCATATGCAAATTTCATTTTAAATGTAGTAATAAAATGAATTTAGGAACACTACGTTGCTTTGCCAACTCCCTTGCTGTGCTTTAAACGCTTGTTTGAGCTTCTCTGACACTTTTAAATGCATTTGGCAGTGTCAAGCTATAAGAATTAATACACATAAACAAAACACTCTACTTTCAATAGATTCTGACTGCTGAGCTTCATTTGTTTGTTTAAACGTCTCTGACGCATAAAAATCATCTGCCAATGTCATTTTAAACGACGTAATAAAATTAAATTTAAAACTCCACTGCTGTGATTTTAACTCTTCTTTAAGCTTCTCTGACACTAAAACACTCTACTTTCAATATTTATACTCTTGTTTGAGATTGTCTTATGCTGAATCAGGATTTGGCAATATCACTGTCAACAAAGTAATGGAGTGTAATGAACACACTAAAACAGTCTTTAATCGCTCAGATGAGTTTCTCTGGAACTGGGAAGTGATTTGACAATGTCAATCTGAAAGACGTAATACAAATGTACATAAACACTAAAACACTCATCTATTGTGCATCACTCATCTATTTGAATTCACTTAAACGAGCTTCTCTGGCGCTGGAAATGCATTTTGGAATGTCAGTCTGAAGGACGCTGCTGTTCTTGTTTAAACTTCTCTGACACTTTAAGGCTTGTTTGGAGCTTACCTGACACCTAAAACGCATTTGGCCGTGTCAATCGATAAAAAGTAATAAAAATATACGAAAACACAAAAACCCTCTTCTCTTGCGCTTTTAACGCCTTAACATGTTAGCCTGTTTATACTTCTCTGACGCATAAAATCATATGCAAATTTCATTTTAAATGTAGTAATAAAATAAATTTAGGAACACTACTTTGCTTTGCCAACTCCCTTGCTGTGCTTTAAACGCTTATTTGAGCTTCTCTGACACTTTTAAATGCATTTGGCAGTGTCAAGCTATAATAATTAATACACATAAACAAAACACTCTACTTTCAATAGATTTCTGTTGACTGAACTTCTCTTAGGCTGACTCTGCATTTGGCAATATTATTATCAGCCCACTGCTGAGCTTCATTCGTTTGTTTAAACTTCTCTGACGCATAAAAATCATCTGCCAATGTCATTTTAAACGATGTAATAAAATTAAATTAAAAACTCCACTGCTGTGATTTTAACTCTTCTTTAAGCTTCTCAGACACTCCACTTTCAATATTTATACTCTTGTTTGAAATTCTCTTATGCTGAATCAGGATTTGGCAATATCACTGTCAACAAAGTAATGGAGTGTAATGAACACACTAAAACAGTCTTTAATCGCTCAAATGAGTTTCTCTGGAACTGGGAAGTGATTTGACAATGTCAATCTGAAAGACGTAATACAAAAGTACATAAACACTAAAACACTCATCTATTGTGCATTTGACGATTGTTTGAAATTCTCTGACACTTAAAATTCATTTGGCAGTGTCAATCTATACGAATTAATAAAACTGTACAAAACCACCAAACCCCTTTAAACTCCTGAATCTTTCAACACTTGTCTGAGCTTCTGTTGCGCTTAATCTGCATTTGGCAATATCATTATCAAAGGATTAATGGATAGTAATGAAAATACTGCAAAAGTCAACAACATGGCTTTATTCACTTAACTGAGCTTCTGTGGCGCTAGAAATTCATTTGGAAATATTCTTATCAAGACAGAAATAGAGATGTATAAAAACATAAAACAGTCCACAACATGACTAAATTCACTTAAACGAGCTTCTCTGGCGCTGGAAATGCATTTTGGAATGTCAGTCTGAAGGACGTAATACAAATGTTCACAGCCACTTGTCTTCGTGTGGTTTTAACTCTTGTTTGAGCATTAACTTTTAAAATGCAAGTGCAGGTGTCATTATCATCGACGTTCTTTGTATGTACACATTAGAACACTCCACTACTGAACATTATTCACTTGATTTAGCTTTTGTAACGCTAAAAATGAATTTAGCAGGTATCACCGAAACAATCCTCTACTGTGCTTTACTGTGCTGAGCTTCATTTGTTTGTTTAAACGTCTCTGACGCATAAAAATCATCTGCCAATGTCATTTTAAACGACGTAATAAAATTAAATTTAAAACTCCACTGCTGTGATTTTAACTCTTCTTTAAGCTTCTCTGACACTAAAACACTCTACTTTCAATATTTATACTCTTGTTTGAGATTGTCTTATGCTGAATGAGGATTTGGCAATATCACTGTCAACAAAGTAATGGAGTGTAATGAACACACTAAAACAGTCTTTAATCGCTCAGATGAGTTTCTCTGGAACTGGGAAGTGATTTGACAATGTCAATCTGAAAGACGTAATACAAATGTACATAAACACTAAAACACTCATCTATTGTGCATCACTCATCTATTTGAATTCACTTAAACGAGCTTCTCTGGCGCTGGAAATGCATTTTGGAATGTCAGTCTGAAGGACGCTGCTGTTCTTGTTTAAACTTCTCTGACACTTTAAGGCTTGTTTGGAGCTTACCTGACACTTAAAACGCATTTGGCCGTGTCAATCGATAAAAAGTAATAAAAATATACGAAAACACAAATACCCTCTTCTCTTGCGCTTAAAAATCATCTGCCAATGTCATTTTAAACGATGTAATAAAATTAAATTAAAAACTCCACTGCTGTGATTTTAACTCTTCTTTAAGCTTCTCAGACACTCCACTTTCAATATTTATACTCTTGTTTGAAATTCTCTTATGCTGAATCAGGATTTGGCAATATCACTGTCAACAAAGTAATGGAGTGTAATGAACACACTAAAACAGTCTTTAATCGCTCAAATGAGTTTCTCTGGAACTGGGAAGTGATTTGACAATGTCAATCTGAAAGACGTAATACAAAAGTACATAAACACTAAAACACTCATCAATGCATTTGACGATTGTTTGAAATTCTCTGACACTTAAAATTCATTTGGCATTGTCAATCTATACGAATTAATAAAACTGTACAAAACCACCAAACCCCTTTAAACTCCTGAATCTTTCAACACTTGTCTGAGCTTCTGTTGCGCTTAATCTGCATTTGGCAATATCATTATCAAAGGATTAATGGATAGTAATGAAAACACTGCAAAAGTCAACAACATGGCTTTATTCACTTAACTGAGCTTCTGTGGCGCTAGAAATTCATTTGGAAATATTCTTATCAAGACAGAAATAGAGATGTATAAAAACATAAAACAGTCCACAACATGACTGAATTCACTTAAACGAGCTTCTCTGGCGCTGGAAATGCATTTTGGAATGTCAGTCTGAAGGACGTAATACAAATGTTCACAGCCACTTGTCTTCGTGTGGTTTTAACTCTTGTTTGAGCATTAACTTTTAAAATGCAAGTGCAGGTGTCATTATCATCGACGTTCTTTGTATGTACACATTAGAACACTACACTACTGAACATTATTCACTTGAGGTAGCAGGTATCACCGAAACAATCCTCTACTGTGCTTTAAGCCTCTCTGATGCTTAAACCGCTTTTAGGAATATCAATGTCAACTACGGAGCTTTTTTTGAACGTTAAAACATCCTTAAAGCATTAAAATCGTCTGCCAGTGCAATTTTAAACTAAATAAAAGAGTTTAAAATCACTTAAACACTGCTGTGCTTTAAATGCTTGTTTAAGCTTCTCTGACACTTAAAGCGCATTTGGCAATGTCAATCTATACGAAGTAATAAAAATGAACTAAAACACTAAAACATTCCACTTTTATTCTTTGTACGCTTGTCTGCGCTTCTCTTAGGCAGAAAATGCATTGGGCAATTTCATTATGAACAATGTAAGAGAGAGTGTAATGGAGATCAACTGCAAAATAATGGAGATTTATGACAACAACAAAACAGTCAACAACATGGCTTTTTTCGCTTAACTGAGCTTCTCTGACATTTGGCAATATCATTATGAACAAAATAATGGAGATTCATGACAACGCTAAAAAAGTCAACAAAATGGCTTAATTTGCTTAATTGAGCTTCTGTGGCGCTGGAAAAACAAAGGTGAAAATATGGGAAAAGTTCACTACTGACAATTACTACTTAGTTAATACTTCTTTGAGACATAAATATTATTTTAAACGCTGCTAATCTTGTTTAAACTTCTCTGACACTTTAAGGCTTGTTTGGAGCTTATCCGACACTTAAAACGCATTTGGCAGTGTCAATAGATAAAAAGTTATAAAAATATACGAAAACACAAAAACCCTCTTCTCTTGCGCTTTTAACGCTTGTTTGAGCCTTAACATGTTAGCCTGTTTATACTTCTCTGACGCATAAAATCATATGCAAATTTCATTTTAAATGTAGTAATAAAATGAGTTTAGGAACACTACGTTGCTTTGCCAACTCCCTTGCTGTGCTTTAAACGCTTGTTTGAGCTTCTCTGACACTTTTAAATGCATTTGGCAGTGTCAAGCTATAAGAATTAATACACATAAACAAAACACTCTACTTTCAATAGATTCTGACTGCTGAGCTTCATTTGTTTGTTTAAACGTCTCTGAAGCATAAAAATCATCTGCCAATGTCATTTTAAACGACGTAATAAAATTAAATGTAAAACTCCACTGCTGTGATTTTAACTCTTCTTTAAGCTTCTCTGACACTAAAACACTCTACTTTCAATATTTATACTCTTGTTTGAGATTGTCTTATGCTGAATCAGGATTTGGCAATATCACTGTCAACAAAGTAATGGAGTGTAATGAACACACTAAAACAGTCTTTAATCGCTCAGATGAGTTTCTCTGGAACTGGGAAGTGATTTGACAATGTCAATCTGAAAGACGTAATACAAATGTACATAAACACTAAAACACTCATCTATTGTGCATTTGACGATTGTTTGAAATTCTCTGACATTTAAAATTCATTTGGCAGTGTCAATCTATACGAATTAATAAAACTGTACAAAACCACCAAACCCCTTTAAACTCCTGAATCTTTAAACACTTGTCTGAGCTTCTGTTGCGCTTAATCTGCATTTGGCAATATCATTATCAAAGGATTAATGGATAGTAATGAAAACACTGCAAAAGTCAACAACATGGCTTCATTCACTTAACTGAGCTTCTTTGGCGCTAGAAATTCATTTGGAAATATTCTTATCAAGAAAGAAATAGAGATGTATAAAAACATAAAACAGTCCACAACATGACTGTATTTACTTAAACGAGCTTCTCTGGCGCTGGAAATGCATTTTGGAATGTCAGTCTGAAGGACGTAATACAAATGTTCACAGCCACTTGTCTTCGTGTGATTTTAACTCTTGTTTGAGCATTAACTTTTAAAATGCAAGTGCAGGTGTCATTATCAACGACGTTCTTTGTATGTACACATTAAAACACTCCACTACTGAACATTATTCACTTGATTTAGTTTTTGTAACGCTGGAAATGAATTTAGCAGGTATCACCGAAACAATCCTCTACTGTGCTTTAAGCCTCTCTGATGCTTAAACCGCTTTTGGGATTATCAATGTCAACTACGGAGCTTTTTTTGAACGTTAAAACATCTCTAAAGCATTAAAATCGTCTGCCAGTGCCATTTTAAACTAAATAAAAGAGTTTAAAATCACTTAAACACTGCTGTGCTTTAAATGCTTGTTTAAGCTTCTCTGACACTTAAAGTGCATTTGGCAATGTCAATCTATACGAAGTAATAAAAATGAACTTAAACACTAAAACATTCCACTTTTATTCTTTGTACGCTTGTCTGCGCTTCTCTTAGGCAGAAAATGCATTGGGCAATTTCATTATGAACAATGTAAGAGAGAGTGTAATGGAGATCAACTGCAAAATAATGGAGATTCATGACAACAATAAAACAGTCAACAACATGGCTTTTTTCGCTTAACTGAGCTTCTCTGACGTTTGGCAATATCATTATGTACAAAATAATGGAGATTCATGACAACGCTAAAAAAGTCAACAAAATGGCTTAATTTGCTTAATTGAGCTTCTGTGGCGCTGGAAAAGCAAAGGTGAAAATATGGGAAAAGTTCACTACTGAGAATTACTACTTAGTTAATACTTCTTTGAGACATAAATATTATTTTAAACGCTGCTAATCTTGTTTAAACTTCTCTGACACTTTAAGGCTTGTTTGGAGTTTATCCGACACTTAAAACGCATTTGGCAGTGTCAATAGATAAAAAGTTATAAAAATATACGAAAACACAAAAACCCTCTTCTCTTGCGCTTTTAACGCTTGTTTGAGCCTTAACATGTTAGCCTGTTTATACTTCTCTGACGCATAAAATCATATGCAAATTTCATTTTAAATGTAGTAATAAAATGAGTTTAGGAACACTACGTTGCTTTGCCAACTCCCTTGCTGTGCTTTAAACGCTTGTTTGAGCTTCTCTGACACTTTTAAATGCATTTGGCAGTGTCAAGCTATAAGAATTAATACACATAAACAAAACACTCTACTTTCAATAGATTCTGACTGCTGAGCTTCATTTGTTTGTTTAAACGTCTCTGACGCATAAAAATCATCTGCCAATGTCATTTTAAACGACGTAATAAAATTAAATTTAAAACTCCACTGCTGTGATTTTAACTCTTCTTTAAGCTTCTCTGACACTAAAACACTCTACTTTCAATATTTATACTCTTGTTTGAGATTGTCTTATGCTGAATCAGGATTTGGCAATATCACTGTCAACAAAGTAATGGAGTGTAATGAACACACTAAAACAGTCTTTAATCGCTCAGATGAGTTTCTCTGGAACTGGGAAGTGATTTGACAATGTCAATCTGAAAGACGTAATACAAATGTACATAAACACTAAAACACTCATCTATTGTGCATCACTCATCTATTTGAATTCACTTAAACGAGCTTCTCTGGCGCTGGAAATGCATTTTGGAATGTCAGTCTGAAGGACGCTGCTGTTCTTGTTTAAACTTCTCTGACACTTTAAGGCTTGTTTGGAGCTTACCTGACACTTAAAACGCATTTGGCCGTGTCAATCGATAAAAAGTAATAAAAATATACGAAAACACAAAAACCCTCTTCTCTTGCGCTTAAAAATCATCTGCCAATGTCATTTTAAACGATGTAATAAAATTAAATTTAAAACTCCACTGCTGTGATTTTAACTCTTCTTTAAGCTTCTCAGACACTCCACTTTCAATATTTATACTCTTGTTTGAAATTCTCTTATGCTGAATCAGGATTTGGCAATATCACTGTCAACAAAGTAATGGAGTGTAATGAACACACTAAAACAGTCTTTAATCGCTCAAATGAGTTTCTCTGGAACTGGGAAGTGATTTGACAATGTCAATCTGAAAGACGTAATACAAAAGTACATAAACACTAAAACACTCATCTATTGTGCATTTGACGATTGTTTGAAATTCTCTGACACTTAAAATTCATTTGGCAGTGTCAATCTATACGAATTAATAAAACTGTACAAAACCACCAAACCCCTTTAAACTCCTGAATCTTTCAACACTTGTCTGAGCTTCTGTTGCGCTTAATCTGCATTTGGCAATATCATTATCAAAGGATTAATGGATAGTAATGAAAACACTGCAAAAGTCAACAACATGGCTTTATTCACTTAACTGAGCTTCTGTGGCGCTAGAAATTCATTTGGAAATATTCTTATCAAGACAGAAATAGAGATGTATAAAAACATAAAACAGTCCACAACATGACTGAATTCACTTAAACGAGCTTCTCTGGCGCTGGAAATGCATTTTGGAATGTCAGTCTGAAGGACGTAATACAAATGTTCACAGCCACTTGTCTTCGTGTGGTTTTAACTCTTGTTTGAGCATTAACTTTTAAAATGCAAGTGCAGGTGTCATTATCATCGACGTTCTTTGTATGTACACATTAGAACACTCCACTACTGAACATTATTCACTTGAGGTAGCAGGTATCACCGAAACAATCCTCTACTGTGCTTTAAGCCTCTCTGATGCTTAAACCGCTTTTAGGAATATCAATGTCAACTACGGAGCTTTTTTTGAACGTTAAAACATCCTTAAAGCATTAAAATCGTCTGCCAGTGCAATTTTAAACTAAATAAAAGAGTTTAAAATCACTTAAACACTGCTGTGCTTTAAATGCTTGTTTAAGCTTCTCTGACACTTAAAGCGCATTTGGCAATGTCAATCTATACGAAGTAATAAAAATGAACTAAAACACTAAAACATTCCACTTTTATTCTTTGTACGCTTGTCTGCGCTTCTCTTAGGCAGAAAATGCATTGGGCAATTTCATTATGAACAATGTAAGAGAGAGTGTAATGGAGATCAACTGCAAAATAATGGAGATTTATGACAACAACAAAACAGTCAACAACATGGCTTTTTTCGCTTAACTGAGCTTCTCTGACATTTGGCAATATCATTATGAACAAAATAATGGAGATTCATGACAACGCTAAAAAAGTCAACAAAATGGCTTAATTTGCTTAATTGAGCTTCTGTGGCGCTGGAAAAACAAAGGTGAAAATATGGGAAAAGTTCACTACTGACAATTACTACTTAGTTAATACTTCTTTGAGACATAAATATTATTTTAAACGCTGCTAATCTTGTTTAAACTTCTCTGACACTTTAAGGCTTGTTTGGAGCTTATCCGACACTTAAAACGCATTTGGCAGTGTCAATAGATAAAAAGTTATAAAAATATACGAAAACACAAAAACCCTCTTCTCTTGCGCTTTTAACGCTTGTTTGAGCCTTAACATGTTAGCCTGTTTATACTTCTCTGACGCATAAAATCATATGCAAATTTCATTTTAAATGTAGTAATAAAATGAGTTTAGGAACACTACGTTGCTTTGCCAACTCCCTTGCTGTGCTTTAAACGCTTGTTTGAGCTTCTCTGACACTTTTAAATGCATTTGGCAGTGTCAAGCTATAAGAATTAATACACATAAACAAAACACTCTACTTTCAATAGATTCTGACTGCTGAGCTTCATTTGTTTGTTTAAACGTCTCTGACGCATAAAAATCATCTGCCAATGTCATTTTAAACGACGTAATAAAATTAAATTTAAAACTCCACTGCTGTGATTTTAACTCTTCTTTAAGCTTCTCTGACACTAAAACACTCTACTTTCAATATTTATACTCTTGTTTGAGATTGTCTTATGCTGAATCAGGATTTGGCAATATCACTGTCAACAAAGTAATGGAGTGTAATGAACACACTAAAACAGTCTTTAATCGCTCAGATGAGTTTCTCTGGAACTGGGAAGTGATTTGACAATGTCAATCTGAAAGACGTAATACAAATGTACATAAACACTAAAACACTCATCTATTGTGCATCACTCATCTATTTGAATTCACTTAAACGAGCTTCTCTGGCGCTGGAAATGCATTTTGGAATGTCAGTCTGAAGGACGCTGCTGTTCTTGTTTAAACTTCTCTGACACTTTAAGGCTTGTTTGGAGCTTACCTGACACTTAAAACGCATTTGGCCGTGTCAATCGATAAAAAGTAATAAAAATATACGAAAACACAAAAACCCTCTTCTCTTGCGCTTTTAACGCCTTAACATGTTAGCCTGTTTATACTTCTCTGACGCATAAAATCATATGCAAATTTCATTTTAAATGTAGTAATAAAATGAGTTTAGGAACACTACTTTGCTTTGCCAACTCCCTTGCTGTGCTTTAAACGCTTATTTGAGCTTCTCTGACACTTTTAAATGCATTTGGCAGTGTCAAGCTATAAGAATTAATACACATAAACAAAACACTCTACTTTCAATAGATTTCTGTTGACTGAACTTCTCTTAGGCTGACTCTGCATTTGGCAATATTATTATCAGCCCACTGCTGAGCTTCATTCGTTTGTTTAAACTTCTCTGACGCATAAAAATCATCTGCCAATGTCATTTTAAACGATGTAATAAAATTAAATTAAAAACTCCACTGCTGTGATTTTAACTCTTCTTTAAGCTTCTCAGACACTCCACTTTCAATATTTATACTCTTGTTTGAAATTCTCTTATGCTGAATCAGGATTTGGCAATATCACTGTCAACAAAGTAATGGAGTGTAATGAACACACTAAAACAGTCTTTAATCGCTCAAATGAGTTTCTCTGGAACTGGGAAGTGATTTGACAATGTCAATCTGAAAGACGTAATACAAAAGTACATAAACACTAAAACACTCATCTATTGTGCATTTGACGATTGTTTGAAATTCTCTGACACTTAAAATTCATTTGGCAGTGTCAATCTATACGAATTAATAAAACTGTACAAAACCACCAAACCCCTTTAAACTCCTGAATCTTTCAACACTTGTCTGAGCTTCTGTTGCGCTTAATCTGCATTTGGCAATATCATTATCAAAGGATTAATGGATAGTAATGAAAACACTGCAAAAGTCAACAACATGGCTTTATTCACTTAACTGAGCTTCTGTGGCGCTAGAAATTCATTTGGAAATATTCTTATCAAGACAGAAATAGAGATGTATAAAAACATAAAACAGTCCACAACATGACTGAATTCACTTAAACGAGCTTCTCTGGCGCTGGAAATGCATTTTGGAATGTCAGTCTGAAGGACGTAATACAAATGTTCACAGCCACTTGTCTTCGTGTGGTTTTAACTCTTGTTTGAGCATTAACTTTTAAAATGCAAGTGCAGGTGTCATTATCATCGACGTTCTTTGTATGTACACATTAGAACACTCCACTACTGAACATTATTCACTTGAGGTAGCAGGTATCACCGAAACAATCCTCTACTGTGCTTTAAGCCTCTCTGATGCTTAAACCGCTTTTAGGAATATCAATGTCAACTACGGAGCTTTTTTTGAACGTTAAAACATCCTTAAAGCATTAAAATCGTCTGCCAGTGCAATTTTAAACTAAATAAAAGAGTTTAAAATCACTTAAACACTGCTGTGCTTTAAATGCTTGTTTAAGCTTCTCTGACACTTAAAGCGCATTTGGCAATGTCAATCTATACGAAGTAATAAAAATGAACTAAAACACTAAAACATTCCACTTTTATTCTTTGTACGCTTGTCTGCGCTTCTCTTAGGCAGAAAATGCATTGGGCAATTTCATTATGAACAATGTAAGAGAGAGTGTAATGGAGATCAACTGCAAAATAATGGAGATTTATGACAACAACAAAACAGTCAACAACATGGCTTTTTTCGCTTAACTGAGCTTCTCTGACATTTGGCAATATCATTATGAACAAAATAATGGAGATTCATGACAACGCTAAAAAAGTCAACAAAATGGCTTAATTTGCTTAATTGAGCTTCTGTGGCGCTGGAAAAACAAAGGTGAAAATATGGGAAAAGTTCACTACTGACAATTACTACTTAGTTAATACTTCTTTGAGACATAAATATTATTTTAAACGCTGCTAATCTTGTTTAAACTTCTCTGACACTTTAAGGCTTGTTTGGAGCTTATCCGACACTTAAAACGCATTTGGCAGTGTCAATAGATAAAAAGTTATAAAAATATACGAAAACACAAAAACCCTCTTCTCTTGCGCTTTTAACGCTTGTTTGAGCCTTAACATGTTAGCCTGTTTATACTTCTCTGACGCATAAAATCATATGCAAATTTCATTTTAAATGTAGTAATAAAATGAGTTTAGGAACACTACGTTGCTTTGCCAACTCCCTTGCTGTGCTTTAAACGCTTGTTTGAGCTTCTCTGACACTTTTAAATGCATTTGGCAGTGTCAAGCTATAAGAATTAATACACATAAACAAAACACTCTACTTTCAATAGATTCTGACTGCTGAGCTTCATTTGTTTGTTTAAACGTCTCTGAAGCATAAAAATCATCTGCCAATGTCATTTTAAACGATGTAATAAAATTAAATTAAAAACTCCACTGCTGTGATTTTAACTCTTCTTTAAGCTTCTCTGACACTAAAACACTCCACTTTCAATATTTATACTCTTGTTTGAGATTGTCTTATGCTGAATCAGGATTTGGCAATATCACTGTCAACAAAGTAATGGAGTGTAATGAACACACTAAAACAGTCTTTAATCGCTCAGATGAGTTTCTCTGGAACTGGGAAGTGATTTGACAATGTCAATCTGAAGGACGTAATACAAATGTACATAAACACTAAAACACTCATCTATTGTGCATTTGACGATTGTTTGAAATTCTCTGACATTTAAAATTCATTTGGCAGTGTCAATCTATACGAATTAATAAAACTGTACAAAACCACCAAACCCCTTTAAACTCCTGAATCTTTCAACACTTGTCTGAGCTTCTGTTGCGCTTAATCTGCATTTGGCAATATCATAATCAAAGGATTAATGGATAGTAATGAAAACACTGCAAAAGTCAACAACATGGCTTCATTCACTTAACTGAGCTTCTTTGGCGCTAGAAATTCATTTGGAAATATTCTTATCAAGAAAGAAATAGAGATGTATAAAAACATAAAACAGTCCACAACATGACTGTATTTACTTAAACGAGCTTCTCTGGCGCTGGAAATGCATTTTGGAATGTCAGTCTGAAGGACGTAATACAAATGTTCACAGCCACTTGTCTTCGTGTGATTTTAACTCTTGTTTGAGCATTAACTTTTAAAATGCAAGTGCAGGTGTCATTATCAACGACGTTATTTGTATGTACACATTAAAACACTCCACTACTGAACATTATTCACTTGATTTAGTTTTTGTAACGCTGGAAATGAATTTAGCAGGTATCACCGAAACAATCCTCTAATGTGCTTTAAGCCTCTCTGATGCTTAAACCGCTTTTGGGATTATCAATGTCAACTACGGAGCTTTTTTTGAACGTTAAAACATCTCTAAAGCATTAAAATCGTCTGCCAGTGCCATTTTAAACTAAATAAAAGAGTTTAAAATCACTTAAACACTGCTGTGCTTTAAATGCTTGTTTAAGCTTCTCTGACACTTAAAGTGCATTTGGCAATGTCAATCTATACGAAGTAATAAAAATGAACTAAAACACTAAAACATTCCACTTTTATTCTTTGTACGCTTGTCTGCGCTTCTCTTAGGCAGAAAATGCATTGGGCAATTTCATTATGAACAATGTAAGAGAGAGTGTAATGGAGATCAACTGCAAAATAATGGAGATTTATGACAACAACAAAACAGTCAACAACATGGCTTTTTTCGCTTAACTGAGCTTCTCTGACATTTGGCAATATCATTATGAACAAAATAATGGAGATTCATGACAACGCTAAAAAAGTCAACAAAATGGCTTAATTTGCTTAATTGAGCTTCTGTGGCGCTGGAAAAACAAAGGTGAAAATATGGGAAAAGTTCACTACTGACAATTACTACTTAGTTAATACTTCTTTGAGACATAAATATTATTTTAAACGCTGCTAATCTTGTTTAAACTTCTCTGACACTTTAAGGCTTGTTTGGAGCTTATCCGACACTTAAAACGCATTTGGCAGTGTCAATAGATAAAAAGTTATAAAAATATACGAAAACACAAAAACCCTCTTCTCTTGCGCTTTTAACGCTTGTTTGAGCCTTAACATGTTAGCCTGCTTATACTTCTCTGACGCATAAAATCATATGCAAATTTCATTTTAAATGTAGTAATAAAATGAGTTTAGGAACACTACGTTGCTTTGCCAACTCCCTTGCTGTGCTTTAAACGCTTGTTTGAGCTTCTCTGACACTTTTAAATGCATTTGGCAGTGTCAAGCTATAAGAATTAATACACATAAACAAAACACTCTACTTTCAATAGATTTCTGTTGACTGAACTTCTCTTAGGCTGACTCTGCATTTGGCAATATTATTATCAGCCCACTGCTGAGCTTCATTCGTTTGTTTAAACTTCTCTGACGCATAAAAATCATCTGCCAATGTCATTTTAAACGATGTAATAAAATTAAATTAAAAACTCCACTGCTGTGATTTTAACTCTTCTTTAAGCTTCTCAGACACTCCACTTTCAATATTTATACTCTTGTTTGAAATTCTCTTATGCTGAATCAGGATTTGGCAATATCACTGTCAACAAAGTAATGGAGTGTAATGAACACACTAAAACAGTCTTTAATCGCTCAAATGAGTTTCTCTGGAACTGGGAAGTGATTTGACAATGTCAATCTGAAAGACGTAATACAAAAGTACATAAACACTAAAACACTCATCTATTGTGCATTTGACGATTGTTTGAAATTCTCTGACACTTAAAATTCATTTGGCAGTGTCAATCTATACGAATTAATAAAACTGTACAAAACCACCAAACCCCTTTAAACTCCTGAATCTTTCAACACTTGTCTGAGCTTCTGTTGCGCTTAATCTGCATTTGGCAATATCATTATCAAAGGATTAATGGATAGTAATGAAAACACTGCAAAAGTCAACAACATGGCTTTATTCACTTAACTGAGCTTCTGTGGCGCTAGAAATTCATTTGGAAATATTCTTATCAAGACAGAAATAGAGATGTATAAAAACATAAAACAGTCCACAACATGACTGAATTCACTTAAACGAGCTTCTCTGGCGCTGGAAATGCATTTTGGAATGTCAGTCTGAAGGACGTAATACAAATGTTCACAGCCACTTGTCTTCGTGTGGTTTTAACTCTTGTTTGAGCATTAACTTTTAAAATGCAAGTGCAGGTGTCATTATCATCGACGTTCTTTGTATGTATACATTAGAACACTCCACTACTGAACATTATTCACTTGATTTAGCTTTTGTAACGCTAAAAATGAATTTAGCAGGTATCACCGAAACAATCCTCTACTGTGCTTTAAGCCTCTCTGATGCTTAAACCGCTTTTAGGAATATCAATGTCAACTACGGAGCTTTTTTTGAACGTTAAAACATCCTTAAAGCATTAAAATCGTCTGCCAGTGCAATTTTAAACTAAATAAAAGAGTTTAAAATCACTTAAACACTGCTGTGCTTTAAATGCTTGTTTAAGCTTCTCTGACACTTAAAGCGCATTTGGCAATGTCAATCTATACGAAGTAATAAAAATGAACTAAAACACTAAAACATTCCACTTTTATTCTTTGTACGCTTGTCTGCGCTTCTCTTAGGCAGAAAATGCATTGGGCAATTTCATTATGAACAATGTAAGAGAGAGTGTAATGGAGATCAATTGCAAAATAATGGAGATTTATGACAACAACAAAACAGTCAACAACATGGCTTTTTTCGCTTAACTGAGCTTCTCTGACATTTGGCAATATCATTATGAACAAAATAATGGAGATTCATGACAACGCTAAAAAAGTCAACAAAATGGCTTTATTTGCTTAATTGAGCTTCTGTGGCGCTGGAAAAACAAAGGTGAAAATATGGGAAAAGTTCACTACTGACAATTACTACTTAGTTAATACTTCTTTGAGACATAAATATTATTTTAAACGCTGCTGTTTTTGTTTAAACTTCTCTGACACTTTAAGGCTTGTTTGGAGCTTACCTGACACTTAAAACGCATTTGGCCGTGTCAATCGATAAACAGTAATAAAAATATACGAAAAAACAAAAACCCTCTTCTCTTGCACTTTTAACGCTTGTTTGAGCCTTAACATGTTAGCCTGTTTATACTTCTCTGACGCATAAAATCATATGCAAATTTCATTTTAAATGTAGTAATAAAATGAGTTTAGGAACACTACGTTGCTTTGCCAACTCCCTTGCTGTGCTTTAAACGCTTGTTTGAGCTTCTCTGACACTTTTAAATGCATTTGGCAGTGTCAAGCTATAAGAATTAATACACATAAACAAAACACTCTACTTTCAATAGATTTCTGTTGACTGAACTTCTCTTAGGCTGACTCTTCATTTGGCAATATTATTATCAGCCCACTGCTGAGCTTCATTCGTTTGTTTAAACTTCTCTGACGCATAAAAATCATCTGCCAATGTCATTTTAAACGATGTAATAAAATTAAATTAAAAACTCCACTGCTTTGATTTTAACTTTTCTTTAAGCTTCTCAGACACTCCACTTTCAATATTTATACTCTTGTTTGAAATTCTCTTATGCTGAATCAGGATTTGGCAATATCACTGTCAACAAAGTAATGGAGTGTAATGAACACACTAAAACAGTCTTTAATCGCTCAAATGAGTTTCTCTGGAACTGGGAAGTGATTTGACAATGTCAATCTGAAAGACGTAATACAAAAGTACATAAACACTAAAACACTCATCTATTGTGCATTTGACGATTGTTTGAAATTCTCTGACACTTAAAATTCATTTGGCAGTGTCAATCTATACGAATTAATAAAACTGTACAAAACCACCAAACCCCTTTAAACTCCTGAATCTTTCAACACTTGTCTGAGCTTCTGTTGCGCTTAATCTGCATTTGGCAATATCATTATCAAAGGATTAATGGATAGTAATGAAAACACTGCAAAAGTCAACAACATGGCTTTATTCACTTAACTGAGCTTCTGTGGCGCTAGAAATTCATTTGGAAATATTCTTATCAAGACAGAAATAGAGATGTATAAAAACATAAAACAGTCCACAACATGACTGAATTCACTTAAACGAGCTTCTCTGGCGCTGGAAATGCATTTTGGAATGTCAGTCTGAAGGACGTAATACAAATGTTCACAGCCACTTGTCTTCGTGTGGTTTTAACTCTTGTTTGAGCATTAACTTTTAAAATGCAAGTGCAGGTGTCATTATCATCGACGTTCTTTGTATGTATACATTAGAACACTCCACTACTGAACATTATTCACTTGAGGTAGCAGGTATCACCGAAACAATCCTCTACTGTGCTTTAAGCCTCTCTGATGCTTAAACCGCTTTTAGGAATATCAATGTCAACTACGGAGCTTTTTTTGAACGTTAAAACATCCTTAAAGCATTAAAATCGTCTGCCAGTGCAATTTTAAACTAAATAAAAGAGTTTAAAATCACTTAAACACTGCTGTGCTTTAAATGCTTGTTTAAGCTTCTCTGACACTTAAAGCGCATTTGGCAATGTCAATCTATACGAAGTAATAAAAATGAACTAAAACACTAAAACATTCCACTTTTATTCTTTGTACGCTTGTCTGCGCTTCTCTTAGGCAGAAAATGCATTGGGCAATTTCATTATGAACAATGTAAGAGAGAGTGTAATGGAGATCAACTGCAAAATAATGGAGATTTATGACAACAACAAAACAGTCAACAACATGGCTTTTTTCGCTTAACTGAGCTTCTCTGACATTTGGCAATATCATTATGAACAAAATAATGGAGATTCATGACAACGATAAAAAAGTCAACAAAATGGCTTAATTTGCTTAATTGAGCTTCTGTGGCGCTGGAAAAACAAAGGTGAAAATATGGGAAAAGTTCACTACTGACAATTACTACTTAGTTAATACTTCTTTGAGACATAAATATTATTTTAAACGCTGCTAATCTTGTTTAAACTTCTCTGACACTTTAAGGCTTGTTTGGAGCTTATCCGACACTTAAAACGCATTTGGCAGTGTCAATCGATAAAAAGTTATAAAAATATACGAAAACACAAAAACCCTCTTCTCTTGCGCTTTTAACGCTTGTTTGAGCCTTAACATGTTAGCCTGTTTATACTTCTCTGACGCATAAAATCATATGCAAATTTCATTTTAAATGTAGTAATAAAATGAGTTTAGGAACACTACGTTGCTTTGCCAACTCCCTTGCTGTGCTTTAAACGCTTGTTTGAGCTTCTCTGACACTTTTAAATGCATTTGGCAGTGTCAAGCTATAAGAATTAATACACATAAACAAAACACTCTACTTTCAATAGATTCTGACTGCTGAGCTTCATTTGTTTGTTTAAACGTCTCTGAAGCATAAAAATCATCTGCCAATGTCATTTTAAACGATGTAATAAAATTAAATTTAAAACTCCACTGCTGTGATTTTAACCCTTCTTTAAGCTTCTCTGACACTAAAACACTCTACTTTCAATATTTATACTCTTGTTTGAGATTGTCTTATGCTGAATCAGGATTTGGCAATATCACTGTCAACAAAGTAATGGAGTGTAATGAACACACTAAAACAGTCTTTAATCGCTCAGATGAGTTTCTCTGGAACTGGGAAGTGATTTGACAATGTCAATCTGAAGGACGTAATACAAATGTACATAAACACTAAAACACTCATCTATTGTGCATTTGACGATTGTTTGAAATTCTCTGACATTTAAAATTCATTTGGCAGTGTCAATCTATACGAATTAATAAAACTGTACAAAACCACCAAACCCCTTTAAACTCCTGAATCTTTAAACACTTGTCTGAGCTTCTGTTGCGCTTAATCTGCATTTGGCAATATCATTATCAAAGGATTAATGGATAGTAATGAAAACACTGCAAAAGTCAACAACATGGCTTCATTCACTTAACTGAGCTTCTTTGGCGCTAGAAATTCATTTGGAAATATTCTTATCAAGAAAGAAATAGAGATGTATAAAAACATAAAACAGTCCACAACATGACTGTATTTACTTAAACGAGCTTCTCTGGCGCTGGAAATGCATTTTGGAATGTCAGTCTGAAGGACGTAATACAAATGTTCACAGCCACTTGTCTTCGTGTGATTTTAACTCTTGTTTGAGCATTAACTTTTAAAATGCAAGTGCATGTGTCATTATCATCGACGTTCTTTGTATGTACACATTAGAACACTCCACTACTGAACATTATTTACTTGATTTAGCTTTTGTAACGCTAAAAATGAATTTAGCAGGTATCACCGAAACAATCCTCTACTGTGCTTTAAGCCTCTCTGATGCTTAAACCACTTTTAGGAATATCAATGTCAACTACGGAGCTTTTTTTGAACGTTAAAACATCCTTAAAGCATTAAAATCGTCTGCCAGTGCAATTTTAAACTAAATAAAAGAGTTTAAAATCACTTAAACACTGCTGTGCTTTAAATGCTTGTTTAAGCTTCTCTGACACTTAAAGCGCATTTGGCAATGTCAATCTATACGAAGTAATAAAAATGAACTAAAACACTAAAACATTCCACTTTTATTCTTTGTACGCTTGTCTGCGCTTCTCTTAGGCAAAAAATGCATTGGGCAATTTCATTATGAACAATGTAAGAGAGAGTGTAATGGAGATCAACTGCAAAATAATGGAGATTTATGACAACAACAAAACAGTCAACAACATGGCTTTTTTCGCTTAACTGAGCTTCTCTGACATTTGGCAATATCATTATGAACAAAATAATGGAGATTCATGACAACGCTAAAAAAGTCAACAAAATGGCTTAATTTGCTTAATTGAGCTTCTGTGGCGCTGGAAAAACAAAGGTGAAAATATGGGAAAAGTTCACTACTGACAATTACTACTTAGTTAATACTTCTTTGAGACATAAATATTATTTTAAACGCTGCTAATCTTGTTTAAACTTCTCTGACACTTTAAGGCTTGTTTGGAGCTTATCCGACACTTAAAACGCATTTGGCAGTGTCAATAGATAAAAAGTTATAAAAATATACGAAAACACAAAAACCCTCTTCTCTTGCGCTTTTAACGCTTGTTTGAGCCTTAACATGTTAGCCTGTTTATACTTCTCTGACGCATAAAATCATATGCAAATTTCATTTTAAATGTAGTAATAAAATGAGTTTAGGAACACTACGTTGCTTTGCCAACTCCCTTGCTGTGCTTTAAACGCTTGTTTGAGCTTCTCTGACACTTTTAAATGCATTTGGCAGTGTCAAGCTATAAGAATTAATACACATAAACAAAACACTCTACTTTCAATAGATTCTGACTGCTGAGCTTCATTTGTTTGTTTAAACGTCTCTGAAGCATAAAAATCATCTGCCAATGTCATTTTAAACGATGTAATAAAATTAAATTTAAAACTCCACTGCTGTGATTTTAACTCTTCTTTAAGCTTCTCTGACACTAAAACACTCCACTTTCAATATTTATACTCTTGTTTGAGATTGTCTTATGCTGAATCAGGATTTGGCAATATCACTGTCAACAAAGTAATGGAGTGTAATGAACACACTTAAACAGTCTTTAATCGCTCAGATGAGTTTCTCTGGAACTGGGAAGTGATTTGACAATGTCAATCTGAAGGACGTAATACAAATGTACATAAACACTAAAACACTCATCTATTGTGCATTTGACGATTGTTTGAAATTCTCTGACATTTAAAATTAATTTGGCAGTGTCAATCTATACGAATTAATAAAACTGTACAAAACCACCAAACCCCTTTAAACTCCTGAATCTTTAAACACTTGTCTGAGCTTCTGTTGCGCTTAATCTGCATTTGGCAATATCATTATCAAAGGATTAATGGATAGTAATGAAAACACTGCAAAAGTCAACAACATGGCTTCATTCACTTAACTGAGCTTCTTTGGCGCTAGAAATTCATTTGGAAATATTCTTATCAAGAAAGAAATAGAGATGTATAAAAACATAAAACAGTCCACAACATGACTGTATTTACTTAAACGAGCTTCTCTGGCGCTGGAAATGCATTTTGGAATGTCAGTCTGAAGGACGTAATACAAATGTTCACAGCCACTTGTCTTCGTGTGATTTTAACTCTTGTTTGAGCATTAACTTTTAAAATGCAAGTGCAGGTGTCATTATCATCGACGTTCTTTGTATGTACACATTAAAACACTCCACTACTGAACATTATTCACTTGATTTAGTTTTTGTAACGCTGGAAATGAATTTAGCAGGTATCACCGAAACAATCCTCTAATGTGCTTTAAGCCTCTCTGATGCTTAAACCGCTTTTGGGATTATCAATGTCAACTACGGAGCTTTTTTTGAACGTTAAAACATCTCTAAAGCATTAAAATCGTCTGCCAGTGCCATTTTAAACTAAATAAAAGAGTTTAAAATCACTTAAACACTGCTGTGCTTTAAATGCTTGTTTAAGCTTCTCTGACACTTAAAGTGCATTTGGCAATATCACTGTCAACAAAGTAATGGAGTGTAATGAACACACTTAAACAGTCTTTAATCGCTCAGATGAGTTTCTCTGGAACTGGGAAGTGATTTGACAATGTCAATCTGAAAGACGTAATACAAATGTACATAAACACTAAAACACTCATCTATTGTGCATCACTCATCTATTTGAATTCACTTAAACGAGCTTCTCTGGCGCTGGAAATGCATTTTGGAATGTCAGTCTGAAGGACGCTGCTGTTCTTGTTTAAACTTCTCTGACACTTTAAGGCTTGTTTGGAGCTTACCTGACACCTAAAACGCATTTGGCCGTGTCAATCGATAAAAAGTAATAAAAATATACGAAAACACAAAAACCCTCTTCTCTTGCGCTTTTAACGCCTTAACATGTTAGCCTGTTTATACTTCTCTGACGCATAAAATCATATGCAAATTTCATTTTAAATGTAGTAATAAAATAAATTTAGGAACACTACTTTGCTTTGCCAACTCCCTTGCTGTGCTTTAAACGCTTATTTGAGCTTCTCTGACACTTTTAAATGCATTTGGCAGTGTCAAGCTATAATAGTTAATACACATAAACAAAACACTCTACTTTCAATAGATTTCTGTTGACTGAACTTCTCTTAGGCTGACTCTGCATTTGGCAATATTATTATCAGCCCACTGCTGAGCTTCATTCGTTTGTTTAAACTTCTCTGACGCATAAAAATCATCTGCCAATGTCATTTTAAACGATGTAATAAAATTAAATTAAAAACTCCACTGCTGTGATTTTAACTCTTCTTTAAGCTTCTCAGACACTCCACTTTCAATATTTATACTCTTGTTTGAAATTTTCTTATGCTGAATCAGGATTTGTCACTGTCAACAAAGTAATGGAGTGTAATGAACACACTAAAACAGTCTTTAATCGCTCAAATGAGTTTCTCTGGAACTGGGAAGTGATTTGACAATGTCAATCTGAAAGACGTAATACAAAAGTACATAAACACTAAAACACTCATCTATTGTGCATTTGACGATTGTTTGAAATTCTCTGACACTTAAAATTCATTTGGCAGTGTCAATCTATACGAATTAATAAAACTGTACAAAACCACCAAACCCCTTTAAACTCCTGAATCTTTCAACACTTGTCTGAGCTTCTGTTGCGCTTAATCTGCATTTGGCAATATCATTATCAAAGGATTAATGGATAGTAATGAAAACACTGCAAAAGTCAACAACATGGCTTTATTCACTTAACTGAGCTTCTGTGGCGCTAGAAATTCATTTGGAAATATTCTTATCAAGACAGAAATAGAGATGTATAAAAACATAAAACAGTCCACAACATGACTGAATTCACTTAAACGAGCTTCTCTGGCGCTGGAAATGCATTTTGGAATGTCAGTCTGAAGGACGTAATACAAATGTTCACAGCCACTTGTCTTCGTGTGGTTTTAACTCTTGTTTGAGCATTAACTTTTAAAATGCAAGTGCAGGTGTCATTATCATCGACGTTCTTTGTATGTACACATTAGAACACTCCACTACTGAACATTATTCACTTGATTTAGCTTTTGTAACGCTAAAAATGAATTTAGCAGGTATCACCGAAACAATCCTCTACTGTGCTTTAAGCCTCTCTGATGCTTAAACCGCTTTTAGGAATATCAATGTCAACTACGGAGCTTTTTTTGAACGTTAAAACATCCTTAAAGCATTAAAATCGTCTGCCAGTGCCATTTTAAACTAAATAAAAGAGTTTAAAATCACTTAAACACTGCTGTGCTTTAAATGCTTGTTTAAGCTTCTCTGACACTTAAAGCGCATTTGGCAATGTCAATCTATACGAAGTAATAAAAATGAACTAAAACACTAAAACATTCCACTTTTATTCTTTGTACGCTTGTCTGCGCTTCTCTTAGGCAAAAAATGCATTGGGCAATTTCATTATGAACAATGTAAGAGAGAGTGTAATGGAGATCAACTGCAAAATAATGGAGATTTATGACAACAACAAAACAGTCAACAACATGGCTTTTTTCGCTTAACTGAGCTTCTCTGACATTTGGCAATATCATTATGAACAAAATAATGGAGATTCATGACAACGCTAAAAAAGTCAACAAAATGGCTTAATTTGCTTAATTGAGCTTCTGTGGCGCTGGAAAAACAAAGGTGAAAATATGGGAAAAGTTCACTACTGACAATTACTACTTAGTTAATACTTCTTTGAGACACAAATATTATTTTAAACGCTGCTAATCTTGTTTAAACTTCTCTGACACTTTAAGGCTTGTTTGGAGCTTATCCGACACTTAAAACGCATTTGGCAGTGTCAATCGATAAAAAGTTATAAAAATATACGAAAACACAAAAACCCTCTTCTCTTGCGCTTTTAACGCTTGTTTGAGCCTTAACATGTTAGCCTGTTTATACTTCTCTGACGCATAAAATCATATGCAAATTTCATTTTAAATGTAGTAATAAAATGAGTTTAGGAACACTACGTTGCTTTGCCAACTCCCTTGCTGTGCTTTAAACGCTTGTTTGAGCTTCTCTGACACTTTTAAATGCATTTGGCAGTGTCAAGCTATAAGAATTAATACACATAAACAAAACACTCTACTTTCAATAGATTCTGACTGCTGAGCTTCATTTGTTTGTTTAAACGTCTCTGAAGCATAAAAATCATCTGCCAATGTCATTTTAAACGATGTAATAAAATTAAATTTAAAACTCCACTGCTGTGATTTTAACTCTTCTTTAAGCTTCTCTGACACTAAAACACTCCACTTTCAATATTTATACTCTTGTTTGAGATTGTCTTATGCTGAATCAGGATTTGGCAATATCACTGTCAACAAAGTAATGGAGTGTAATGAACACACTTAAACAGTCTTTAATCGCTCAGATGAGTTTCTCTGGAACTGGGAAGTGATTTGACAATGTCAATCTGAAGGACGTAATACAAATGTACATAAACACTAAAACACTCATCTATTGTGCATTTGACGATTGTTTGAAATTCTCTGACATTTAAAATTCATTTGGCAGTGTCAATCTATACGAATTAATAAAACTGTACAAAACCACCAAACCCCTTTAAACTCCTGAATCTTTAAACACTTGTCTGAGCTTCTGTTGCGCTTAATCTGCATTTGGCAATATCATTATCAAAGGATTAATGGATAGTAATGAAAACACTGCAAAAGTCAACAACATGGCTTCATTCACTTAACTGAGCTTCTTTGGCGCTAGAAATTCATTTGGAAATATTCTTATCAAGAAAGAAATAGAGATGTATAAAAACATAAAACAGTCCACAACATGACTGTATTTACTTAAACGAGCTTCTCTGGCGCTGGAAATGCATTTTGGAATGTCAGTCTGAAGGACGTAATACAAATGTTCACAGCCACTTGTCTTCGTGTGATTTTAACTCTTGTTTGAGCATTAACTTTTAAAATACAAGTGCAGGTGTCATTATCAACGACGTTCTTTGTATGTACACATTAAAACACTCCACTACTGAACATTATTCACTTGATTTATTTTTTGTAACGCTGGAAATGAATTTAGCAGGTATCACCGAAACAATCCTCTAATGTGCTTTAAGCCTCTCTGATGCTTAAACCGCTTTTGGGATTATCAATGTCAACTACGGAGCTTTTTTTGAACGTTAAAACATCTCTAAAGCATTAAAATCGTCTGCCAGTGCCATTTTAAACTAAATAAAAGAGTTTAAAATCACTTAAACACTGCTGTGCTTTAAATGCTTGTTTAAGCTTCTCTGACACTTAAAGTGCATTTGGCAATGTCAATCTATACGAAGTAATAAAAATGAACTTAAACACTAAAACATTCCACTTTTATTCTTTGTACGCTTGTCTGCGCTTCTCTTAGGCAGAAAATGCATTGGGCAATTTCATTATGAACAATGTAAGAGAGAGTGTGATGGAGATCAACTGCAAAATAATGGAGATTCATGACAACAATAAAACAGTCAACAACATGGCTTTTTTCGCTTAACTGAGCTTCTCTGACGTTTGGCAATATCATTATGTACAAAATAATGGAGATTCATGACAACGTTAAAAAAGTCAACAAAATGGCTTAATTTGCTTAATTGAGCTTCTGTGGCGCTGGAAAAGCAAAGGTGAAAATATGGGAAAAGTTCACTACTGAGAATTACTACTTAGTTAATACTTCTTTGAGACATAAATATTATTTTAAACGCTGCTAATCTTGTTTAAACTTCTCTGACACTTTAAGGCTTGTTTGGAGTTTATCCGACACTTAAAACGCATTTGGCAGTGTCAATAGATAAAAAGTTATAAAAATATACGAAAACACAAAAACCCTCTTCTCTTGCGCTTTTAACGCTTGTTTGAGCCTTAACATGTTAGCCTGTTTATACTTCTCTGACGCATAAAATCATATGCAAATTTCATTTTAAATGTAGTAATAAAATGAGTTTAGGAACACTACGTTGCTTTGCCAACTCCGTTGCTGTGCTTTAAACGCTTGTTTGAGCTTCTCTGACACTTTTAATTGCATTTGGCAGTGTCAAGCTATAAGAATTAATACACATAAACAAAACACTCTACTTTCAATAGATTCTGACTGCTGAGCTTCATTTGTTTGTTTAAACGTCTCTGAAGCATAAAAATCATCTGCCAATGTCATTTTAAACGATGTAATAAAATTAAATTTAAAACTCCACTGCTGTGATTTTAACTCTTCTTTAAGCTTCTCTGACACTAAAACACTCCACTTTCAATATTTATACTCTTGTTTGAGATTGTCTTATGCTGAATCAGGATTTGGCAATATCACTGTCAACAAAGTAATGGAGTGTAATGAACACACTTAAACAGTCTTTAATCGCTCAGATGAGTTTCTCTGGAACTGGGAAGTGATTTGACAATGTCAATCTGAAGGACGTAATACAAATGTACATAAACACTAAAACACTCATCTATTGTGCATTTGACGATTGTTTGAAATTCTCTGACATTTAAAATTAATTTGGCAGTGTCAATCTATACGAATTAATAAAACTGTACAAAACCACCAAACCCCTTTAAACTCCTGAATCTTTAAACACTTGTCTGAGCTTCTGTTGCGCTTAATCTGCATTTGGCAATATCATTATCAAAGGATTAATGGATAGTAATGAAAACACTGCAAAAGTCAACAACATGGCTTCATTCACTTAACTGAGCTTCTTTGGCGCTAGAAATTCATTTGGAAATATTCTTATCAAGAAAGAAATAGAGATGTATAAAAACATAAAACAGTCCACAACATGACTGTATTTACTTAAACGAGCTTCTCTGGCGCTGGAAATGCATTTTGGAATGTCAGTCTGAAGGACGTAATACAAATGTTCACAGCCACTTGTCTTCGTGTGATTTTAACTCTTGTTTGAGCATTAACTTTTAAAATGCAAGTGCAGGTGTCATTATCATCGACGTTCTTTGTATGTACACATTAAAACACTCCACTACTGAACATTATTCACTTGATTTAGTTTTTGTAACGCTGGAAATGAATTTAGCAGGTATCACCGAAACAATCCTCTAATGTGCTTTAAGCCTCTCTGATGCTTAAACCGCTTTTGGGATTATCAATGTCAACTACGGAGCTTTTTTTGAACGTTAAAACATCTCTAAAGCATTAAAATCGTCTGCCAGTGCCATTTTAAACTAAATAAAAGAGTTTAAAATCACTTAAACACTGCTGTGCTTTAAATGCTTGTTTAAGCTTCTCTGACACTTAAAGTGCATTTGGCAATATCACTGTCAACAAAGTAATGGAGTGTAATGAACACACTTAAACAGTCTTTAATCGCTCAGATGAGTTTCTCTGGAACTGGGAAGTGATTTGACAATGTCAATCTGAAAGACGTAATACAAATGTACATAAACACTAAAACACTCATCTATTGTGCATCACTCATCTATTTGAATTCACTTAAACGAGCTTCTCTGGCGCTGGAAATGCATTTTGGAATGTCAGTCTGAAGGACGCTGCTGTTCTTGTTTAAACTTCTCTGACACTTTAAGGCTTGTTTGGAGCTTACCTGACACCTAAAACGCATTTGGCCGTGTCAATCGATAAAAAGTAATAAAAATATACGAAAACACAAAAACCCTCTTCTCTTGCGCTTTTAACGCCTTAACATGTTAGCCTGTTTATACTTCTCTGACGCATAAAATCATATGCAAATTTCATTTTAAATGTAGTAATAAAATAAATTTAGGAACACTACTTTGCTTTGCCAACTCCCTTGCTGTGCTTTAAACGCTTATTTGAGCTTCTCTGACACTTTTAAATGCATTTGGCAGTGTCAAGCTATAATAATTAATACACATAAACAAAACACTCTACTTTCAATAGATTTCTGTTGACTGAACTTCTCTTAGGCTGACTCTGCATTTGGCAATATTATTATCAGCCCACTGCTGAGCTTCATTCGTTTGTTTAAACTTCTCTGACGCATAAAAATCATCTGCCAATGTCATTTTAAACGATGTAATAAAATTAAATTAAAAACTCCACTGCTGTGATTTTAACTCTTCTTTAAGCTTCTCAGACACTCCACTTTCAATATTTATACTCTTGTTTGAAATTCTCTTATGCTGAATCAGGATTTGGCAATATCACTGTCAACAAAGTAATGGAGTGTAATGAACACACTAAAACAGTCTTTAATCGCTCAAATGAGTTTCTCTGGAACTGGGAAGTGATTTGACAATGTCAATCTGAAAGACGTAATACAAAAGTACATAAACACTAAAACACTCATCTATTGTGCATTTGACGATTGTTTGAAATTCTCTGACACTTAAAATTCATTTGGCAGTGTCAATCTATACGAATTAATAAAACTGTACAAAACCACCAAACCCCTTTAAACTCCTGAATCTTTCAACACTTGTCTGAGCTTCTGTTGCGCTTAATCTGCATTTGGCAATATCATTATCAAAGGATTAATGGATAGTAATGAAAACACTGCAAAAGTCAACAACATGGCTTTATTCACTTAACTGAGCTTCTGTGGCGCTAGAAATTCATTTGGAAATATTCTTATCAAGACAGAAATAGAGATGTATAAAAACATAAAACAGTCCACAACATGACTGAATTCACTTAAACGAGCTTCTCTGGCGCTGGAAATGCATTTTGGAATGTCAGTCTGAAGGACGTAATACAAATGTTCACAGCCACTTGTCTTCGTGTGGTTTTAACTCTTGTTTGAGCATTAACTTTTAAAATGCAAGTGCAGGTGTCATTATCATCGACGTTCTTTGTATGTACACATTAGAACACTACACTACTGAACATTATTCACTTGAGGTAGCAGGTATCACCGAAACAATCCTCTACTGTGCTTTAAGCCTCTCTGATGCTTAAACCGCTTTTAGGAATATCAATGTCAACTACGGAGCTTTTTTTGAACGTTAAAACATCCTTAAAGCATTAAAATCGTCTGCCAGTGCAATTTTAAACTAAATAAAAGAGTTTAAAATCACTTAAACACTGCTGTGCTTTAAATGCTTGTTTAAGCTTCTCTGACACTTAAAGCGCATTTGGCAATGTCAATCTATACGAAGTAATAAAAATGAACTAAAACACTAAAACATTCCACTTTTATTCTTTGTACGCTTGTCTGCGCTTCTCTTAGGCAGAAAATGCATTGGGCAATTTCATTATGAACAATGTAAGAGAGAGTGTAATGGAGATCAACTGCAAAATAATGGAGATTTATGACAACAACAAAACAGTCAACAACATGGCTTTTTTCGCTTAACTGAGCTTCTCTGACATTTGGCAATATCATTATGAACAAAATAATGGAGATTCATGACAACGCTAAAAAAGTCAACAAAATGGCTTAATTTGCTTAATTGAGCTTCTGTGGCGCTGGAAAAACAAAGGTGAAAATATGGGAAAAGTTCACTACTGACAATTACTACTTAGTTAATACTTCTTTGAGACATAAATATTATTTTAAACGCTGCTAATCTTGTTTAAACTTCTCTGACACTTTAAGGCTTGTTTGGAGCTTATCCGACACTTAAAACGCATTTGGCAGTGTCAATAGATAAAAAGTTATAAAAATATACGAAAACACAAAAACCCTCTTCTCTTGCGCTTTTAACGCTTGTTTGAGCCTTAACATGTTAGCCTGTTTATACTTCTCTGACGCATAAAATCATATGCAAATTTCATTTTAAATGTAGTAATAAAATGAATTTAGGAACACTACGTTGCTTTGCCAACTCCCTTGCTGTGCTTTAAACGCTTGTTTGAGCTTCTCTGACACTTTTAAATGCATTTGGCAGTGTCAAGCTATAAGAATTAATACACATAAACAAAACACTCTACTTTCAATAGATTCTGACTGCTGAGCTTCATTTGTTTGTTTAAACGTCTCTGACGCATAAAAATCATCTGCCAATGTCATTTTAAACGACGTAATAAAATTAAATTTAAAACTCCACTGCTGTGATTTTAACTCTTCTTTAAGCTTCTCTGACACTAAAACACTCTACTTTCAATATTTATACTCTTGTTTGAGATTGTCTTATGCTGAATCAGGATTTGGCAATATCACTGTCAACAAAGTAATGGAGTGTAATGAACACACTAAAACAGTCTTTAATCGCTCAGATGAGTTTCTCTGGAACTGGGAAGTGATTTGACAATGTCAATCTGAAAGACGTAATACAAATGTACATAAACACTAAAACACTCATCTATTGTGCATCACTCATCTATTTGAATTCACTTAAACGAGCTTCTCTGGCGCTGGAAATGCATTTTGGAATGTCAGTCTGAAGGACGCTGCTGTTCTTGTTTAAACTTCTCTGACACTTTAAGGCTTGTTTGGAGCTTACCTGACACCTAAAACGCATTTGGCCGTGTCAATCGATAAAAAGTAATAAAAATATACGAAAACACAAAAACCCTCTTCTCTTGCGCTTTTAACGCCTTAACATGTTAGCCTGTTTATACTTCTCTGACGCATAAAATCATATGCAAATTTCATTTTAAATGTAGTAATAAAATAAATTTAGGAACACTACTTTGCTTTGCCAACTCCCTTGCTGTGCTTTAAACGCTTATTTGAGCTTCTCTGACACTTTTAAATGCATTTGGCAGTGTCAAGCTATAATAATTAATACACATAAACAAAACACTCTACTTTCAATAGATTTCTGTTGACTGAACTTCTCTTAGGCTGACTCTGCATTTGGCAATATTATTATCAGCCCACTGCTGAGCTTCATTCGTTTGTTTAAACTTCTCTGACGCATAAAAATCATCTGCCAATGTCATTTTAAACGATGTAATAAAATTAAATTAAAAACTCCACTGCTGTGATTTTAACTCTTCTTTAAGCTTCTCAGACACTCCACTTTCAATATTTATACTCTTGTTTGAAATTCTCTTATGCTGAATCAGGATTTGGCAATATCACTGTCAACAAAGTAATGGAGTGTAATGAACACACTAAAACAGTCTTTAATCGCTCAAATGAGTTTCTCTGGAACTGGGAAGTGATTTGACAATGTCAATCTGAAAGACGTAATACAAAAGTACATAAACACTAAAACACTCATCTATTGTGCATTTGACGATTGTTTGAAATTCTCTGACACTTAAAATTCATTTGGCAGTGTCAATCTATACGAATTAATAAAACTGTACAAAACCACCAAACCCCTTTAAACTCCTGAATCTTTCAACACTTGTCTGAGCTTCTGTTGCGCTTAATCTGCATTTGGCAATATCATTATCAAAGGATTAATGGATAGTAATGAAAATACTGCAAAAGTCAACAACATGGCTTTATTCACTTAACTGAGCTTCTGTGGCGCTAGAAATTCATTTGGAAATATTCTTATCAAGACAGAAATAGAGATGTATAAAAACATAAAACAGTCCACAACATGACTAAATTCACTTAAACGAGCTTCTCTGGCGCTGGAAATGCATTTTGGAATGTCAGTCTGAAGGACGTAATACAAATGTTCACAGCCACTTGTCTTCGTGTGGTTTTAACTCTTGTTTGAGCATTAACTTTTAAAATGCAAGTGCAGGTGTCATTATCATCGACGTTCTTTGTATGTACACATTAGAACACTCCACTACTGAACATTATTCACTTGATTTAGCTTTTGTAACGCTAAAAATGAATTTAGCAGGTATCACCGAAACAATCCTCTACTGTGCTTTACTGTGCTGAGCTTCATTTGTTTGTTTAAACGTCTCTGACGCATAAAAATCATCTGCCAATGTCATTTTAAACGACGTAATAAAATTAAATTTAAAACTCCACTGCTGTGATTTTAACTCTTCTTTAAGCTTCTCTGACACTAAAACACTCTACTTTCAATATTTATACTCTTGTTTGAGATTGTCTTATGCTGAATGAGGATTTGGCAATATCACTGTCAACAAAGTAATGGAGTGTAATGAACACACTAAAACAGTCTTTAATCGCTCAGATGAGTTTCTCTGGAACTGGGAAGTGATTTGACAATGTCAATCTGAAAGACGTAATACAAATGTACATAAACACTAAAACACTCATCTATTGTGCATCACTCATCTATTTGAATTCACTTAAACGAGCTTCTCTGGCGCTGGAAATGCATTTTGGAATGTCAGTCTGAAGGACGCTGCTGTTCTTGTTTAAACTTCTCTGACACTTTAAGGCTTGTTTGGAGCTTACCTGACACTTAAAACGCATTTGGCCGTGTCATTCGATAAAAAGTAATAAAAATATACGAAAACACAAATACCCTCTTCTCTTGCGCTTAAAAATCATCTGCCAATGTCATTTTAAACGATGTAATAAAATTAAATTAAAAACTCCACTGCTGTGATTTTAACTCTTCTTTAAGCTTCTCAGACACTCCACTTTCAATATTTATACTCTTGTTTGAAATTCTCTTATGCTGAATCAGGATTTGGCAATATCACTGTCAACAAAGTAATGGAGTGTAATGAACACACTAAAACAGTCTTTAATCGCTCAAATGAGTTTCTCTGGAACTGGGAAGTGATTTGACAATGTCAATCTGAAAGACGTAATACAAAAGTACATAAACACTAAAACACTCATCAATGCATTTGACGATTGTTTGAAATTCTCTGACACTTAAAATTCATTTGGCATTGTCAATCTATACGAATTAATAAAACTGTACAAAACCACCAAACCCCTTTAAACTCCTGAATCTTTCAACACTTGTCTGAGCTTCTGTTGCGCTTAATCTGCATTTGGCAATATCATTATCAAAGGATTAATGGATAGTAATGAAAACACTGCAAAAGTCAACAACATGGCTTTATTCACTTAACTGAGCTTCTGTGGCGCTAGAAATTCATTTGGAAATATTCTTATCAAGACAGAAATAGAGATGTATAAAAACATAAAACAGTCCACAACATGACTGAATTCACTTAAACGAGCTTCTCTGGCGCTGGAAATGCATTTTGGAATGTCAGTCTGAAGGACGTAATACAAATGTTCACAGCCACTTGTCTTCGTGTGGTTTTAACTCTTGTTTGAGCATTAACTTTTAAAATGCAAGTGCAGGTGTCATTATCATCGACGTTCTTTGTATGTACACATTAGAACACTACACTACTGAACATTATTCACTTGAGGTAGCAGGTATCACCGAAACAATCCTCTACTGTGCTTTAAGCCTCTCTGATGCTTAAACCGCTTTTAGGAATATCAATGTCAACTACGGAGCTTTTTTTGAACGTTAAAACATCCTTAAAGCATTAAAATCGTCTGCCAGTGCAATTTTAAACTAAATAAAAGAGTTTAAAATCACTTAAACACTGCTGTGCTTTAAATGCTTGTTTAAGCTTCTCTGACACTTAAAGCGCATTTGGCAATGTCAATCTATACGAAGTAATAAAAATGAACTAAAACACTAAAACATTCCACTTTTATTCTTTGTACGCTTGTCTGCGCTTCTCTTAGGCAGAAAATGCATTGGGCAATTTCATTATGAACAATGTAAGAGAGAGTGTAATGGAGATCAACTGCAAAATAATGGAGATTTATGACAACAACAAAACAGTCAACAACATGGCTTTTTTCGCTTAACTGAGCTTCTCTGACATTTGGCAATATCATTATGAACAAAATAATGGAGATTCATGACAACGCTAAAAAAGTCAACAAAATGGCTTAATTTGCTTAATTGAGCTTCTGTGGCGCTGGAAAAACAAAGGTGAAAATATGGGAAAAGTTCACTACTGACAATTACTACTTAGTTAATACTTCTTTGAGACATAAATATTATTTTAAACGCTGCTAATCTTGTTTAAACTTCTCTGACACTTTAAGGCTTGTTTGGAGCTTATCCGACACTTAAAACGCATTTGGCAGTGTCAATAGATAAAAAGTTATAAAAATATACGAAAACACAAAAACCCTCTTCTCTTGCGCTTTTAACGCTTGTTTGAGCCTTAACATGTTAGCCTGTTTATACTTCTCTGACGCATAAAATCATATGCAAATTTCATTTTAAATGTAGTAATAAAATGAATTTAGGAACACTACGTTGCTTTGCCAACTCCCTTGCTGTGCTTTAAACGCTTGTTTGAGCTTCTCTGACACTTTTAAATGCATTTGGCAGTGTCAAGCTATAAGAATTAATACACATAAACAAAACACTCTACTTTCAATAGATTCTGACTGCTGAGCTTCATTTGTTTGTTTAAACGTCTCTGACGCATAAAAATCATCTGCCAATGTCATTTTAAACGACGTAATAAAATTAAATTTAAAACTCCACTGCTGTGATTTTAACTCTTCTTTAAGCTTCTCTGACACTAAAACACTCTACTTTCAATATTTATACTCTTGTTTGAGATTGTCTTATGCTGAATCAGGATTTGGCAATATCACTGTCAACAAAGTAATGGAGTGTAATGAACACACTAAAACAGTCTTTAATCGCTCAGATGAGTTTCTCTGGAACTGGGAAGTGATTTGACAATGTCAATCTGAAAGACGTAATACAAATGTACATAAACACTAAAACACTCATCTATTGTGCATCACTCATCTATTTGAATTCACTTAAACGAGCTTCTCTGGCGCTGGAAATGCATTTTGGAATGTCAGTCTGAAGGACGCTGCTGTTCTTGTTTAAACTTCTCTGACACTTTAAGGCTTGTTTGGAGCTTACCTGACACTTAAAACGCATTTGGCCGTGTCAATCGATAAAAAGTAATAAAAATATACGAAAACACAAAAACCCTCTTCTCTTGCGCTTTTAACGCCTTAACATGTTAGCCTGTTTATACTTCTCTGACGCATAAAATCATATGCAAATTTCATTTTAAATGTAGTAATAAAATGAGTTTAGGAACACTACTTTGCTTTGCCAACTCCCTTGCTGTGCTTTAAACGCTTATTTGAGCTTCTCTGACACTTTTAAATGCATTTGGCAGTGTCAAGCTATAAGAATTAATACACATAAACAAAACACTCTACTTTCAATAGATTTCTGTTGACTGAACTTCTCTTAGGCTGACTCTGCATTTGGCAATATTATTATCAGCCCACTGCTGAGCTTCATTCGTTTGTTTAAACTTCTCTGACGCATAAAAATCATCTGCCAATGTCATTTTAAACGATGTAATAAAATTAAATTAAAAACTCCACTGCTGTGATTTTAACTCTTCTTTAAGCTTCTCAGACACTCCACTTTCAATATTTATACTCTTGTTTGAAATTCTCTTATGCTGAATCAGGATTTGGCAATATCACTGTCAACAAAGTAATGGAGTGTAATGAACACACTAAAACAGTCTTTAATCGCTCAAATGAGTTTCTCTGGAACTGGGAAGTGATTTGACAATGTCAATCTGAAAGACGTAATACAAAAGTACATAAACACTAAAACACTCATCTATTGTGCATTTGACGATTGTTTGAAATTCTCTGACACTTAAAATTCATTTGGCAGTGTCAATCTATACGAATTAATAAAACTGTACAAAACCACCAAACCCCTTTAAACTCCTGAATCTTTCAACACTTGTCTGAGCTTCTGTTGCGCTTAATCTGCATTTGGCAATATCATTATCAAAGGATTAATGGATAGTAATGAAAACACTGCAAAAGTCAACAACATGGCTTTATTCACTTAACTGAGCTTCTGTGGCGCTAGAAATTCATTTGGAAATATTCTTATCAAGACAGAAATAGAGATGTATAAAAACATAAAACAGTCCACAACATGACTGAATTCACTTAAACGAGCTTCTCTGGCGCTGGAAATGCATTTTGGAATGTCAGTCTGAAGGACGTAATACAAATGTTCACAGCCACTTGTCTTCGTGTGGTTTTAACTCTTGTTTGAGCATTAACTTTTAAAATGCAAGTGCAGGTGTCATTATCATCGACGTTCTTTGTATGTACACATTAGAACACTCCACTACTGAACATTATTCACTTGAGGTAGCAGGTATCACCGAAACAATCCTCTACTGTGCTTTAAGCCTCTCTGATGCTTAAACCGCTTTTAGGAATATCAATGTCAACTACGGAGCTTTTTTTGAACGTTAAAACATCCTTAAAGCATTAAAATCGTCTGCCAGTGCAATTTTAAACTAAATAAAAGAGTTTAAAATCACTTAAACACTGCTGTGCTTTAAATGCTTGTTTAAGCTTCTCTGACACTTAAAGCGCATTTGGCAATGTCAATCTATACGAAGTAATAAAAATGAACTAAAACACTAAAACATTCCACTTTTATTCTTTGTACGCTTGTCTGCGCTTCTCTTAGGCAGAAAATGCATTGGGCAATTTCATTATGAACAATGTAAGAGAGAGTGTAATGGAGATCAACTGCAAAATAATGGAGATTTATGACAACAACAAAACAGTCAACAACATGGCTTTTTTCGCTTAACTGAGCTTCTCTGACATTTGGCAATATCATTATGAACAAAATAATGGAGATTCATGACAACGATAAAAAAGTCAACAAAATGGCTTAATTTGCTTAATTGAGCTTCTGTGGCGCTGGAAAAACAAAGGTGAAAATATGGGAAAAGTTCACTACTGACAATTACTACTTAGTTAATACTTCTTTGAGACATAAATATTATTTTAAACGCTGCTAATCTTGTTTAAACTTCTCTGACACTTTAAGGCTTGTTTGGAGCTTATCCGACACTTAAAACGCATTTGGCAGTGTCAATCGATAAAAAGTTATAAAAATATACGAAAACACAAAAACCCTCTTCTCTTGCGCTTTTAACGCTTGTTTGAGCCTTAACATGTTAGCCTGTTTATACTTCTCTGACGCATAAAATCATATGCAAATTTCATTTTAAATGTAGTAATAAAATGAGTTTAGGAACACTACGTTGCTTTGCCAACTCCCTTGCTGTGCTTTAAACGCTTGTTTGAGCTTCTCTGACACTTTTAAATGCATTTGGCAGTGTCAAGCTATAAGAATTAATACACATAAACAAAACACTCTACTTTCAATAGATTCTGACTGCTGAGCTTCATTTGTTTGTTTAAACGTCTCTGAAGCATAAAAATCATCTGCCAATGTCATTTTAAACGATGTAATAAAATTAAATTTAAAACTCCACTGCTGTGATTTTAACCCTTCTTTAAGCTTCTCTGACACTAAAACACTCTACTTTCAATATTTATACTCTTGTTTGAGATTGTCTTATGCTGAATCAGGATTTGGCAATATCACTGTCAACAAAGTAATGGAGTGTAATGAACACACTAAAACAGTCTTTAATCGCTCAGATGAGTTTCTCTGGAACTGGGAAGTGATTTGACAATGTCAATCTGAAGGACGTAATACAAATGTACATAAACACTAAAACACTCATCTATTGTGCATTTCACGATTGTTTGAAATTCTCTGACATTTAAAATTCATTTGGCAGTGTCAATCTATACGAATTAATAAAACTGTACAAAACCACCAAACCCCTTTAAACTCCTGAATCTTTAAACACTTGTCTGAGCTTCTGTTGCGCTTAATCTGCATTTGGCAATATCATTATCAAAGGATTAATGGATAGTAATGAAAACACTGCAAAAGTCAACAACATGGCTTCATTCACTTAACTGAGCTTCTTTGGCGCTAGAAATTCATTTGGAAATATTCTTATCAAGAAAGAAATAGAGATGTATAAAAACATAAAACAGTCCACAACATGACTGTATTTACTTAAACGAGCTTCTCTGGCGCTGGAAATGCATTTTGGAATGTCAGTCTGAAGGACGTAATACAAATGTTCACAGCCACTTGTCTTCGTGTGATTTTAACTCTTGTTTGAGCATTAACTTTTAAAATGCAAGTGCATGTGTCATTATCATCGACGTTCTTTGTATGTACACATTAGAACACTCCACTACTGAACATTATTTACTTGATTTAGCTTTTGTAACGCTAAAAATGAATTTAGCAGGTATCACCGAAACAATCCTCTACTGTGCTTTAAGCCTCTCTGATGCTTAAACCACTTTTAGGAATATCAATGTCAACTACGGAGCTTTTTTTGAACGTTAAAACATCCTTAAAGCATTAAAATCGTCTGCCAGTGCAATTTTAAACTAAATAAAAGAGTTTAAAATCACTTAAACACTGCTGTGCTTTAAATGCTTGTTTAAGCTTCTCTGACACTTAAAGCGCATTTGGCAATGTCAATCTATACGAAGTAATAAAAATGAACTAAAACACTAAAACATTCCACTTTTATTCTTTGTACGCTTGTCTGCGCTTCTCTTAGGCAAAAAATGCATTGGGCAATTTCATTATGAACAATGTAAGAGAGAGTGTAATGGAGATCAACTGCAAAATAATGGAGATTTATGACAACAACAAAACAGTCAACAACATGGCTTTTTTCGCTTAACTGAGCTTCTCTGACATTTGGCAATATCATTATGAACAAAATAATGGAGATTCATGACAACGCTAAAAAAGTCAACAAAATGGCTTAATTTGCTTAATTGAGCTTCTGTGGCGCTGGAAAAACAAAGGTGAAAATATGGGAAAAGTTCACTACTGACAATTACTACTTAGTTAATACTTCTTTGAGACATAAATATTATTTTAAACGCTGCTAATCTTGTTTAAACTTCTCTGACACTTTAAGGCTTGTTTGGAGCTTATCCGACACTTAAAACGCATTTGGCAGTGTCAATAGATAAAAAGTTATAAAAATATACGAAAACACAAAAACCCTCTTCTCTTGCGCTTTTAACGCTTGTTTGAGCCTTAACATGTTAGCCTGTTTATACTTCTCTGACGCATAAAATCATATGCAAATTTCATTTTAAATGTAGTAATAAAATGAGTTTAGGAACACTACGTTGCTTTGCCAACTCCCTTGCTGTGCTTTAAACGCTTGTTTGAGCTTCTCTGACACTTTTAAATGCATTTGGCAGTGTCAAGCTATAAGAATTAATACACATAAACAAAACACTCTACTTTCAATAGATTCTGACTGCTGAGCTTCATTTGTTTGTTTAAACGTCTCTGAAGCATAAAAATCATCTGCCAATGTCATTTTAAACGATGTAATAAAATTAAATTTAAAACTCCACTGCTGTGATTTTAACTCTTCTTTAAGCTTCTCTGACACTAAAACACTCCACTTTCAATATTTATACTCTTGTTTGAGATTGTCTTATGCTGAATCAGGATTTGGCAATATCACTGTCAACAAAGTAATGGAGTGTAATGAACACACTTAAACAGTCTTTAATCGCTCAGATGAGTTTCTCTGGAACTGGGAAGTGATTTGACAATGTCAATCTGAAGGACGTAATACAAATGTACATAAACACTAAAACACTCATCTATTGTGCATTTGACGATTGTTTGAAATTCTCTGACATTTAAAATTAATTTGGCAGTGTCAATCTATACGAATTAATAAAACTGTACAAAACCACCAAACCCCTTTAAACTCCTGAATCTTTAAACACTTGTCTGAGCTTCTGTTGCGCTTAATCTGCATTTGGCAATATCATTATCAAAGGATTAATGGATAGTAATGAAAACACTGCAAAAGTCAACAACATGGCTTCATTCACTTAACTGAGCTTCTTTGGCGCTAGAAATTCATTTGGAAATATTCTTATCAAGAAAGAAATAGAGATGTATAAAAACATAAAACAGTCCACAACATGACTGTATTTACTTAAACGAGCTTCTCTGGCGCTGGAAATGCATTTTGGAATGTCAGTCTGAAGGACGTAATACAAATGTTCACAGCCACTTGTCTTCGTGTGATTTTAACTCTTGTTTGAGCATTAACTTTTAAAATGCAAGTGCAGGTGTCATTATCATCGACGTTCTTTGTATGTACACATTAAAACACTCCACTACTGAACATTATTCACTTGATTTAGTTTTTGTAACGCTGGAAATGAATTTAGCAGGTATCACCGAAACAATCCTCTAATGTGCTTTAAGCCTCTCTGATGCTTAAACCGCTTTTGGGATTATCAATGTCAACTACGGAGCTTTTTTTGAACGTTAAAACATCTCTAAAGCATTAAAATCGTCTGCCAGTGCCATTTTAAACTAAATAAAAGAGTTTAAAATCACTTAAACACTGCTGTGCTTTAAATGCTTGTTTAAGCTTCTCTGACACTTAAAGTGCATTTGGCAATATCACTGTCAACAAAGTAATGGAGTGTAATGAACACACTTAAACAGTCTTTAATCGCTCAGATGAGTTTCTCTGGAACTGGGAAGTGATTTGACAATGTCAATCTGAAAGACGTAATACAAATGTACATAAACACTAAAACACTCATCTATTGTGCATCACTCATCTATTTGAATTCACTTAAACGAGCTTCTCTGGCGCTGGAAATGCATTTTGGAATGTCAGTCTGAAGGACGCTGCTGTTCTTGTTTAAACTTCTCTGACACTTTAAGGCTTGTTTGGAGCTTACCTGACACCTAAAACGCATTTGGCCGTGTCAATCGATAAAAAGTAATAAAAATATACGAAAACACAAAAACCCTCTTCTCTTGCGCTTTTAACGCCTTAACATGTTAGCCTGTTTATACTTCTCTGACGCATAAAATCATATGCAAATTTCATTTTAAATGTAGTAATAAAATAAATTTAGGAACACTACTTTGCTTTGCCAACTCCCTTGCTGTGCTTTAAACGCTTATTTGAGCTTCTCTGACACTTTTAAATGCATTTGGCAGTGTCAAGCTATAATAGTTAATACACATAAACAAAACACTCTACTTTCAATAGATTTCTGTTGACTGAACTTCTCTTAGGCTGACTCTGCATTTGGCAATATTATTATCAGCCCACTGCTGAGCTTCATTCGTTTGTTTAAACTTCTCTGACGCATAAAAATCATCTGCCAATGTCATTTTAAACGATGTAATAAAATTAAATTAAAAACTCCACTGCTGTGATTTTAACTCTTCTTTAAGCTTCTCAGACACTCCACTTTCAATATTTATACTCTTGTTTGAAATTTTCTTATGCTGAATCAGGATTTGTCACTGTCAACAAAGTAATGGAGTGTAATGAACACACTAAAACAGTCTTTAATCGCTCAAATGAGTTTCTCTGGAACTGGGAAGTGATTTGACAATGTCAATCTGAAAGACGTAATACAAAAGTACATAAACACTAAAACACTCATCTATTGTGCATTTGACGATTGTTTGAAATTCTCTGACACTTAAAATTCATTTGGCAGTGTCAATCTATACGAATTAATAAAACTGTACAAAACCACCAAACCCCTTTAAACTCCTGAATCTTTCAACACTTGTCTGAGCTTCTGTTGCGCTTAATCTGCATTTGGCAATATCATTATCAAAGGATTAATGGATAGTAATGAAAACACTGCAAAAGTCAACAACATGGCTTTATTCACTTAACTGAGCTTCTGTGGCGCTAGAAATTCATTTGGAAATATTCTTATCAAGACAGAAATAGAGATGTATAAAAACATAAAACAGTCCACAACATGACTGAATTCACTTAAACGAGCTTCTCTGGCGCTGGAAATGCATTTTGGAATGTCAGTCTGAAGGACGTAATACAAATGTTCACAGCCACTTGTCTTCGTGTGGTTTTAACTCTTGTTTGAGCATTAACTTTTAAAATGCAAGTGCAGGTGTCATTATCATCGACGTTCTTTGTATGTACACATTAGAACACTCCACTACTGAACATTATTCACTTGATTTAGCTTTTGTAACGCTAAAAATGAATTTAGCAGGTATCACCGAAACAATCCTCTACTGTGCTTTAAGCCTCTCTGATGCTTAAACCGCTTTTAGGAATATCAATGTCAACTACGGAGCTTTTTTTGAACGTTAAAACATCCTTAAAGCATTAAAATCGTCTGCCAGTGCCATTTTAAACTAAATAAAAGAGTTTAAAATCACTTAAACACTGCTGTGCTTTAAATGCTTGTTTAAGCTTCTCTGACACTTAAAGCGCATTTGGCAATGTCAATCTATACGAAGTAATAAAAATGAACTAAAACACTAAAACATTCCACTTTTATTCTTTGTACGCTTGTCTGCGCTTCTCTTAGGCAAAAAATGCATTGGGCAATTTCATTATGAACAATGTAAGAGAGAGTGTAATGGAGATCAACTGCAAAATAATGGAGATTTATGACAACAACAAAACAGTCAACAACATGGCTTTTTTCGCTTAACTGAGCTTCTCTGACATTTGGCAATATCATTATGAACAAAATAATGGAGATTCATGACAACGCTAAAAAAGTCAACAAAATGGCTTAATTTGCTTAATTGAGCTTCTGTGGCGCTGGAAAAACAAAGGTGAAAATATGGGAAAAGTTCACTACTGACAATTACTACTTAGTTAATACTTCTTTGAGACACAAATATTATTTTAAACGCTGCTAATCTTGTTTAAACTTCTCTGACACTTTAAGGCTTGTTTGGAGCTTATCCGACACTTAAAACGCATTTGGCAGTGTCAATCGATAAAAAGTTATAAAAATATACGAAAACACAAAAACCCTCTTCTCTTGCGCTTTTAACGCTTGTTTGAGCCTTAACATGTTAGCCTGTTTATACTTCTCTGACGCATAAAATCATATGCAAATTTCATTTTAAATGTAGTAATAAAATGAGTTTAGGAACACTACGTTGCTTTGCCAACTCCCTTGCTGTGCTTTAAACGCTTGTTTGAGCTTCTCTGACACTTTTAAATGCATTTGGCAGTGTCAAGCTATAAGAATTAATACACATAAACAAAACACTCTACTTTCAATAGATTCTGACTGCTGAGCTTCATTTGTTTGTTTAAACGTCTCTGAAGCATAAAAATCATCTGCCAATGTCATTTTAAACGATGTAATAAAATTAAATTTAAAACTCCACTGCTGTGATTTTAACTCTTCTTTAAGCTTCTCTGACACTAAAACACTCCACTTTCAATATTTATACTCTTGTTTGAGATTGTCTTATGCTGAATCAGGATTTGGCAATATCACTGTCAACAAAGTAATGGAGTGTAATGAACACACTTAAACAGTCTTTAATCGCTCAGATGAGTTTCTCTGGAACTGGGAAGTGATTTGACAATGTCAATCTGAAGGACGTAATACAAATGTACATAAACACTAAAACACTCATCTATTGTGCATTTGACGATTGTTTGAAATTCTCTGACATTTAAAATTCATTTGGCAGTGTCAATCTATACGAATTAATAAAACTGTACAAAACCACCAAACCCCTTTAAACTCCTGAATCTTTAAACACTTGTCTGAGCTTCTGTTGCGCTTAATCTGCATTTGGCAATATCATTATCAAAGGATTAATGGATAGTAATGAAAACACTGCAAAAGTCAACAACATGGCTTCATTCACTTAACTGAGCTTCTTTGGCGCTAGAAATTCATTTGGAAATATTCTTATCAAGAAAGAAATAGAGATGTATAAAAACATAAAACAGTCCACAACATGACTGTATTTACTTAAACGAGCTTCTCTGGCGCTGGAAATGCATTTTGGAATGTCAGTCTGAAGGACGTAATACAAATGTTCACAGCCACTTGTCTTCGTGTGATTTTAACTCTTGTTTGAGCATTAACTTTTAAAATACAAGTGCAGGTGTCATTATCAACGACGTTCTTTGTATGTACACATTAAAACACTCCACTACTGAACATTATTCACTTGATTTATTTTTTGTAACGCTGGAAATGAATTTAGCAGGTATCACCGAAACAATCCTCTAATGTGCTTTAAGCCTCTCTGATGCTTAAACCGCTTTTGGGATTATCAATGTCAACTACGGAGCTTTTTTTGAACGTTAAAACATCTCTAAAGCATTAAAATCGTCTGCCAGTGCCATTTTAAACTAAATAAAAGAGTTTAAAATCACTTAAACACTGCTGTGCTTTAAATGCTTGTTTAAGCTTCTCTGACACTTAAAGTGCATTTGGCAATGTCAATCTATACGAAGTAATAAAAATGAACTTAAACACTAAAACATTCCACTTTTATTCTTTGTACGCTTGTCTGCGCTTCTCTTAGGCAGAAAATGCATTGGGCAATTTCATTATGAACAATGTAAGAGAGAGTGTGATGGAGATCAACTGCAAAATAATGGAGATTCATGACAACAATAAAACAGTCAACAACATGGCTTTTTTCGCTTAACTGAGCTTCTCTGACGTTTGGCAATATCATTATGTACAAAATAATGGAGATTCATGACAACGTTAAAAAAGTCAACAAAATGGCTTAATTTGCTTAATTGAGCTTCTGTGGCGCTGGAAAAGCAAAGGTGAAAATATGGGAAAAGTTCACTACTGAGAATTACTACTTAGTTAATACTTCTTTGAGACATAAATATTATTTTAAACGCTGCTAATCTTGTTTAAACTTCTCTGACACTTTAAGGCTTGTTTGGAGTTTATCCGACACTTAAAACGCATTTGGCAGTGTCAATAGATAAAAAGTTATAAAAATATACGAAAACACAAAAACCCTCTTCTCTTGCGCTTTTAACGCTTGTTTGAGCCTTAACATGTTAGCCTGTTTATACTTCTCTGACGCATAAAATCATATGCAAATTTCATTTTAAATGTAGTAATAAAATGAGTTTAGGAACACTACGTTGCTTTGCCAACTCCGTTGCTGTGCTTTAAACGCTTGTTTGAGCTTCTCTGACACTTTTAATTGCATTTGGCAGTGTCAAGCTATAAGAATTAATACACATAAACAAAACACTCTACTTTCAATAGATTCTGACTGCTGAGCTTCATTTGTTTGTTTAAACGTCTCTGAAGCATAAAAATAATCTGCCAATGTCATTTTAAACGATGTAATAAAATTAAATTTAAAACTCCACTGCTGTGATTTTAACTCTTCTTTAAGCTTCTCTGACACTAAAACACTCTACTTTCAATATTTATACTCTTGTTTGAGATTGTCTTATGCTGAATCAGGATTTGGCAATATCACTGTCAACAAAGTAATGGAGTGTAATGAACACACTAAAACAGTCTTTAATCGCTCAGATGAGTTTCTCTGGAACTGGGAAGTGATTTGACAATGTCAATCTGAAAGACGTAATACAAATGTACATAAACACTAAAACACTCATCTATTGTGCATCACTCATCTATTTGAATTCACTTAAACGAGCTTCTCTGGCGCTGGAAATGCATTTTGGAATGTCAGTCTGAAGGACGCTGCTGTTCTTGTTTAAACTTCTCTGACACTTTAAGGCTTGTTTGGAGCTTACCTGACACCTAAAACGCATTTGGCCGTGTCAATCGATAAAAAGTAATAAAAATATACGAAAACACAAAAACCCTCTTCTCTTGCGCTTTTAACGCCTTAACATGTTAGCCTGTTTATACTTCTCTGACGCATAAAATCATATGCAAATTTCATTTTAAATGTAGTAATAAAATAAATTTAGGAACACTACTTTGCTTTGCCAACTCCCTTGCTGTGCTTTAAACGCTTATTTGAGCTTCTCTGACACTTTTAAATGCATTTGGCAGTGTCAAGCTATAATAATTAATACACATAAACAAAACACTCTACTTTCAATAGATTTCTGTTGACTGAACTTCTCTTAGGCTGACTCTGCATTTGGCAATATTATTATCAGCCCACTGCTGAGCTTCATTCGTTTGTTTAAACTTCTCTGACGCATAAAAATCATCTGCCAATGTCATTTTAAACGATGTAATAAAATTAAATTAAAAACTCCACTGCTGTGATTTTAACTCTTCTTTAAGCTTCTCAGACACTCCACTTTCAATATTTATACTCTTGTTTGAAATTCTCTTATGCTGAATCAGGATTTGGCAATATCACTGTCAACAAAGTAATGGAGTGTAATGAACACACTAAAACAGTCTTTAATCGCTCAAATGAGTTTCTCTGGAACTGGGAAGTGATTTGACAATGTCAATCTGAAAGACGTAATACAAAAGTACATAAACACTAAAACACTCATCTATTGTGCATTTGACGATTGTTTGAAATTCTCTGACACTTAAAATTCATTTGGCAGTGTCAATCTATACGAATTAATAAAACTGTACAAAACCACCAAACCCCTTTAAACTCCTGAATCTTTCAACACTTGTCTGAGCTTCTGTTGCGCTTAATCTGCATTTGGCAATATCATTATCAAAGGATTAATGGATAGTAATGAAAACACTGCAAAAGTCAACAACATGGCTTTATTCACTTAACTGAGCTTCTGTGGCGCTAGAAATTCATTTGGAAATATTCTTATCAAGACAGAAATAGAGATGTATAAAAACATAAAACAGTCCACAACATGACTGAATTCACTTAAACGAGCTTCTCTGGCGCTGGAAATGCATTTTGGAATGTCAGTCTGAAGGACGTAATACAAATGTTCACAGCCACTTGTCTTCGTGTGGTTTTAACTCTTGTTTGAGCATTAACTTTTAAAATGCAAGTGCAGGTGTCATTATCATCGACGTTCTTTGTATGTACACATTAGAACACTACACTACTGAACATTATTCACTTGAGGTAGCAGGTATCACCGAAACAATCCTCTACTGTGCTTTAAGCCTCTCTGATGCTTAAACCGCTTTTAGGAATATCAATGTCAACTACGGAGCTTTTTTTGAACGTTAAAACATCCTTAAAGCATTAAAATCGTCTGCCAGTGCAATTTTAAACTAAATAAAAGAGTTTAAAATCACTTAAACACTGCTGTGCTTTAAATGCTTGTTTAAGCTTCTCTGACACTTAAAGCGCATTTGGCAATGTCAATCTATACGAAGTAATAAAAATGAACTAAAACACTAAAACATTCCACTTTTATTCTTTGTACGCTTGTCTGCGCTTCTCTTAGGCAGAAAATGCATTGGGCAATTTCATTATGAACAATGTAAGAGAGAGTGTAATGGAGATCAACTGCAAAATAATGGAGATTTATGACAACAACAAAACAGTCAACAACATGGCTTTTTTCGCTTAACTGAGCTTCTCTGACATTTGGCAATATCATTATGAACAAAATAATGGAGATTCATGACAACGCTAAAAAAGTCAACAAAATGGCTTAATTTGCTTAATTGAGCTTCTGTGGCGCTGGAAAAACAAAGGTGAAAATATGGGAAAAGTTCACTACTGACAATTACTACTTAGTTAATACTTCTTTGAGACATAAATATTATTTTAAACGCTGCTAATCTTGTTTAAACTTCTCTGACACTTTAAGGCTTGTTTGGAGCTTATCCGACACTTAAAACGCATTTGGCAGTGTCAATAGATAAAAAGTTATAAAAATATACGAAAACACAAAAACCCTCTTCTCTTGCGCTTTTAACGCTTGTTTGAGCCTTAACATGTTAGCCTGTTTATACTTCTCTGACGCATAAAATCATATGCAAATTTCATTTTAAATGTAGTAATAAAATGAATTTAGGAACACTACGTTGCTTTGCCAACTCCCTTGCTGTGCTTTAAACGCTTGTTTGAGCTTCTCTGACACTTTTAAATGCATTTGGCAGTGTCAAGCTATAAGAATTAATACACATAAACAAAACACTCTACTTTCAATAGATTCTGACTGCTGAGCTTCATTTGTTTGTTTAAACGTCTCTGACGCATAAAAATCATCTGCCAATGTCATTTTAAACGACGTAATAAAATTAAATTTAAAACTCCACTGCTGTGATTTTAACTCTTCTTTAAGCTTCTCTGACACTAAAACACTCTACTTTCAATATTTATACTCTTGTTTGAGATTGTCTTATGCTGAATCAGGATTTGGCAATATCACTGTCAACAAAGTAATGGAGTGTAATGAACACACTAAAACAGTCTTTAATCGCTCAGATGAGTTTCTCTGGAACTGGGAAGTGATTTGACAATGTCAATCTGAAAGACGTAATACAAATGTACATAAACACTAAAACACTCATCTATTGTGCATCACTCATCTATTTGAATTCACTTAAACGAGCTTCTCTGGCGCTGGAAATGCATTTTGGAATGTCAGTCTGAAGGACGCTGCTGTTCTTGTTTAAACTTCTCTGACACTTTAAGGCTTGTTTGGAGCTTACCTGACACCTAAAACGCATTTGGCCGTGTCAATCGATAAAAAGTAATAAAAATATACGAAAACACAAAAACCCTCTTCTCTTGCGCTTTTAACGCCTTAACATGTTAGCCTGTTTATACTTCTCTGACGCATAAAATCATATGCAAATTTCATTTTAAATGTAGTAATAAAATAAATTTAGGAACACTACTTTGCTTTGCCAACTCCCTTGCTGTGCTTTAAACGCTTATTTGAGCTTCTCTGACACTTTTAAATGCATTTGGCAGTGTCAAGCTATAATAATTAATACACATAAACAAAACACTCTACTTTCAATAGATTTCTGTTGACTGAACTTCTCTTAGGCTGACTCTGCATTTGGCAATATTATTATCAGCCCACTGCTGAGCTTCATTCGTTTGTTTAAACTTCTCTGACGCATAAAAATCATCTGCCAATGTCATTTTAAACGATGTAATAAAATTAAATTAAAAACTCCACTGCTGTGATTTTAACTCTTCTTTAAGCTTCTCAGACACTCCACTTTCAATATTTATACTCTTGTTTGAAATTCTCTTATGCTGAATCAGGATTTGGCAATATCACTGTCAACAAAGTAATGGAGTGTAATGAACACACTAAAACAGTCTTTAATCGCTCAAATGAGTTTCTCTGGAACTGGGAAGTGATTTGACAATGTCAATCTGAAAGACGTAATACAAAAGTACATAAACACTAAAACACTCATCTATTGTGCATTTGACGATTGTTTGAAATTCTCTGACACTTAAAATTCATTTGGCAGTGTCAATCTATACGAATTAATAAAACTGTACAAAACCACCAAACCCCTTTAAACTCCTGAATCTTTCAACACTTGTCTGAGCTTCTGTTGCGCTTAATCTGCATTTGGCAATATCATTATCAAAGGATTAATGGATAGTAATGAAAATACTGCAAAAGTCAACAACATGGCTTTATTCACTTAACTGAGCTTCTGTGGCGCTAGAAATTCATTTGGAAATATTCTTATCAAGACAGAAATAGAGATGTATAAAAACATAAAACAGTCCACAACATGACTAAATTCACTTAAACGAGCTTCTCTGGCGCTGGAAATGCATTTTGGAATGTCAGTCTGAAGGACGTAATACAAATGTTCACAGCCACTTGTCTTCGTGTGGTTTTAACTCTTGTTTGAGCATTAACTTTTAAAATGCAAGTGCAGGTGTCATTATCATCGACGTTCTTTGTATGTACACATTAGAACACTCCACTACTGAACATTATTCACTTGATTTAGCTTTTGTAACGCTAAAAATGAATTTAGCAGGTATCACCGAAACAATCCTCTACTGTGCTTTACTGTGCTGAGCTTCATTTGTTTGTTTAAACGTCTCTGACGCATAAAAATCATCTGCCAATGTCATTTTAAACGACGTAATAAAATTAAATTTAAAACTCCACTGCTGTGATTTTAACTCTTCTTTAAGCTTCTCTGACACTAAAACACTCTACTTTCAATATTTATACTCTTGTTTGAGATTGTCTTATGCTGAATGAGGATTTGGCAATATCACTGTCAACAAAGTAATGGAGTGTAATGAACACACTAAAACAGTCTTTAATCGCTCAGATGAGTTTCTCTGGAACTGGGAAGTGATTTGACAATGTCAATCTGAAAGACGTAATACAAATGTACATAAACACTAAAACACTCATCTATTGTGCATCACTCATCTATTTGAATTCACTTAAACGAGCTTCTCTGGCGCTGGAAATGCATTTTGGAATGTCAGTCTGAAGGACGCTGCTGTTCTTGTTTAAACTTCTCTGACACTTTAAGGCTTGTTTGGAGCTTACCTGACACTTAAAACGCATTTGGCCGTGTCAATCGATAAAAAGTAATAAAAATATACGAAAACACAAATACCCTCTTCTCTTGCGCTTAAAAATCATCTGCCAATGTCATTTTAAACGATGTAATAAAATTAAATTAAAAACTCCACTGCTGTGATTTTAACTCTTCTTTAAGCTTCTCAGACACTCCACTTTCAATATTTATACTCTTGTTTGAAATTCTCTTATGCTGAATCAGGATTTGGCAATATCACTGTCAACAAAGTAATGGAGTGTAATGAACACACTAAAACAGTCTTTAATCGCTCAAATGAGTTTCTCTGGAACTGGGAAGTGATTTGACAATGTCAATCTGAAAGACGTAATACAAAAGTACATAAACACTAAAACACTCATCAATGCATTTGACGATTGTTTGAAATTCTCTGACACTTAAAATTCATTTGGCATTGTCAATCTATACGAATTAATAAAACTGTACAAAACCACCAAACCCCTTTAAACTCCTGAATCTTTCAACACTTGTCTGAGCTTCTGTTGCGCTTAATCTGCATTTGGCAATATCATTATCAAAGGATTAATGGATAGTAATGAAAACACTGCAAAAGTCAACAACATGGCTTTATTCACTTAACTGAGCTTCTGTGGCGCTAGAAATTCATTTGGAAATATTCTTATCAAGACAGAAATAGAGATGTATAAAAACATAAAACAGTCCACAACATGACTGAATTCACTTAAACGAGCTTCTCTGGCGCTGGAAATGCATTTTGGAATGTCAGTCTGAAGGACGTAATACAAATGTTCACAGCCACTTGTCTTCGTGTGGTTTTAACTCTTGTTTGAGCATTAACTTTTAAAATGCAAGTGCAGGTGTCATTATCATCGACGTTCTTTGTATGTACACATTAGAACACTACACTACTGAACATTATTCACTTGAGGTAGCAGGTATCACCGAAACAATCCTCTACTGTGCTTTAAGCCTCTCTGATGCTTAAACCGCTTTTAGGAATATCAATGTCAACTACGGAGCTTTTTTTGAACGTTAAAACATCCTTAAAGCATTAAAATCGTCTGCCAGTGCAATTTTAAACTAAATAAAAGAGTTTAAAATCACTTAAACACTGCTGTGCTTTAAATGCTTGTTTAAGCTTCTCTGACACTTAAAGCGCATTTGGCAATGTCAATCTATACGAAGTAATAAAAATGAACTAAAACACTAAAACATTCCACTTTTATTCTTTGTACGCTTGTCTGCGCTTCTCTTAGGCAGAAAATGCATTGGGCAATTTCATTATGAACAATGTAAGAGAGAGTGTAATGGAGATCAACTGCAAAATAATGGAGATTTATGACAACAACAAAACAGTCAACAACATGGCTTTTTTCGCTTAACTGAGCTTCTCTGACATTTGGCAATATCATTATGAACAAAATAATGGAGATTCATGACAACGCTAAAAAAGTCAACAAAATGGCTTAATTTGCTTAATTGAGCTTCTGTGGCGCTGGAAAAACAAAGGTGAAAATATGGGAAAAGTTCACTACTGACAATTACTACTTAGTTAATACTTCTTTGAGACATAAATATTATTTTAAACGCTGCTAATCTTGTTTAAACTTCTCTGACACTTTAAGGCTTGTTTGGAGCTTATCCGACACTTAAAACGCATTTGGCAGTGTCAATAGATAAAAAGTTATAAAAATATACGAAAACACAAAAACCCTCTTCTCTTGCGCTTTTAACGCTTGTTTGAGCCTTAACATGTTAGCCTGTTTATACTTCTCTGACGCATAAAATCATATGCAAATTTCATTTTAAATGTAGTAATAAAATGAATTTAGGAACACTACGTTGCTTTGCCAACTCCCTTGCTGTGCTTTAAACGCTTGTTTGAGCTTCTCTGACACTTTTAAATGCATTTGGCAGTGTCAAGCTATAAGAATTAATACACATAAACAAAACACTCTACTTTCAATAGATTCTGACTGCTGAGCTTCATTTGTTTGTTTAAACGTCTCTGACGCATAAAAATCATCTGCCAATGTCATTTTAAACGACGTAATAAAATTAAATTTAAAACTCCACTGCTGTGATTTTAACTCTTCTTTAAGCTTCTCTGACACTAAAACACTCTACTTTCAATATTTATACTCTTGTTTGAGATTGTCTTATGCTGAATCAGGATTTGGCAATATCACTGTCAACAAAGTAATGGAGTGTAATGAACACACTAAAACAGTCTTTAATCGCTCAGATGAGTTTCTCTGGAACTGGGAAGTGATTTGACAATGTCAATCTGAAAGACGTAATACAAATGTACATAAACACTAAAACACTCATCTATTGTGCATCACTCATCTATTTGAATTCACTTAAACGAGCTTCTCTGGCGCTGGAAATGCATTTTGGAATGTCAGTCTGAAGGACGCTGCTGTTCTTGTTTAAACTTCTCTGACACTTTAAGGCTTGTTTGGAGCTTACCTGACACCTAAAACGCATTTGGCCGTGTCAATCGATAAAAAGTAATAAAAATATACGAAAACACAAAAACCCTCTTCTCTTGCGCTTTTAACGCCTTAACATGTTAGCCTGTTTATACTTCTCTGACGCATAAAATCATATGCAAATTTCATTTTAAATGTAGTAATAAAATAAATTTAGGAACACTACTTTGCTTTGCCAACTCCCTTGCTGTGCTTTAAACGCTTATTTGAGCTTCTCTGACACTTTTAAATGCATTTGGCAGTGTCAAGCTATAAGAATTAATACACATAAACAAAACACTCTACTTTCAATAGATTTCTGTTGACTGAACTTCTCTTAGGCTGACTCTGCATTTGGCAATATTATTATCAGCCCACTGCTGAGCTTCATTCGTTTGTTTAAACTTCTCTGACGCATAAAAATCATCTGCCAATGTCATTTTAAACGATGTAATAAAATTAAATTAAAAACTCCACTGCTGTGATTTTAACTCTTCTTTAAGCTTCTCAGACACTCCACTTTCAATATTTATACTCTTGTTTGAAATTCTCTTATGCTGAATCAGGATTTGGCAATATCACTGTCAACAAAGTAATGGAGTGTAATGAACACACTAAAACAGTCTTTAATCGCTCAAATGAGTTTCTCTGGAACTGGGAAGTGATTTGACAATGTCAATCTGAAAGACGTAATACAAAAGTACATAAACACTAAAACACTCATCTATTGTGCATTTGACGATTGTTTGAAATTCTCTGACACTTAAAATTCATTTGGCAGTGTCAATCTATACGAATTAATAAAACTGTACAAAACCACCAAACCCCTTTAAACTCCTGAATCTTTCAACACTTGTCTGAGCTTCTGTTGCGCTTAATCTGCATTTGGCAATATCATTATCAAAGGATTAATGGATAGTAATGAAAACACTGCAAAAGTCAACAACATGGCTTTATTCACTTAACTGAGCTTCTGTGGCGCTAGAAATTCATTTGGAAATATTCTTATCAAGACAGAAATAGAGATGTATAAAAACATAAAACAGTCCACAACATGACTGAATTCACTTAAACGAGCTTCTCTGGCGCTGGAAATGCATTTTGGAATGTCAGTCTGAAGGACGTAATACAAATGTTCACAGCCACTTGTCTTCGTGTGGTTTTAACTCTTGTTTGAGCATTAACTTTTAAAATGCAAGTGCAGGTGTCATTATCATCGACGTTCTTTGTATGTACACATTAGAACACTCCACTACTGAACATTATTCACTTGAGGTAGCAGGTATCACCGAAACAATCCTCTACTGTGCTTTAAGCCTCTCTGATGCTTAAACCGCTTTTAGGAATATCAATGTCAACTACGGAGCTTTTTTTGAACGTTAAAACATCCTTAAAGCATTAAAATCGTCTGCCAGTGCAATTTTAAACTAAATAAAAGAGTTTAAAATCACTTAAACACTGCTGTGCTTTAAATGCTTGTTTAAGCTTCTCTGACACTTAAAGCGCATTTGGCAATGTCAATCTATACGAAGTAATAAAAATGAACTAAAACACTAAAACATTCCACTTTTATTCTTTGTACGCTTGTCTGCGCTTCTCTTAGGCAGAAAATGCATTGGGCAATTTCATTATGAACAATGTAAGAGAGAGTGTAATGGAGATCAACTGCAAAATAATGGAGATTTATGACAACAACAAAACAGTCAACAACATGGCTTTTTTCGCTTAACTGAGCTTCTCTGACATTTGGCAATATCATTATGAACAAAATAATGGAGATTCATGACAACGCTAAAAAAGTCAACAAAATGGCTTAATTTGCTTAATTGAGCTTCTGTGGCGCTGGAAAAACAAAGGTGAAAATATGGGAAAAGTTCACTACTGACAATTACTACTTAGTTAATACTTCTTTGAGACATAAATATTATTTTAAACGCTGCTAATCTTGTTTAAACTTCTCTGACACTTTAAGGCTTGTTTGGAGCTTATCCGACACTTAAAACGCATTTGGCAGTGTCAATAGATAAAAAGTTATAAAAATATACGAAAACACAAAAACCCTCTTCTCTTGCGCTTTTAACGCTTGTTTGAGCCTTAACATGTTAGCCTGCTTATACTTCTCTGACGCATAAAATCATATGCAAATTTCATTTTAAATGTAGTAATAAAATGAGTTTAGGAACACTACGTTGCTTTGCCAACTCCCTTGCTGTGCTTTAAACGCTTGTTTGAGCTTCTCTGACACTTTTAAATGCATTTGGCAGTGTCAAGCTATAAGAATTAATACACATAAACAAAACACTCTACTTTCAATAGATTTCTGTTGACTGAACTTCTCTTAGGCTGACTCTGCATTTGGCAATATTATTATCAGCCCACTGCTGAGCTTCATTCGTTTGTTTAAACTTCTCTGACGCATAAAAATCATCTGCCAATGTCATTTTAAACGATGTAATAAAATTAAATTAAAAACTCCACTGCTTTGATTTTAACTTTTCTTTAAGCTTCTCAGACACTCCACTTTCAATATTTATACTCTTGTTTGAAATTCTCTTATGCTGAATCAGGATTTGGCAATATCACTGTCAACAAAGTAATGGAGTGTAATGAACACACTAAAACAGTCTTTAATCGCTCAAATGAGTTTCTCTGGAACTGGGAAGTGATTTGACAATGTCAATCTGAAAGACGTAATACAAAAGTACATAAACACTAAAACACTCATCTATTGTGCATTTGACGATTGTTTGAAATTCTCTGACACTTAAAATTCATTTGGCAGTGTCAATCTATACGAATTAATAAAACTGTACAAAACCACCAAACCCCTTTAAACTCCTGAATCTTTCAACACTTGTCTGAGCTTCTGTTGCGCTTAATCTGCATTTGGCAATATCATTATCAAAGGATTAATGGATAGTAATGAAAACACTGCAAAAGTCAACAACATGGCTTTATTCACTTAACTGAGCTTCTGTGGCGCTAGAAATTCATTTGGAAATATTCTTATCAAGACAGAAATAGAGATGTATAAAAACATAAAACAGTCCACAACATGACTGAATTCACTTAAACGAGCTTCTCTGGCGCTGGAAATGCATTTTGGAATGTCAGTCTGAAGGACGTAATACAAATGTTCACAGCCACTTGTCTTCGTGTGGTTTTAACTCTTGTTTGAGCATTAACTTTTAAAATGCAAGTGCAGGTGTCATTATCATCGACGTTCTTTGTATGTACACATTAGAACACTCCACTACTGAACATTATTCACTTGAGGTAGCAGGTATCACCGAAACAATCCTCTACTGTGCTTTAAGCCTCTCTGATGCTTAAACCGCTTTTAGGAATATCAATGTCAACTACGGAGCTTTTTTTGAACGTTAAAACATCCTTAAAGCATTAAAATCGTCTGCCAGTGCAATTTTAAACTAAATAAAAGAGTTTAAAATCACTTAAACACTGCTGTGCTTTAAATGCTTGTTTAAGCTTCTCTGACACTTAAAGCGCATTTGGCAATGTCAATCTATACGAAGTAATAAAAATGAACTAAAACACTAAAACATTCCACTTTTATTCTTTGTACGCTTGTCTGCGCTTCTCTTAGGCAGAAAATGCATTGGGCAATTTCATTATGAACAATGTAAGAGAGAGTGTAATGGAGATCAACTGCAAAATAATGGAGATTTATGACAACAACAAAACAGTCAACAACATGGCTTTTTTCGCTTAACTGAGCTTCTCTGACATTTGGCAATATCATTATGAACAAAATAATGGAGATTCATGACAACGCTAAAAAAGTCAACAAAATGGCTTAATTTGCTTAATTGAGCTTCTGTGGCGCTGGAAAAACAAAGGTGAAAATATGGGAAAAGTTCACTACTGACAATTACTACTTAGTTAATACTTCTTTGAGACATAAATATTATTTTAAACGCTGCTAATCTTGTTTAAACTTCTCTGACACTTTAAGGCTTGTTTGGAGCTTATCCGACACTTAAAACGCATTTGGCAGTGTCAATAGATAAAAAGTTATAAAAATATACGAAAGCACAAAAACCCTCTTCTCTTGCGCTTTTAACGCTTGTTTGAGCCTTAACATGTTAGCCTGTTTATACTTCTCTGACGCATAAAATCATATGCAAATTTCATTTTAAATGTAGTAATAAAATGAGTTTAGGAACACTACGTTGCTTTGCCAACTCCCTTGCTGTGCTTTAAACGCTTGTTTGAGCTTCTCTGACACTTTTAAATGCATTTGGCAGTGTCAAGCTATAAGAATTAATACACATAAACAAAACACTCTACTTTCAATAGATTCTGACTGCTGAGCTTCATTTGTTTGTTTAAACGTCTCTGACGCATAAAAATCATCTGCCAATGTCATTTTAAACGACGTAATAAAATTAAATTTAAAACTCCACTGCTGTGATTTTAACTCTTCTTTAAGCTTCTCTGACACTAAAACACTCTACTTTCAATATTTATACTCTTGTTTGAGATTGTCTTATGCTGAATCAGGATTTGGCAATATCACTGTCAACAAAGTAATGGAGTGTAATGAACACACTAAAACAGTCTTTAATCGCTCAGATGAGTTTCTCTGGAACTGGGAAGTGATTTGACAATGTCAATCTGAAAGACGTAATACAAATGTACATAAACACTAAAACACTCATCTATTGTGCATCACTCATCTATTTGAATTCACTTAAACGAGCTTCTCTGGCGCTGGAAATGCATTTTGGAATGTCAGTCTGAAGGACGCTGCTGTTCTTGTTTAAACTTCTCTGACACTTTAAGGCTTGTTTGGAGCTTACCTGACACTTAAAACGCATTTGGCCGTGTCAATCGATAAAAAGTAATAAAAATATACGAAAACACAAAAACACTCTTCTCTTGCGCTTTTAACGCTTGTTTGAGCCTTAACATGTTAGCCTGTTTATACTTCTCTGACGCATAAAATCATATGCAAATTTCATTTTAAATGTAGTAATAAAATGAGTTTAGGAACACTACTTTGCTTTGCCAACTCCCTTGCTGTGCTTTAAACGCTTATTTGAGCTTCTCTGACACTTTTAAATGCATTTGGCAGTGTCAAGCTATAAGAATTAATACACATAAACAAAACACTCTACTTTCAATAGATTTCTGTTGACTGAACTTCTCTTAGGCTGACTCTGCATTTGGCAATATTATTATCAGCCCACTGCTGAGCTTCATTCGTTTGTTTAAACTTCTCTGACGCATAAAAATCATCTGCCAATGTCATTTTAAACGATGTAATAAAATTAAATTAAAAACTCCACTGCTGTGATTTTAACTCTTCTTTAAGCTTCTCAGACACTCCACTTTCAATATTTATACTCTTGTTTGAAATTCTCTTATGCTGAATCAGGATTTGGCAATATCACTGTCAACAAAGTAATGGAGTGTAATGAACACACTAAAACAGTCTTTAATCGCTCAAATGAGTTTCTCTGGAACTGGGAAGTGATTTGACAATGTCAATCTGAAAGACGTAATACAAAAGTACATAAACACTAAAACACTCATCTATTGTGCATTTGACGATTGTTTGAAATTCTCTGACACTTAAAATTCATTTGGCAGTGTCAATCTATACGAATTAATAAAACTGTACAAAACCACCAAACCCCTTTAAACTCCTGAATCTTTCAACACTTGTCTGAGCTTCTGTTGCGCTTAATCTGCATATGGCAATATCATTATCAAAGTATTAATGGATAGTAATGAAAACACTGCAAAAGTCAACAACATGGCTTTATTCACTTAACTGAGCTTCTGTGGCGCTAGAAATTCATTTGGAAATATTCTTATCAAGACAGAAATAGAGATGTATAAAAACATAAAACAGTCCACAACATGACTGAATTCACTTAAACGAGCTTCTCTGGCGCTGGAAATGCATTTTGGAATGTCAGTCTGAAGGACGTAATACAAATGTTCACATCCACTTGTCTTCGTGTGGTTTTAACTCTTGTTTGAGCATTAACTTTTAAAATGCAAGTGCAGGTGTCATTATCATCGACGTTCTTTGTATGTACACATTAGAACACTCCACTACTGAACATTATTCACTTGAGGTAGCAGGTATCACCGAAACAATCCTCTACTGTGCTTTAAGCCTCTCTGATGCTTAAACCGCTTTTAGGAATATCAATGTCAACTACGGAGCTTTTTTTGAACGTTAAAACATCCTTAAAGCATTAAAATCGTCTGCCAGTGCAATTTTAAACTAAATAAAAGAGTTTAAAATCACTTAAACACTGCTGTGCTTTAAATGCTTGTTTAAGCTTCTCTGACACTTAAAGCGCATTTGGCAATGTCAATCTATACGAAGTAATAAAAATGAACTAAAACACTAAAACATTCCACTTTTATTCTTTGTACGCTGGTCTGCGCTTCTCTTAGGCAGAAAATGCATTGGGCAATTTCATTATGAACAATGTAAGAGAGAGTGTAATGGAGATCAACTGCAAAATAATGGAGATTTATGACAACAACAAAACAGTCAAACAACATGGCTTTTTTCGCTTAACTGAGCTTCTCTGACATTTGGCAATATCATTATGAACAAAATAATGGAGATTCATGACAACGCTAAAAAAGTCAACAAAATGGCTTAATTTGCTTAATTGAGCTTCTGTGGCGCTGGAAAAACAAAGGTGAAAATATGGGAAAAGTTCACTACTGACAATTACTACTTAGTTAATACTTCTTTGAGACATAAATATTATTTTAAACGCTGCTAATCTTGTTTAAACTTCTCTGACACTTTAAGGCTTGTTTGGAGCTTATCCGACACTTAAAACGCATTTGGCAGTGTCAATAGATAAAAAGTTATAAAAATATACGAAAACACAAAAACCCTCTTCTCTTGCGCTTTTAACGCTTGTTTGAGCCTTAACATGTTAGCCTGTTTATACTTCTCTGACGCATAAAATCATATGCAAATTTCATTTTAAATGTAGTAATAAAATGAGTTTAGGAACACTACGTTGCTTTGCCAACTCCCTTGCTGTGCTTTAAACGCTTGTTTGAGCTTCTCTGACACTTTTAAATGCATTTGGCAGTGTCAAGCTATAAGAATTAATACACATAAACAAAACACTCTACTTTCAATAGATTCTGACTGCTGAGCTTCATTTGTTTGTTTAAACGTCTCTGACGCATAAAAATCATCTGCCAATGTCATTTTAAACGACGTAATAAAATTAAATTTAAAACTCCACTGCTGTGATTTTAACTCTTCTTTAAGCTTCTCTGACACTAAAACACTCTACTTTCAATATTTATACTCTTGTTTGAGATTGTCTTATGCTGAATCAGGATTTGGCAATATCACTGTCAACAAAGTAATGGAGTGTAATGAACACACTAAAACAGTCTTTAATCGCTCAGATGAGTTTCTCTGGAACTGGGAAGTGATTTGACAATGTCAATCTGAAAGACGTAATACAAATGTACATAAACACTAAAACACTCATCTATTGTGCATCACTCATCTATTTGAATTCACTTAAACGAGCTTCTCTGGCGCTGGAAATGCATTTTGGAATGTCAGTCTGAAGGACGCTGCTGTTCTTGTTTAAACTTCTCTGACACTTTAAGGCTTGTTTGGAGCTTACCTGACACTTAAAACGCATTTGGCCGTGTCAATCGATAAAAAGTAATAAAAATATACGAAAACACAAAAACCCTCTTCTCTTGCGCTTTTAACGCCTTAACATGTTAGCCTGTTTATACTTCTCTGACGCATAAAATCATATGCAAATTTCATTTTAAATGTAGTAATAAAATGAGTTTAGGAACACTACTTTGCTTTGCCAACTCCCTTGCTGTGCTTTAAACGCTTATTTGAGCTTCTCTGACACTTTTAAATGCATTTGGCAGTGTCAAGCTATAATAATTAATACACATAAACAAAACACTCTACTTTCAATAGATTTCTGTTGACTGAAGAAAACACTGCAAAAGTCAACAACATGGCTTTATTCACTTAACTGAGCTTCTGTGGCGCTAGAAATTCATTTGGAAATATTCTTATCAAGACAGAAATAGAGATGTATAAAAACATAAAACAGTCCACAACATGACTGAATTCACTTAAACGAGCTTCTCTGGCGCTGGAAATGCATTTTGGAATGTCAGTCTGAAGGACGTAATACAAATGTTCACAGCCACTTGTCTTCGTGTGGTTTTAACTCTTGTTTGAGCATTAACTTTTAAAATGCAAGTGCAGGTGTCATTATCATCGACGTTCTTTGTATGTACACATTAGAACACTCCACTACTGAACATTATTCACTTGATTTAGCTTTTGTAACGCTAAAAATGAATTTAGCAGGTATCACCGAAACAATCCTCTACTGTGCTTTAAGCCTCTCTGATGCTTAAACCGCTTTTAGGAATATCAATGTCAACTACGGAGCTTTTTTTGAACGTTAAAACATCCTTAAAAGCATTAAAATCGTCTGCCAGTGCAATTTTAAACTAAATAAAAGAGTTTAAAATCACTTAAACACTGCTGTGCTTTAAATGCTTGTTTAAGCTTCTCTGACACTTAAAGCGCATTTGGCAATGTCAATCTATACGAAGTAATAAAAATGAACTAAAACACTAAAACATTCCACTTTTATTCTTTGTACGCTTGTCTGCGCTTCTCTTAGGCAGAAAATGCATTGGGCAATTTCATTATGAACAATGTAAGAGAGAGTGTAATGGAGATCAACTGCAAAATAATGGAGATTTATGACAACAACAAAACAGTCAACAACATGGCTTTTTTCGCTTAACTGAGCTTCTCTGACATTTGGCAATATCATTATGAACAAAATAATGGAGATTCATGACAACGCTAAAAAAGTCAACAAAATGGCTTAATTTGCTTAATTGAGCTTCTGTGGCGCTGGAAAAACAAAGGTGAAAATATGGGAAAAGTTCACTACTGACAATTACTACTTAGTTAATACTTCTTTGAGACATAAATATTATTTTAAACGCTGCTAATCTTGTTTAAACTTCTCTGACACTTTAAGGCTTGTTTGGAGCTTATCCGACACTTAAAACGCATTTGGCAGTGTCAATCGATAAAAAGTTATAAAAATATACGAAAACACAAAAACCCTCTTCTCTTGCGCTTTTAACGCTTGTTTGAGCCTTAACATGTTAGCCTGTTTATACTTCTCTGACGCATAAAATCATATGCAAATTTCATTTTAAATGTAGTAATAAAATGAGTTTAGGAACACTACGTTGCTTTGCCAACTCCCTTGCTGTGCTTTAAACGCTTGTTTGAGCTTCTCTGACACTTTTAAATGCATTTGGCAGTGTCAAGCTATAAGAATTAATACACATAAACAAAACACTCTACTTTCAATAGATTCTGACTGCTGAGCTTCATTTGTTTGTTTAAACGTCTCTGACGCATAAAAATCATCTGCCAATGTCATTTTAAACGACGTAATAAAATTAAATTTAAAACTCCACTGCTGTGATTTTAACTCTTCTTTAAGCTTCTCTGACACTAAAACACTCTACTTTCAATATTTATACTCTTGTTTGAGATTGTCTTATGCTGAATCAGGATTTGGCAATATCACTGTCAACAAAGTAATGGAGTGTAATGAACACACTAAAACAGTCTTTAATCGCTCAGATGAGTTTCTCTGGAACTGGGAAGTGATTTGACAATGTCAATCTGAAAGACGTAATACAAATGTACATAAACACTAAAACACTCATCTATTGTGCATCACTCATCTATTTGAATTCACTTAAACGAGCTTCTCTGGCGCTGGAAATGCATTTTGGAATGTCAGTCTGAAGGACGCTGCTGTTCTTGTTTAAACTTCTCTGACACTTTAAGGCTTGTTTGGAGCTTACCTGACACTTAAAACGCATTTGGCCGTGTCAATCGATAAAAAGTAATAAAAATATACGAAAACACAAAAACCCTCTTCTCTTGCGCTTTTAACGCCTTAACATACTGTTTATACTTCTCTGACGCATAAAATCATATGCAAATTTCATTTTAAATGTAGTAATAAAATGAGTTTAGGAACACTACTTTGCTTTGCCAACTCCCTTGCTGTGCTTTAAACGCCTATTTGAGCTTCTCTGACACTTTTAAATGCATTTGGCAGTGTCAAGCTATAATAATTAATACACATAAACAAAACACTCTACTTTCAATAGATTTCTGTTGACTGAACTTCTCTTAGGCTGACTCTGCATTTGGCAATATTATTATCAGCCCACTGCTGAGCTTCATTCGTTTGTTTAAACTTCTCTGACGCATAAACATCATCTGCCAATGTCATTTTAAACGATGTAATAAAATTAAATTAAAAACTCCACTGCTGTGATTTTAACTCTTCTTTAAGCTTCTCAGACACTCCACTTTCAATATTTATACTCTTGTTTGAAATTCTCTTATGCTGAATCAGGATTTGGCAATATCACTGTCAACAAAGTAATGGAGTGTAATGAACACACTAAAACAGTCTTTAATCGCTCAAATGAGTTTCTCTGGAACTGGGAAGTGATTTGACAATGTCAATCTGAAAGACGTAATACAAAAGTACATAAACACTAAAACACTCATCTATTGTGCATTTGACGATTGTTTGAAATTCTCTGACACTTAAAATTCATTTGGCAGTGTCAATCTATACGAATTAATAAAACTGTACAAAACCACCAAACCCCTTTAAACTCCTGAATCTTTCAACACTTGTCTGAGCTTCTGTTGCGCTTAATCTGCATTTGGCAATATCATTATCAAAGGATTAATGGATAGTAATGAAAACACTGCAAAAGTCAACAACATGGCTTTATTCACTTAACTGAGCTTCTGTGGCGCTAGAAATTCATTTGGAAATATTCTTATCAAGACAGAAATAGAGATGTATAAAAACATAAAACAGTCCACAACATGACTGAATTCACTTAAACGAGCTTCTCTGGCGCTGGAAATGCATTTTGGAATGTCAGTCTGAAGGACGTAATACAAATGTTCACAGCCACTTGTCTTCGTGTGGTTTTAACTCTTGTTTGAGCATTAACTTTTAAAATGCAAGTGCAGGTGTCATTATCATCGACGTTCTTTGTATGTACACATTAGAACACTCCACTACTGAACATTATTCACTTGAGGTAGCAGGTATCACCGAAACAATCCTCTACTGTGCTTTAAGCCTCTCTGATGCTTAAACCGCTTTTGGGATTATCAATGTCAACTACGGAGCTTTTTTTGAACGTTAAAACATCTCTAAAGCATTAAAATCGTCTGCCAGTGCCATTTTAAACTAAATAAAAGAGTTTAAAATCACTTAAACACTGCTGTGCTTTAAATGCTTGTTTAAGCTTCTCTGACACTTAAAGTGCATTTGGCAATGTACGAAGTAATAAAAATGAACTAAAACACTAAAACATTCCACTTTTATTCTTTGTACGCTTGTCTGCGCTTCTCTTAGGCAGAAAATGCATTGGGCAATTTCATTATGAACAATGTAAGAGAGAGTGTAATGGAGATCAACTGCAAAATAATGGAGATTTATGACAACAACAAAACAGTCAACAACATGGCTTTTTCAACCAGTGCCATTTTAAACTAAATAAAAGAGTTTAAAATCACTTAAACACTGCTGTGCTTTAAATGCTTGTTTAAGCTTCTCTGACACTTAAAGCGCATTTGGCAATGTCAATCTATACGAAGTAATAAAAATGAACTAAAACACTAAAACATTCCACTTTTATTCTTTGTACGCTTGTCTGCGCTTCTCTTAGGCAGAAAATGCATTGGGCAATTTCATTATGAACAATGTAAGAGAGAGTGTAATGGAGATCAACTGCAAAATAATGGAGATTTATGACAACAACAAAACAGTCAACAACATGGCTTTTTTCGCTTAACTGAGCTTCTCTGACATTTGGCAATATCATTATGAACAAAATAATGGAGATTCATGACAACGCTAAAAAAGTCAACAAAATGGCTTAATTTGCTTAATTGAGCTTCTGTGGCGCTGGAAAAACAAAGGTGAAAATATGGGAAAAGTTCACTACTGACAATTACTACTTAGTTAATACTTCTTTGAGACATAAATATTATTTTAAACGCTGCTAATCTTGTTTAAACTTCTCTGACACTTTAAGGCTTGTTTGGAGCTTATCCGACACTTAAAACGCATTTGGCAGTGTCAATCGATAAAAAGTTATAAAAATATACGAAAGCACAAAAACCCTCTTCTCTTGCGCTTTTAACGCTTGTTTGAGCCTTAACATGTTAGCCTGTTTATACTTCTCTGACGCATAAAATCATATGCAAATTTCATTTTAAATGTAGTAATAAAATGAGTTTAGGAACACTACGTTGCTTTGCCAACTCCCTTGCTGTGCTTTAAACGCTTGTTTGAGCTTCTCTGACACTTTTAAATGCATTTGGCAGTGTCAAGCTATAAGAATTAATACACATAAACAAAACACTCTACTTTCAATAGATTCTGACTGCTGAGCTTCATTTGTTTGTTTAAACGTCTCTGACGCATAAAAATCATCTGCCAATGTCATTTTAAACGACGTAATAAAATTAAATTTAAAACTCCACTGCTGTGATTTTAACTCTTCTTTAAGCTTCTCTGACACTAAAACACTCTACTTTCAATATTTATACTCTTGTTTGAGATTGTCTTATGCTGAATCAGGATTTGGCAATATCACTGTCAACAAAGTAATGGAGTGTAATGAACACACTAAAACAGTCTTTAATCGCTCAGATGAGTTTCTCTGGAACTGGGAAGTGATTTGACAATGTCAATCTGAAAGACGTAATACAAATGTACATAAACACTAAAACACTCATCTATTGTGCATCACTCATCTATTTGAATTCACTTAAACGAGCTTCTCTGGCGCTGGAAATGCATTTTGGAATGTCAGTCTGAAGGACGCTGCTGTTCTTGTTTAAACTTCTCTGACACTTTAAGGCTTGTTTGGAGCTTACCTGACACTTAAAACGCATTTGGCCGTGTCAATCGATAAAAAGTAATAAAAATATACGAAAACACAAAAACACTCTTCTCTTGCGCTTTTAACGCTTGTTTGAGCCTTAACATGTTAGCCTGTTTATACTTCTCTGACGCATAAAATCATATGCAAATTTCATTTTAAATGTAGTAATAAAATGAGTTTAGGAACACTACTTTGCTTTGCCAACTCCCTTGCTGTGCTTTAAACGCTTATTTGAGCTTCTCTGACACTTTTAAATGCATTTGGCAGTGTCAAGCTATAAGAATTAATACACATAAACAAAACACTCTACTTTCAATAGATTTCTGTTGACTGAACTTCTCTTAGGCTGACTCTGCATTTGGCAATATTATTATCAGCCCACTGCTGAGCTTCATTCGTTTGTTTAAACTTCTCTGACGCATAAAAATCATCTGCCAATGTCATTTTAAACGATGTAATAAAATTAAATTAAAAACTCCACTGCTGTGATTTTAACTCTTCTTTAAGCTTCTCAGACACTCCACTTTCAATATTTATACTCTTGTTTGAAATTCTCTTATGCTGAATCAGGATTTGGCAATATCACTGTCAACAAAGTAATGGAGTGTAATGAACACACTAAAACAGTCTTTAATCGCTCAAATGAGTTTCTCTGGAACTGGGAAGTGATTTGACAATGTCAATCTGAAAGACGTAATACAAAAGTACATAAACACTAAAACACTCATCTATTGTGCATTTGACGATTGTTTGAAATTCTCTGACACTTAAAATTCATTTGGCAGTGTCAATCTATACGAATTAATAAAACTGTACAAAACCACCAAACCCCTTTAAACTCCTGAATCTTTCAACACTTGTCTGAGCTTCTGTTGCGCTTAATCTGCATATGGCAATATCATTATCAAAGTATTAATGGATAGTAATGAAAACACTGCAAAAGTCAACAACATGGCTTTATTCACTTAACTGAGCTTCTGTGGCGCTAGAAATTCATTTGGAAATATTCTTATCAAGACAGAAATAGAGATGTATAAAAACATAAAACAGTCCACAACATGACTGAATTCACTTAAACGAGCTTCTCTGGCGCTGGAAATGCATTTTGGAATGTCAGTCTGAAGGACGTAATACAAATGTTCACATCCACTTGTCTTCGTGTGGTTTTAACTCTTGTTTGAGCATTAACTTTTAAAATGCAAGTGCAGGTGTCATTATCATCGACGTTCTTTGTATGTACACATTAGAACACTCCACTACTGAACATTATTCACTTGAGGTAGCAGGTATCACCGAAACAATCCTCTACTGTGCTTTAAGCCTCTCTGATGCTTAAACCGCTTTTAGGAATATCAATGTCAACTACGGAGCTTTTTTTGAACGTTAAAACATCCTTAAAGCATTAAAATCGTCTGCCAGTGCAATTTTAAACTAAATAAAAGAGTTTAAAATCACTTAAACACTGCTGTGCTTTAAATGCTTGTTTAAGCTTCTCTGACACTTAAAGCGCATTTGGCAATGTCAATCTATACGAAGTAATAAAAATGAACTAAAACACTAAAACATTCCACTTTTATTCTTTGTACGCTGGTCTGCGCTTCTCTTAGGCAGAAAATGCATTGGGCAATTTCATTATGAACAATGTAAGAGAGAGTGTAATGGAGATCAACTGCAAAATAATGGAGATTTATGACAACAACAAAACAGTCAAACAACATGGCTTTTTTCGCTTAACTGAGCTTCTCTGACATTTGGCAATATCATTATGAACAAAATAATGGAGATTCATGACAACGCTAAAAAAGTCAACAAAATGGCTTAATTTGCTTAATTGAGCTTCTGTGGCGCTGGAAAAACAAAGGTGAAAATATGGGAAAAGTTCACTACTGACAATTACTACTTAGTTAATACTTCTTTGAGACATAAATATTATTTTAAACGCTGCTAATCTTGTTTAAACTTCTCTGACACTTTAAGGCTTGTTTGGAGCTTATCCGACACTTAAAACGCATTTGGCAGTGTCAATAGATAAAAAGTTATAAAAATATACGAAAACACAAAAACCCTCTTCTCTTGCGCTTTTAACGCTTGTTTGAGCCTTAACATGTTAGCCTGTTTATACTTCTCTGACGCATAAAATCATATGCAAATTTCATTTTAAATGTAGTAATAAAATGAGTTTAGGAACACTACGTTGCTTTGCCAACTCCCTTGCTGTGCTTTAAACGCTTGTTTGAGCTTCTCTGACACTTTTAAATGCATTTGGCAGTGTCAAGCTATAAGAATTAATACACATAAACAAAACACTCTACTTTCAATAGATTCTGACTGCTGAGCTTCATTTGTTTGTTTAAACGTCTCTGACGCATAAAAATCATCTGCCAATGTCATTTTAAACGACGTAATAAAATTAAATTTAAAACTCCACTGCTGTGATTTTAACTCTTCTTTAAGCTTCTCTGACACTAAAACACTCTACTTTCAATATTTATACTCTTGTTTGAGATTGTCTTATGCTGAATCAGGATTTGGCAATATCACTGTCAACAAAGTAATGGAGTGTAATGAACACACTAAAACAGTCTTTAATCGCTCAGATGAGTTTCTCTGGAACTGGGAAGTGATTTGACAATGTCAATCTGAAAGACGTAATACAAATGTACATAAACACTAAAACACTCATCTATTGTGCATCACTCATCTATTTGAATTCACTTAAACGAGCTTCTCTGGCGCTGGAAATGCATTTTGGAATGTCAGTCTGAAGGACGCTGCTGTTCTTGTTTAAACTTCTCTGACACTTTAAGGCTTGTTTGGAGCTTACCTGACACTTAAAACGCATTTGGCCGTGTCAATCGATAAAAAGTAATAAAAATATACGAAAACACAAAAACCCTCTTCTCTTGCGCTTTTAACGCCTTAACATGTTAGCCTGTTTATACTTCTCTGACGCATAAAATCATATGCAAATTTCATTTTAAATGTAGTAATAAAATGAGTTTAGGAACACTACTTTGCTTTGCCAACTCCCTTGCTGTGCTTTAAACGCTTATTTGAGCTTCTCTGACACTTTTAAATGCATTTGGCAGTGTCAAGCTATAATAATTAATACACATAAACAAAACACTCTACTTTCAATAGATTTCTGTTGACTGAAGAAAACACTGCAAAAGTCAACAACATGGCTTTATTCACTTAACTGAGCTTCTGTGGCGCTAGAAATTCATTTGGAAATATTCTTATCAAGACAGAAATAGAGATGTATAAAAACATAAAACAGTCCACAACATGACTGAATTCACTTAAACGAGCTTCTCTGGCGCTGGAAATGCATTTTGGAATGTCAGTCTGAAGGACGTAATACAAATGTTCACAGCCACTTGTCTTCGTGTGGTTTTAACTCTTGTTTGAGCATTAACTTTTAAAATGCAAGTGCAGGTGTCATTATCATCGACGTTCTTTGTATGTACACATTAGAACACTCCACTACTGAACATTATTCACTTGATTTAGCTTTTGTAACGCTAAAAATGAATTTAGCAGGTATCACCGAAACAATCCTCTACTGTGCTTTAAGCCTCTCTGATGCTTAAACCGCTTTTAGGAATATCAATGTCAACTACGGAGCTTTTTTTGAACGTTAAAACATCCTTAAAAGCATTAAAATCGTCTGCCAGTGCAATTTTAAACTAAATAAAAGAGTTTAAAATCACTTAAACACTGCTGTGCTTTAAATGCTTGTTTAAGCTTCTCTGACACTTAAAGCGCATTTGGCAATGTCAATCTATACGAAGTAATAAAAATGAACTAAAACACTAAAACATTCCACTTTTATTCTTTGTACGCTTGTCTGCGCTTCTCTTAGGCAGAAAATGCATTGGGCAATTTCATTATGAACAATGTAAGAGAGAGTGTAATGGAGATCAACTGCAAAATAATGGAGATTTATGACAACAACAAAACAGTCAACAACATGGCTTTTTTCGCTTAACTGAGCTTCTCTGACATTTGGCAATATCATTATGAACAAAATAATGGAGATTCATGACAACGCTAAAAAAGTCAACAAAATGGCTTAATTTGCTTAATTGAGCTTCTGTGGCGCTGGAAAAACAAAGGTGAAAATATGGGAAAAGTTCACTACTGACAATTACTACTTAGTTAATACTTCTTTGAGACATAAATATTATTTTAAACGCTGCTAATCTTGTTTAAACTTCTCTGACACTTTAAGGCTTGTTTGGAGCTTATCCGACACTTAAAACGCATTTGGCAGTGTCAATCGATAAAAAGTTATAAAAATATACGAAAACACAAAAACCCTCTTCTCTTGCGCTTTTAACGCTTGTTTGAGCCTTAACATGTTAGCCTGTTTATACTTCTCTGACGCATAAAATCATATGCAAATTTCATTTTAAATGTAGTAATAAAATGAGTTTAGGAACACTACGTTGCTTTGCCAACTCCCTTGCTGTGCTTTAAACGCTTGTTTGAGCTTCTCTGACACTTTTAAATGCATTTGGCAGTGTCAAGCTATAAGAATTAATACACATAAACAAAACACTCTACTTTCAATAGATTCTGACTGCTGAGCTTCATTTGTTTGTTTAAACGTCTCTGACGCATAAAAATCATCTGCCAATGTCATTTTAAACGACGTAATAAAATTAAATTTAAAACTCCACTGCTGTGATTTTAACTCTTCTTTAAGCTTCTCTGACACTAAAACACTCTACTTTCAATATTTATACTCTTGTTTGAGATTGTCTTATGCTGAATCAGGATTTGGCAATATCACTGTCAACAAAGTAATGGAGTGTAATGAACACACTAAAACAGTCTTTAATCGCTCAGATGAGTTTCTCTGGAACTGGGAAGTGATTTGACAATGTCAATCTGAAAGACGTAATACAAATGTACATAAACACTAAAACACTCATCTATTGTGCATCACTCATCTATTTGAATTCACTTAAACGAGCTTCTCTGGCGCTGGAAATGCATTTTGGAATGTCAGTCTGAAGGACGCTGCTGTTCCTGTTTAAACTTCTCTGACACTTTAAGGCTTGTTTGGAGCTTACCTGACACTTAAAACGCATTTGGCCGTGTCAATCGATAAAAAGTAATAAAAATATACGAAAACACAAAAACCCTCTTCTCTTGCGCTTTTAACGCCTTAACATACTGTTTATACTTCTCTGACGCATAAAATCATATGCAAATTTCATTTTAAATGTAGTAATAAAATGAGTTTAGGAACACTACTTTGCTTTGCCAACTCCCTTGCTGTGCTTTAAACGCCTATTTGAGCTTCTCTGACACTTTTAAATGCATTTGGCAGTGTCAAGCTATAATAATTAATACACATAAACAAAACACTCTACTTTCAATAGATTTCTGTTGACTGAACTTCTCTTAGGCTGACTCTGCATTTGGCAATATTATTATCAGCCCACTGCTGAGCTTCATTCGTTTGTTTAAACTTCTCTGACGCATAAACATCATCTGCCAATGTCATTTTAAACGATGTAATAAAATTAAATTAAAAACTCCACTGCTGTGATTTTAACTCTTCTTTAAGCTTCTCAGACACTCCACTTTCAATATTTATACTCTTGTTTGAAATTCTCTTATGCTGAATCAGGATTTGGCAATATCACTGTCAACAAAGTAATGGAGTGTAATGAACACACTAAAACAGTCTTTAATCGCTCAAATGAGTTTCTCTGGAACTGGGAAGTGATTTGACAATGTCAATCTGAAAGACGTAATACAAAAGTACATAAACACTAAAACACTCATCTATTGTGCATTTGACGATTGTTTGAAATTCTCTGACACTTAAAATTCATTTGGCAGTGTCAATCTATACGAATTAATAAAACTGTACAAAACCACCAAACCCCTTTAAACTCCTGAATCTTTCAACACTTGTCTGAGCTTCTGTTGCGCTTAATCTGCATTTGGCAATATCATTATCAAAGGATTAATGGATAGTAATGAAAACACTGCAAAAGTCAACAACATGGCTTTATTCACTTAACTGAGCTTCTGTGGCGCTAGAAATTCATTTGGAAATATTCTTATCAAGACAGAAATAGAGATGTATAAAAACATAAAACAGTCCACAACATGACTGAATTCACTTAAACGAGCTTCTCTGGCGCTGGAAATGCATTTTGGAATGTCAGTCTGAAGGACGTAATACAAATGTTCACAGCCACTTGTCTTCGTGTGGTTTTAACTCTTGTTTGAGCATTAACTTTTAAAATGCAAGTGCAGGTGTCATTATCATCGACGTTCTTTGTATGTACACATTAGAACACTCCACTACTGAACATTATTCACTTGAGGTAGCAGGTATCACCGAAACAATCCTCTACTGTGCTTTAAGCCTCTCTGATGCTTAAACCGCTTTTGGGATTATCAATGTCAACTACGGAGCTTTTTTTGAACGTTAAAACATCTCTAAAGCATTAAAATCGTCTGCCAGTGCCATTTTAAACTAAATAAAAGAGTTTAAAATCACTTAAACACTGCTGTGCTTTAAATGCTTGTTTAAGCTTCTCTGACACTTAAAGTGCATTTGGCAATGTACGAAGTAATAAAAATGAACTAAAACACTAAAACATTCCACTTTTATTCTTTGTACGCTTGTCTGCGCTTCTCTTAGGCAGAAAATGCATTGGGCAATTTCATTATGAACAATGTAAGAGAGAGTGTAATGGAGATCAACTGCAAAATAATGGAGATTTATGACAACAACAAAACAGTCAACAACATGGCTTTTTTCGCTTAACTGAGCTGACATTTGGCAATATCATTATGAACAAAATAATGGAGATTCATGACAACGCTAAAAAAGTCAACAAAATGGCTTAATTTGCTTAATTGAGCTTCTGTGGCGCTGGAAAAACAAAGGTGAAAATATGGGAAAAGTTCACTACTGACAATTACTACTTAGTTAATACTTCTTTGAGACATAAATATTATTTTAAACGCTGCTAATCTTGTTTAAACTTCTCTGACACTTTAAGGCTTGTTTGGAGCTTATCCGACACTTAAAACGCATTTGGCAGTGTCAATAGATAAAAAGTTATAAAAATATACGAAAACACAAAAACCCTCTTCTCTTGCGCTTTTAACGCTTGTTTGAGCCTTAACATGTTAGCCTGTTTATACTTCTCTGACGCATAAAATCATATGCAAATTTCATTTTAAATGTAGTAATAAAATGAGTTTAGGAACACTACGTTGCTTTGCCAACTCCCTTGCTGTGCTTTAAACGCTTGTTTGAGCTTCTCTGACACTTTTAAATGCATTTGGCAGTGTCAAGCTATAAGAATTAATACACATAAACAAAACACTCTACTTTCAATAGATTCTGACTGCTGAGCTTCATTTGTTTGTTTAAACGTCTCTGACGCATAAAAATCATCTGCCAATGTCATTTTAAACGACGTAATAAAATTAAATTTAAAACTCCACTGCTGTGATTTTAACTCTTCTTTAAGCTTCTCTGACACTAAAACACTCTACTTTCAATATTTATACTCTTGTTTGAGATTGTCTTATGCTGAATCAGGATTTGGCAATATCACTGTCAACAAAGTAATGGAGTGTAATGAACACACTAAAACAGTCTTTAATCGCTCAGATGAGTTTCTCTGGAACTGGGAAGTGATTTGACAATGTCAATCTGAAAGACGTAATACAAATGTACATAAACACTAAAACACTCATCTATTGTGCATCACTCATCTATTTGAATTCACTTAAACGAGCTTCTCTGGCGCTGGAAATGCATTTTGGAATGTCAGTCTGAAGGACGCTGCTGTTCTTGTTTAAACTTCTCTGACACTTTAAGGCTTGTTTGGAGCTTACCTGACACTTAAAACGCATTTGGCCGTGTCAATCGATAAAAAGTAATAAAAATATACGAAAACACAAAAACCCTCTTCTCTTGCGCTTTTAACGCCTTAACATGTTAGCCTGTTTATACTTCTCTGACGCATAAAATCATATGGAAATTTCATTTTAAATGTAGTAATAAAATGAGTTTAGGAACACTACTTTGCTTTGCCAACTCCCTTGCTGTGCTTTAAACGCTTATTTGAGCTTCTCTGACACTTTTAAATGCATTTGGCAGTGTCAAGCTATAAGAATTAATACACATAAACAAAACACTCTACTTTCAATAGATTTCTGTTGACTGAACTTCTCTTAGGCTGACTCTGCATTTGGCAATATTATTATCAGCCCACTGCTGAGCTTCATTCGTTTGTTTAAACTTCTCTGACGCATAAAAATCATCTGCCAATGTCATTTTAAACGATGTAATAAAATTAAATTTAAAACTCCACTGCTGTGATTTTAACTCTTCTTTAAGCTTCTCAGACACTCCACTTTCAATATTTATACTCTTGTTTGAAATTCTCTTATGCTGAATCAGTATTTGGCAATATCACTGTCAACAAAGTAATGGAGTGTAATGAACACACTAAAACAGTCTTTAATCGCTCAAATGAGTTTCTCTGGAACTGGGAAGTGATTTGACAATGTCAATCTGAAAGACGTAATACAAAAGTACATAAACACTAAAACACTCATCTATTGTGCATTTGACGATTGTTTGAAATTCTCTAACACTTAAAATTCATTTGGCAGTGTCAATCTATACGAATTAATAAAACTGTACAAAACCACCAAACCCCTTTAAACTCCTGAATCTTTCAACACTTGTCTGAGCTTCTGTTGCGCTTAATCTGCATTTGGCAATATCATTATCAAAGGATTAATGGATAGTAATGAAAACACTGCAAAAGTCAACAACATGGCTTTATTCACTTAACTGAGCTTCTGTGGCGCTAGAAATTCATTTGGAAATATTCTTATCAAGACAGAAATAGAGATGTATAAAAACATAAAACAGTCCACAACATGACTGAATTCACTTAAACGAGCTTCTCTGGCGCTGGAAATGCATTTTGGAATGTCAGTCTGAAGGACGTAATACAAATGTTCACAGCCACTTGTCTTCGTGTGGTTTTAACTCTTGTTTGAGCATTAACTTTTAAAATGCAAGTGCAGGTGTCATTATCATCGACGTTCTTTGTATGTACACATTAGAACACTCCACTACTGAACATTATTCACTTGAGGTAGCAGGTATCACCGAAACAATCCTCTACTGTGGATTGTAGCCTCTCTGATGCTTAAACCGCTTTTAGGAATATCAATGTCAACTACGGAGCTTTTTTTGAACGTTAAAACATCCTTAAAGCATTAAAATCGTCTGCCAGTGCAATTTTAAACTAAATAAAAGAGTTTAAAATCACTTAAACACTGCTGTGCTTTAAATGCTTGTTTAAGCTTCTCTGACACTTAAAGCGCATTTGGCAATGTCAATCTATACGAAGTAATAAAAATGAACTAAAACACTAAAACATTCCACTTTTATTCTTTGTACGCTTGTCTGCGCTTCTCTTAGGCAGAAAATGCATTGGGCAATTTCATTATGAACAATGTAAGAGAGAGTGTAATGGAGATCAACTGCAAAATAATGGAGATTTATGACAACAACAAAACAGTCAACAACATGGCTTTTTTCGCTTAACTGAGCTTCTCTGACATTTGGCAATATCATTATGAACAAAATAATGGAGATTCATGACAACGCTAAAAAAGTCAACAAAATGGCTTAATTTGCTTAATTGAGCTTCTGTGGCGCTGGAAAAACAAAGGTGAAAATATGGGAAAAGTTCACTACTGACAATTACTACTTAGTTAATACTTCTTTGAGACATAAATATTATTTTAAACGCTGCTAATCTTGTTTAAACTTCTCTGACACTTTAAGGCTTGTTTGGAGCTTATCCGACACTTAAAACGCATTTGGCAGTGTCAATCGATAAAAAGTTATAAAAATATACGAAAACACAAAAACCCTCTTCTCTTGCGCTTTTAACGCTTGTTTGAGCCTTAACATGTTAGCCTGTTTATACTTCTCTGACGCATAAAATCATATGCAAATTTCATTTTAAATGTAGTAATAAAATGAGTTTAGGAACACTACTTTGCTTTGCCAACTCCCTTGCTGTGCTTTAAACGCTTATTTGAGCTTCTCTGACACTTTTAAATGCATTTGGCAGTGTCAAGCTATAAGAATTAATACACATAAACAAAACACTCTACTTTCAATAGATTTCTGTTGACTGAGCTTCATTTGTTTGTTTAAACGTCTCTGACGCATAAAAATCATCTGCCAATGTCATTTTAAACGACGTAATAAAATTAAATTTAAAACTCCACTGCTGTGATTTTAACTCTTCTTTAAGCTTCTCTGACACTAAAACACTCTACTTTCAATATTTATACTCTTGTTTGAGATTGTCTTATGCTGAATCAGGATTTGGCAATATCACTGTCAACAAAGTAATGGAGTGTAATGAACACACTAAAACAGTCTTTAATCGCTCAGATGAGTTTCTCTGGAACTGGGAAGTGATTTGACAATGTCAATCTGAAAGACGTAATACAAATGTACATAAACACTAAAACACTCATCTATTGTGCATCACTCATCTATTTGAATTCACTTAAACGAGCTTCTCTGGCGCTGGAAATGCATTTTGGAATGTCAGTCTGAAGGACGCTGCTGTTCTTGTTTAAACTTCTCTGACACTTTAAGGCTTGTTTGGAGCTTACCTGACACTTAAAACGCATTTGGCCGTGTCAATCGATAAAAAGTAATAAAAATATACGAAAACACAAAAACCCTCTTCTCTTGCGCTTTTAACGCCTTAACATGTTAGCCTGTTTATACTTCTCTGACGCATAAAATCATATGCAAATTTCATTTTAAATGTAGTAATAAAATGAGTTTAGGAACACTACTTTGCTTTGCCAACTCCCTTGCTGTGCTTTAAACGCTTATTTGAGCTTCTCTGACACTTTTAAATGCATTTGGCAGTGTCAAGCTATAAGAATTAATACACATAAACAAAACACTCTACTTTCAATAGATTTCTGTTGACTGAACTTCTCTTAGGCTGACTCTGCATTTGGCAATATTATTATCAGCCCACTGCTGAGCTTCATTCGTTTGTTTAAACTTCTCTGACGCATAAAAATCATCTGCCAATGTCATTTTAAACGATGTAATAAAATTAAATTTAAAACTCCACTGCTGTGATTTTAACTCTTCTTTAAGCTTCTCTGACACTAAAACACTCTACTTTCAATATTTATACTCTTGTTTGAGATTGTCTTATGCTGAATCAGGATTTGGCAATATCACTGTCAACAAAGTAATGGAGTGTAATGAACACACTAAAACAGTCTTTAATCGCTCAGATGAGTTTCTCTGGAACTGGGAAGTGATTTGACAATGTCAATCTGAAAGACGTAATACAAATGTACATAAACACTAAAACACTCATCTATTGTGCATCACTCATCTATTTGAATTCACTTAAACGAGCTTCTCTGGATCTGGAAATGCATTTTGGAATGTCAGTCTGAAGGACGCTGCTGTTCTTGTTTAAACTTCTCTGACACTTTAAGGCTTGTTTGGAGCTTACCTGACACTTAAAACGCATTTGGCCGTGTCAATCGATAAAAAGTAATAAAAATATACGAAAACACAAAAACCATCTTCTCTTGCGCTTAAAAATCATCTGCCAATGTCATTTTAAACGATGTAATAAAATTAAATTAAAAACTCCACTGCTGTGATTTTAACTCTTCTTTAAGCTTCTCAGACACTCCACTTTCAATATTTATACTCTTGTTTGAAATTCTCTTATGCTGAATCAGGATTTGGCAATATCACTGTCAACAAAGTAATGGAGTGTAATGAACACACTAAAACAGTCTTTAATCGCTCAAATGAGTTTCTCTGGAACTGGGAAGTGATTTGACAATGTCAATCTGAAAGACGTAATACAAAAGTACATAAACACTAAAACACTCATCTATTGTGCATTTGACGATTGTTTGAAATTCTCTAACACTTAAAATTCATTTGGCAGTGTCAATCTATACGAATTAATAAAACTGTACAAAACCACCAAACCCCTTTAAACTCCTGAATCTTTCAACACTTGTCTGAGCTTCTGTTGCGCTTAATCTGCATTTGGCAATATCATTATCAAAGGATTAATGGATAGTAATGAAAACACTGCAAAAGTCAACAACATGGCTTTATTCACTTAACTGAGCTTCTGTGGCGCTAGAAATTCATTTGGAAATATTCTTATCAAGACAGAAATAGAGATGTATAAAAACATAAAACAGTCCACAACATGACTGAATTCACTTAAACGAGCTTCTCTACTTTCAATAGATTTCTGTTGACTGAACTTCTCTTAGGCTGACTCTGCATTTGGCAATATTATTATCAGCCCACTGCTGAGCTTCATTCGTTTGTTTAAACTTCTCTGACGCATAAAAATCATCTGCCAATGTCATTTTAAACGATGTAATAAAATTAAATTTAAAACTCCACTGCTGTGATTTTAACTCTTCTTTAAGCTTCTCTGACACTAAAACACTCTACTTTCAATATTTATACTCTTGTTTGAGATTGTCTTATGCTGAATCAGGATTTGGCAATATCACTGTCAACAAAGTAATGGAGTGTAATGAACACACTAAAACAGTCTTTAATCGCTCAGATGAGTTTCTCTGGAACTGGGAAGTGATTTGACAATGTCAATCTGAAAGACGTAATACAAATGTACATAAACACTAAAACACTCATCTATTGTGCATCACTCATCTATTTGAATTCTCTTAAACGAGCTTCTCTGGATCTGGAAATGCATTTTGGAATGTCAGTCTGAAGGACGCTGCTGTTCTTGTTTAAACTTCTCTGACACTTTAAGGCTTGTTTGGAGCTTACCTGACACTTAAAACGCATTTGGCCGTGTCAATCGATAAAAAGTAATAAAAATATACGAAAACACAAAAACCATCTTCTCTTGCGCTTAAAAATCATCTGCCAATGTCATTTTAAACGATGTAATAAAATTAAATTAAAAACTCCACTGCTGTGATTTTAACTCTTCTTTAAGCTTCTCAGACACTCCACTTTCAATATTTATACTCTTGTTTGAAATTCTCTTATGCTGAATCAGGATTTGGCAATATCACTGTCAACAAAGTAATGGAGTGTAATGAACACACTAAAACAGTCTTTAATCGCTCAAATGAGTTTCTCTGGAACTGGGAAGTGATTTGACAATGTCAATCTGAAAGACGTAATACAAAAGTACATAAACACTAAAACACTCATCTATTGTGCATTTGACGATTGTTTGAAATTCTCTAACACTTAAAATTCATTTGGCAGTGTCAATCTATACGAATTAATAAAACTGTACAAAACCACCAAACCCCTTTAAACTCCTGAATCTTTCAACACTTGTCTGAGCTTCTGTTGCGCTTAATCTGCATTTGGCAATATCATTATCAAAGGATTAATGGATAGTAATGAAAACACTGCAAAAGTCAACAACATGGCTTTATTCACTTAACTGAGCTTCTGTGGCGCTAGAAATTCATTTGGAAATATTCTTATCAAGACAGAAATAGAGATGTATAAAAACATAAAACAGTCCACAACATGACTGAATTCACTTAAACGAGCTTCTCTGGCGCTGGAAATGCATTTTGGAATGTCAGTCTGAAGGACGTAATACAAATGTTCACAGCCACTTGTCTTCGTGTGGTTTTAACTCTTGTTTGAGCATTAACTTTTAAAATGCAAGTGCAGGTGTCATTATCATCGACGTTCTTTGTATGTACACATTAGAACACTCCACTACTGAACATTATTCACTTGAGGTAGCAGGTATCACCGAAACAATCCTCTACTGTGCTTTAAGCCTCTCTGATGCTTAAACCGCTTTTAGGAATATCAATGTCAACTACGGAGCTTTTTTTGAACGTTAAAACATCCTTAAAGCATTAAAATCGTCTGCCAGTGCAATTTTAAACTAAATAAAAGAGTTTAAAATCACTTAAACACTGCTGTGCTTTAAATGCTTGTTTAAGCTTCTCTGACACTTAAAGCGCATTTGGCAATGTCAATCTATACGAAGTAATAAAAATGAACTAAAACACTAAAACATTCCACTTTTATTCTTTGTACGCTTGTCTGCGCTTCTCTTAGGCAGAAAATGCATTGGGCAATTTCATTATGAACAATGTAAGAGAGAGTGTAATGGAGATCAACTGCAAAATAATGGAGATTTATGACAACAACAAAACAGTCAACAACATGGCTTTTTTCGCTTAACTGAGCTTCTCTGACATTTGGCAATATCATTATGAACAAAATAATGGAGATTCATGACAACGCTAAAAAAGTCAACAAAATGGCTTAATTTGCTTAATTGAGCTTCTGTGGCGCTGGAAAAACAAAGGTGAAAATATGGGAAAAGTTCACTACTGAGAATTACTACTTAGTTAATACTTCTTTGAGACATAAATATTATTTTAAACGCTGCTAATCTTGTTTAAACTTCTCTGACACTTTAAGGCTTGTTTGGAGCTTATCCGACACTTAAAACGCATTTGGCAGTGTCAATCGATAAAAAGTTATAAAAATATACGAAAACACAAAAACCCTCTTCTCTTGCACTTTTAACGCTTGTTTGAGCCTTAACATGTTAGCCTGTTTATACTTCTCTGACGCATAAAATCATATGCAAATTTCATTTTAAATGTAGTAATAAAATGAGTTTAGGAACACTACGTTGCTTTGCCAACTCCCTTGCTGTGCTTTAAACGCTTGTTTGAGCTTCTCTGACACTTTTAAATGCATTTGGCAGTGTCAAGCTATAAGAATTAATACACATAAACAAAACACTCTACTTTCAATAGATTCTGACTGCTGAGCTTCATTTGTTTGTTTAAACGTCTCTGAAGCATAAAAATCATCTGCCAATGTCATTTTAAACGATGTAATAAAATTAAATTTAAAACTCCACTGCTGTGATTTTAACTCTTCTTTAAGCTTCTCTGACACTAAAACACTCCACTTTCAATATTTATACTCTTGTTTGAGATTGTCTTATGCTGAATCAGGATTTGGCAATATCACTGTCAACAAAGTAATGGAGTGTAATGAACACAGTAAAACAGTCTTTAATCGCTCAGATGAGTTTCTCTGGAACTGGGAAGTGATTTGACAATGTCAATCTGAAGGACGTAATACAAATGTACATAAACACTAAAACACTCATCTATTGTGCATTTGACGATTGTTTGAAATTCTCTGACATTTGAAATTCATTTGGCAGTGTCAATCTATACGAATTAATAAAACTGTACAAAACCACCAAACCCCTTTAAACTCCTGAATCTTTCAACACTTGTCTGAGCTTCTGTTGCGCTTAATCTGCATTTGGCAATATCATTATCAAAGGATTAATGGATAGTAATGAAAACACTGCAAAAGTCAACAACATGGCTTCATTCACTTAACTGAGCTTCTTTGGCGCTAGAAATTCATTTGGAAATATTCTTATCAAGAAAGAAATAGAGATGTATAAAAACATAAAACAGTCCACAACATGACTGTATTTACTTAAACGAGCTTCTCTGGCGCTGGAAATGCATTTTGGAATGTCAGTCTGAAGGACGTAATACAAATGTTCACAGCCACTTGTCTTCGTGTGATTTTAACTCTTGTTTGAGCATTAACTTTTAAAATGCAAGTGCAGGTGTCATTATCAACGACGTTCTTTGTATGTACACATTAAAACACTCCACTACTGAACATTATTCACTTGATTTAGTTTTTGTAACGCTGGAAATGAATTTAGCAGGTATCACCGAAACAATCCTCTAATGTGCTTTAAGCCTCTCTGATGCTTAAACCGCTTTTGGGATTATCAATGTCAACTACTGAGCTTTTTTTGAACGTTAAAACATCTCTAAAGCATTAAAATCGTCTGCCAGTGCCATTTTAAACTAAATAAAAGAGTTTAAAATCACTTAAACACTGCTGTGCTTTAAATGCTTGTTTAAGCTTCTCTGACACTTAAAGTGCATTTGGCAATGTCAATCTATACGAAGTAATAAAAATGAACTAAAACACTAAAACATTCCACTTTTATTCTTTGTACGCTTGTCTGCGCTTCTCTTAGGCAGAAAATGCATTGGGCAATTTCATTATGAACAATGTAAGAGAGAGTGTAATGGAGATCAACTGCAAAATAATGGAGATTTATGACAACAACAAAACAGTCAACAACATGGCTTTTTTCGCTTAACTGAGCTTCTCTGACATTTGGCAATATCATTATGAACAAAATAATGGAGATTCATGACAACGCTAAAAAAGTCAACAAAATGGCTTAATTTGCTTAATTGAGCTTCTGTGGCGCTGGAAAAACAAAGGTGAAAATATGGGAAAAGTTCACTACTGACAATTACTACTTAGTTAATACTTCTTTGAGACATAAATATTATTTTAAACGCTGCTAATCTTGTTTAAACTTCTCTGACACTTTAAGGCTTGTTTGGAGCTTATCCGACACTTAAAACGCATTTGGCAGTGTCAATAGATAAAAAGTTATAAAAATATACGAAAACACAAAAACCCTCTTCTCTTGCGCTTTTAACGCTTGTTTGAGCCTTAACATGTTAGCCTGTTTATACTTCTCTGACGCATAAAATCATATACAAATTTCATTTTAAATGTAGTAATAAAATGAGTTTAGGAACACTACGTTGCTTTGCCAACTCCGTTGCTGTGCTTTAAACGCTTGTTTGAGCTTCTCTGACACTTTTAAATGCATTTGGCAGTGTCAAGCTATAAGAATTAATACACATAAACAAAACACTCTACTTTCAATAGATTCTGACTGCTGAGCTTCATTTGTTTGTTTAAACGTCTCTGACGCATAAAAATCATCTGCCAATGTCATTTTAAACGACGTAATAAAATTAAATTTAAAACTCCACTGCTGTGATTTTAACTCTTCTTTAAGCTTCTCTGACACTAAAACACTCTACTTTCAATATTTATACTCTTGTTTGAGATTGTCTTATGCTGAATCAGGATTTGGCAATATCACTGTCAACAAAGTAATGGAGTGTAATGAACACACTAAAACAGTCTTTAATCGCTCAGATGAGTTTCTCTGGAACTGGGAAGTGATTTGACAATGTCAATCTGAAAGACGTAATACAAATGTACATAAACACTAAAACACTCATCTATTGTGCATCACTCATCTATTTGAATTCACTTAAACGAGCTTCTCTGGCGCTGGAAATGCATTTTGGAATGTCAGTCTGAAGGACGCTGCTGTTCTTGTTTAAACTTCTCTGACACTTTAAGGCTTGTTTGGAGCTTACCTGACACTTAAAACGCATTTGGCCGTGTCAATCGATAAAAAGTAATAAAAATATACGAAAACACAAAAACCCTCTTCTCTTGCGCTTTTAACGCCTTAACATGTTAGCCTGTTTATACTTCTCTGACGCATAAAATCATATGCAAATTTCATTTTAAATGTAGTAATAAAATGAGTTTAGGAACACTACTTTGCTTTGCCAACTCCCTTGCTGTGCTTTAAACGCTTATTTGAGCTTCTCTGACACTTTTAAATGCATTTGGCAGTGTCAAGCTATAAGAATTAATACACATAAACAAAACACTCTACTTTCAATAGATTTCTGTTGACTGAACTTCTCTTAGGCTGACTCTGCATTTGGCAATATTATTATCAGCCCACTGCTGAGCTTCATTCGTTTGTTTAAACTTCTCTGACGCATAAAAATCATCTGCCAATGTCATTTTAAACGATGTAATAAAATTAAATTAAAAACTCCACTGCTGTGATTTTAACTCTTCTTTAAGCTTCTCAGACACTCCACTTTCAATATTTATACTCTTGTTTGAAATTCTCTTATGCTGAATCAGGATTTGGCAATATCACTGTCAACAAAGTAATGGAGTGTAATGAACACACTAAAACAGTCTTTAATCGCTCAAATGAGTTTCTCTGGAACTGGGAAGTGATTTGACAATGTCAATCTGAAAGACGTAATACAAAAGTACATAAACACTAAAACACTCATCTATTGTGCATTTGACGATTGTTTGAAATTCTCTGACACTTAAAATTCATTTGGCAGTGTCAATCTATACGAATTAATAAAACTGTACAAAACCACCAAACCCCTTTAAACTCCTGAATCTTTCAACACTTGTCTGAGCTTCTGTTGCGCTTAATCTGCATTTGGCAATATCATTATCAAAGGATTAATAGATAGTAATGAAAACACTGCAAAAGTCAACAACATGGCTTTATTCACTTAACTGAGCTTCTGTGGCGCTAGAAATTCATTTGGAAATATTCTTATCAAGACAGAAATAGAGATGTATAAAAACATAAAACAGTCCACAACATGACTGAATTCACTTAAACGAGCTTCTCTGGCGCTGGAAATGCATTTTGGAATGTCAGTCTGAAGGACGTAATACAAATGTTCACAGCCACTTGTCTTCGTGTGGTTTTAACTCTTGTTTGAGCATTAACTTTTAAAATGCAAGTGCAGGTGTCATTATCATCGACGTTCTTTGTATGTACACATTAGAACACTCCACTACTGAACATTATTCACTTGATTTAGCTTTTGTAACGCTAAAAATGAATTTAGCAGGTATCACCGAAACAATCCTCTACTGTGCTTTAAGCCTCTCTGATGCTTAAACCGCTTTTAGGAATATCAATGTCAACTACGGAGCTTTTTTTGAACGTTAAAACATCCTTAAAGCATTAAAATCGTCTGCCAGTGCAATTTTAAACTAAATAAAAGAGTTTAAAATCACTTAAACACTGCTGTGCTTTAAATGCTTGTTTAAGCTTCTCTGACACTTAAAGCGCATTTGGCAATGTCAATCTATACGAAGTAATAAAAATGAACTAAAACACTAAAACATTCCACTTTTATTCTTTGTACGCTTGTCTGCGCTTCTCTAAGGCAGAAAATGCATTGGGCAATTTCATTATGAACAATGTAAGAGAGAGTGTAATGGAGATCAACTGCAAAATAATGGAGATTTATGACAACAACAAAACAGTCAACAACATGGCTTTTTTCGCTTAACTGAGCTTCTCTGACATTTGGCAATATCATTATGAACAAAATAATGGAGATTCATGACAACGCTAAAAAAGTCAACAAAATGGCTTAATTTGCTTAATTGAGCTTCTGTGGCGCTGGAAAAACAAAGGTGAAAATATGGGAAAAGTTCACTACTGACAATTACTACTTAGTTAATACTTCTTTGAGACATAAATATTATTTTAAACGCTGCTAATCTTGTTTAAACTTCTCTGACACTTTAAGGCTTGTTTGGAGCTTATCCGACACTTAAAACGCATTTGGCAGTGTCAATAGATAAAAAGTTATAAAAATATACGAAAACACAAAAACCCTCTTCTCTTGCGCTTTTAACGCTTGTTTGAGCCTTAACATGTTAGCCTGTTTATACTTCTCTGACGCATAAAATCATATGCAAATTTCATTTTAAATGTAGTAATAAAATGAGTTTAGGAACACTACGTTGCTTTGCCAACTCCCTTGCTGTGCTTTAAACGCTTGTTTGAGCTTCTCTGACACTTTTAAATGCATTTGGCAGTGTCAAGCTATAAGAATTAATACACATAAACAAAACACTCTACTTTCAATAGATTCTGACTGCTGAGCTTCATTTGTTTGTTTAAACGTCTCTGACGCATAAAAATCATCTGCCAATGTCATTTTAAACGACGTAATAAAATTAAATTTAAAACTCCACTGCTGTGATTTTAACTCTTCTTTAAGCTTCTCTGACACTAAAACACTCTACTTTCAATATTTATACTCTTGTTTGAGATTGTCTTATGCTGAATCAGGATTTGGCAATATCACTGTCAACAAAGTAATGGAGTGTAATGAACACACTAAAACAGTCTTTAATCGCTCAGATGAGTTTCTCTGGAACTGGGAAGTGATTTGACAATGTCAATCTGAAAGACGTAATACAAATGTACATAAACACTAAAACACTCATCTATTGTGCATCACTCATCTATTTGAATTCACTTAAACGAGCTTCTCTGGCGCTGGAAATGCATTTTGGAATGTCAGTCTGAAGGACGCTGCTGTTCTTGTTTAAACTTCTCTGACACTTTAAGGCTTGTTTGGAGCTTACCTGACACTTAAAACGCATTTGGCCGTGTCAATCGATAAAAAGTAATAAAAATATAAAAAAAAAAAAAAAACCCTCTTCTCTTGCGCTTTTAACGCCTTAACATGTTAGCCTGTTTATACTTCTCTGACGCATAAAATCATATGGAAATTTCATTTTAAATGTAGTAATAAAATGAGTTTAGGAACACTACTTTGCTTTGCCAACTCCCTTGCTGTGCTTTAAACGCTTATTTGAGCTTCTCTGACACTTTTAAATGCATTTGGCAGTGTCAAGCTATAAGAATTAATACACATAAACAAAACACTCTACTTTCAATAGATTTCTGTTGACTGAACTTCTCTTAGGCTGACTCTGCATTTGGCAATATTATTATCAGCCCACTGCTGAGCTTCATTCGTTTGTTTAAACTTCTCTGACGCATAAAAATCATCTGCCAATGTCATTTTAAACGATGTAATAAAATTAAATTAAAAACTCCACTGCTGTGATTTTAACTCTTCTTTAAGCTTCTCAGACACTCCACTTTCAATATTTATACTCTTGTTTGAAATTCTCTTATGCTGAATCAGGATTTGGCAATATCACTGTCAACAAAGTAATGGAGTGTAATGAACACACTAAAACAGTCTTTAATCGCTCAGATGAGTTTCTCTGGAACTGGGAAGTGATTTGACAATGTCAATCTGAAAGACGTAATACAAATGTACATAAACACTAAAACACTCATCTATTGTGCATCACTCATCTATTTGAATTCACTTAAACGAGCTTCTCTGGCGCTGGAAATGCATTTTGGAATGTCAGTCTGAAGGACGCTGCTGTTCTTGTTTAAACTTCTCTGACACTTTAAGGCTTGTTTGGAGCTTACCTGACACTTAAAACGCATTTGGCCGTGTCAATCGATAAAAAGTAATAAAAATATACGAAAACACAAAAACCCTCTTCTCTTGCGCTTTTAACGCCTTAACATGTTAGCCTGTTTATACTTCTCTGATGCATAAAATCATATGCAAATTTCATTTTAAATGTAGTAATAAAATGAGTTTAGGAACACTACTTTGCTTTGCCAACTCCCTTGCTGTGCTTTAAACGCTTATTTGAGCTTCTCTGACACTTTTAAATGCATTTGGCAGTGTCAAGCTATAAGAATTAATACACATAAACAAAACACTCTACTTTCAATAGATTTCTGTTGACTGAACTTCTCTTAGGCTGACTCTGCATTTGGCAATATTATTATCAGCCCACTGCTGAGCTTCATTCGTTTGTTTAAACTTCTCTGACGCATAAAAATCATCTGCCAATGTCATTTTAAACGATGTAATAAAATTAATTTAAAAACTCCACTGCTGTGATTTTAACTCTTCTTTAAGCTTCTCAGACACTCCACTTTCAATATTTATACTCTTGTTTGAAATTCTCTTATGCTGAATCAGGATTTGGCAATATCACTGTCAACAAAGTAATGGAGTGTAATGAACACACTAAAACAGTCTTTAATCGCTCAGATGAGTTTCTCTGGAACTGGGAAGTGATTTGACAATGTCAATCTGAAAGACGTAATACAACATAAACACTAAAACACTCATCTATTGTGCATCACTCATCTATTTGAATTCACTTAAACGAGCTTCTCTGGCGCTGGAAATGCATTTTGGAATGTCAGTCTGAAGGACGCTGCTGTTCTTGTTTAAACTTCTCTGACACTTTAAGGCTTGTTTGGAGCTTACCTGACACTTAAAACGCATTTGGCCGTGTCAATCGATAAAAAGTAATAAAAATATACGAAAACACAAAAACCCTCTTCTCTTGCGCTTTAAACGCCTTAACATGTTAGCCTGTTTATACTTCTCTGATGCATAAAATCATATGCAAATTTCATTTTAAATGTAGTAATAAAATGAGTTTAGGAACACTACTTTGCTTTGCCAACTCCCTTGCTGTGCTTTAAACGCTTATTTGAGCTTCTCTGACACTTTTAAATGCATTTGGCAGTGTCAAGCTATAATAATTAATACACATAAACAAAACACTCTACTTTCAATAGATTTCTGTTGACTGAACTTCTCTTAGGCTGACTCTGCATTTGGCAATATTATTATCAGCCCACTGCTGAGCTTCATTCGTTTGTTTAAACTTCTCTGACGCATAAAAATCATCTGCCAATGTCATTTTAAACGATGTAATAAAATTAAATTAAAAACTCCACTGCTGTGATTTTAACTCTTCTTTAAGCTTCTCAGACACTCCACTTTCAATATTTATACTCTTGTTTGAAATTCTCTTATGCTGAATCAGGATTTGGCAATATCACTGTCAACAAAGTAATGGAGTGTAATGAACACACTAAAACAGTCTTTAATCGCTCAAATGAGTTTCTCTGGAACTGGGAAGTGATTTGACAATGTCAATCTGAAAGACGTAATACAAAAGTACATAAACACTAAAACACTCATCTATTGTGCATTTGACGATTGTTTGAAATTCTCTGACACTTAAAATTCATTTGGCAGTGTCAATCTATACGAATTAATAAAACTGTACAAAACCACCAAACCCCTTTAAACTCCTGAATCTTTCAACACTTGTCTGAGCTTCTGTTGCGCTTAATCTGCATTTGGCAATATCATTATCAAAGGATTAATGGATAGTAATGAAAACACTGCAAAAGTCAACAACATGGCTTTATTCACTTAACTGAGCTTCTGTGGCGCTAGAAATTCATTTGGAAATATTCTTATCAAGACAGAAATAGAGATGTATAAAAACATAAAACAGTCCACAACATGACTGAATTCACTTAAACGAGCTTCTCTGGCGCTGGAAATGCATTTTGGAATGTCAGTCTGAAGGACGTAATACAAATGTTCACAGCCACTTGTCTTCGTGTGGTTTTAACTCTTGTTTGAGCATTAACTTTTAAAATGCAAGTGCAGGTGTCATTATCATCGACGTTCTTTGTATGTACACATTAGAACACTCCACTACTGAACATTATTCACTTGAGGTAGCAGGTATCACCGAAACAATCCTCTACTGTGCTTTAAGCCTCTCTGATGCTTAAACCGCTTTTAGGAATATCAATGTCAACTACGGAGCTTTTTTTGAACGTTAAAACATCCTTAAAGCATTAAAATCGTCTGCCAGTGCAATTTTAAACTAAATAAAAGAGTTTAAAATCACTTAAACACTGCTGTGCTTTAAATGCTTGTTTAAGCTTCTCTGACACTTAAAGCGCATTTGGCAATGTCAATCTATACGAAGTAATAAAAATGAACTAAAACACTAAAACATTCCACTTTTATTCTTTGTACGCTTGTCTGCGCTTCTCTTAGGCAGAAAATGCATTGGGCAATTTCATTATGAACAATGTAAGAGAGAGTGTAATGGAGATCAACTGCAAAATAATGGAGATTTATGACAACAACAAAACAGTCAACAACATGGCTTTTTTCGCTTAACTGAGCTTCTCTGACATTTGGCAATATCATTATGAACAAAATAATGGAGATTCATGACAACGCTAAAAAAGTCAACAAAATGGCTTAATTTGCTTAATTGAGCTTCTGTGGCGCTGGAAAAACAAAGGTGAAAATATGGGAAAAGTTCACTACTGACAATTACTACTTAGTTAATACTTCTTTGAGACATAAATATTATTTTAAACGCTGCTAATCTTGTTTAAACTTCTCTGACACTTTAAGGCTTGTTTGGAGCTTATCCGACACTTAAAACGCATTTGGCAGTGTCAATCGATAAAAAGTTATAAAAATATACGAAAACACAAAAACCCTCTTCTATTGCGCTTTTAACGCTTGTTTGAGCCTTAACATGTTAGCCTGTTTATACTTCTCTGACGCATAAAATCATATGCAAATTTCATTTTAAATGTAGTAATAAAATGAGTTTAGGAACACTACGTTGCTTTGCCAACTCCCTTGCTGTGCTTTAAACGCTTGTTTGAGCTTCTCTGACACTTTTAAATGCATTTGGCAGTGTCAAGCTATAAGAATTAATACACATAAACAAAACACTCTACTTTCAATAGATTCTGACTGCTGAGCTTCATTTGTTTGTTTAAACGTCTCTGAAGCATAAAAATCATCTGCCAATGTCATTTTAAACGATGTAATAAAATTAAATTTAAAACTCCACTGCTGTGATTTTAACTCTTCTTTAAGCTTCTCTGACACTAAAACACTCCACTTTCAATATTTATACTCTTGTTTGAGATTGTCTTATGCTGAATCAGGATTTGGCAATATCACTGTCAACAAAGTAATGGAGTGTAATGAACACACTAAAACAGTCTTTAATCGCTCAGATGAGTTTCTCTGGAACTGGGAAGTGATTTGACAATGTCAATCTGAAGGACGTAATACAAATGTACATAAACACTAAAACACTCATCTATTGTGCATTTGACGATTGTTTGAAATTCTCTGACATTTGAAATTCATTTGGCAGTGTCAATCTATACGAATTAATAAAACTGTACAAAACCACCAAACCCCTTTAAACTCCTGAATCTTTCAACACTTGTCTGAGCTTCTGTTGCGCTTAATCTGCATTTGGCAATATCATTATCAAAGGATTAATGGATAGTAATGAAAACACTGCAAAAGTCAACAACATGGCTTCATTCACTTAACTGAGCTTCTTTGGCGCTAGAAATTCATTTGGAAATATTCTTATCAAGAAAGAAATAGAGATGTATAAAAACATAAAACAGTCCACAACATGACTGTATTTACTTAAACGAGCTTCTCTGGCGCTGGAAATGCATTTTGGAATGTCAGTCTGAAGGACGTAATACAAATGTTCACAGCCACTTGTCTTCGTGTGATTTTAACTCTTGTTTGAGCATTAACTTTTAAAATGCAAGTGCAGGTGTCATTATCAACGACGTTCTTTGTATGTACACATTAAAACACTCCACTACTGAACATTATTCACTTGATTTAGTCTTTGTAACGCTGGAAATGAATTTAGCAGGTATCACCGAAACAATCCTCTAATGTGCTTTAAGCCTCTCTGATGCTTAAACCGCTTTTGGGATTATCAATGTCAACTACGGAGCTTTTTTTGAACGTTAAAACATCTCTAAAGCATTAAAATCGTCTGCCAGTGCCATTTTAAACTAAATAAAAGAGTTTAAAATCACTTAAACACTGCTGTGCTTTAAATGCTTGTTTAAGCTTCTCTGACACTTAAAGTGCATTTGGCAATGTCAATCTATACGAAGTAATAAAAATGAACTAAAACACTAAAACATTCCACTTTTATTCTTTGTACGCTTGTCTGCGCTTCTCTTAGGCAGAAAATGCATTGGGCAATTTCATTATGAACAATGTAAGAGAGAGTGTAATGGAGATCAACTGCAAAATAATGGAGATTTATGACAACAACAAAACAGTCAACAACATGGCTTTTTTCGCTTAACTGAGCTTCTCTGACATTTGGCAATATCATTATGAACAAAATAATGGAGATTCATGACAACGCTAAAAAAGTCAACAAAATGGCTTAATTTGCTTAATTGAGCTTCTGTGGCGCTGGAAAAACAAAGGTGAAAATATGGGAAAAGTTCACTACTGACAATTACTACTTAGTTAATACTTCTTTGAGACATAAATATTATTTTAAACGCTGCTAATCTTGTTTAAACTTCTCTGACACTTTAAGGCTTGTTTGGAGCTTATCCGACACTTAAAACGCATTTGGCAGTGTCAATAGATAAAAAGTTATAAAAATATACGAAAACACAAAAACCCTCTTCTCTTGCGCTTTTAACGCTTGTTTGAGCCTTAACATGTTAGCCTGTTTATACTTCTCTGACGCATAAAATCATATGCAAATTTCATTTTAAATGTAGTAATAAAATGAGTTTAGGAACACTACGTTGCTTTGCCAACTCCGTTGCTGTGCTTTAAACGCTTGTTTGAGCTTCTCTGACACTTTTAAATGCATTTGGCAGTGTCAAGCTATAAGAATTAATACACATAAACAAAACACTCTACTTTCAATAGATTCTGACTGCTGAGCTTCATTTGTTTGTTTAAACGTCTCTGACGCATAAAAATCATCTGCCAATGTCATTTTAAACGACGTAATAAAATTAAATTTAAAACTCCACTGCTGTGATTTTAACTCTCCTTTAAGCTTCTCTGACACTAAAACACTCTACTTTCAATATTTATACTCTTGTTTGAGATTGTCTTATGCTGAATCAGGATTTGGCAATATCACTGTCAACAAAGTGTAATGAACACACTAAAACAGTCTTTAATCGCTCAGATGAGTTTCTCTGGAACTGGGAAGTGATTTGACAATGTCAATCTGAAAGACGTAATACCTGTTTAGCCTAAAATAGCCTGTTTATACTTCTCTGACGCATAAAATCATATGCAAATTTCATTTTAAATGTAGTAATAAAATGAGTTTAGGAACACTACGTTGCTTTGCCAACTCCGTTGCTGTGCTTTAAACGCTTGTTTGAGCTTCTCTGACACTTTTAAATGCATTTGGCAGTGTCAAGCTATAAGAATTAATACACATAAACAAAACACTCTACTTTCAATAGATTCTGACTGCTGAGCTTCATTTGTTTGTTTAAACGTCTCTGACGCATAAAAATCATCTGCCAATGTCATTTTAAACGACGTAATAAAATTAAATTTAAAACTCCACTGCTGTGATTTTAACTCTTCTTTAAGCTTCTCTGACACTAAAACACTCTACTTTCAATATTTATACTCTTGTTTGAGATTGTCTTATGCTGAATCAGGATTTGGCAATATCACTGTCAACAAAGTAATGGAGTGTAATGAACACACTAAAACAGTCTTTAATCGCTCAGATGAGTTTCTCTGGAACTGGGAAGTGATTTGACAATGTCAATCTGAAAGACGTAATACAAATGTACATAAACACTAAAACACTCATCTATTGTGCATCACTCATCTATTTGAATTCACTTAAACGAGCTTCTCTGGCGCTGGAAATGCATTTTGGAATGTCAGTCTGAAGGACGCTGCTGTTCTTGTTTAAACTTCTCTGACACTTTAAGGCTTGTTTGGAGCTTACCTGACACTTAAAACGCATTTGGCCGTGTCAATCGATAAAAAGTAATAAAAATATACGAAAACACAAAAACCCTCTTCTCTTGCGCTTTTAACGCCTTAACATGTTAGCCTGTTTATACTTCTCTGACGCATAAAATCATATGCAAATTTCATTTTAAATGTAGTAATAAAATGAGTTTAGGAACACTACTTTGCTTTGCCAACTCCCTTGCTGTGCTTTAAACGCTTATTTGAGCTTCTCTGACACTTTTAAATGCATTTGGCAGTGTCAAGCTATAAGAATTAATACACATAAACAAAACACTCTACTTTCAATAGATTTCTGTTGACTGATCTTCTCTTAGGCTGACTCTGCATTTGGCAATATTATTATCAGCCCACTGCTGAGCTTCATTCGTTTGTTTAAACTTCTCTGACGCATAAAAATCATCTGCCAATGTCATTTTAAACGATGTAATAAAATTAAATTTAAAACTCCACTGCTGTGATTTTAACTCTTCTTTAAGCTTCTCAGACACTCCACTTTCAATATTTATACTCTTGTTTGAAATTCTCTTATGCTGAATCAGGATTTGGCAATATCACTGTCAACAAAGTAATGGAGTGTAATGAACACACTAAAACAGTCTTTAATCGCTCAAATGAGTTTCTCTGGAACTGGGAAGTGATTTGACAATGTCAATCTGAAAGACGTAATACAAAAGTACATAAACACTAAAACACTCATCTATTGTGCATTTGACGATTGTTTGAAATTCTCTGACACTTAAAATTCATTTGGCAGTGTCAATCTATACGAATTAATAAAACTGTACAAAACCACCAAACCCCTTTAAACTCCTGAATCTTTCAACACTTGTCTGAGCTTCTGTTGCGCTTAATCTGCATTTGGCAATATCATTATCAAAGGATTAATGGATAGTAATGAAAACACTGCAAAAGTCAACAACATGGCTTTATTCACTTAACTGAGCTTCTGTGGCGCTAGAAATTCATTTGGAAATATTCTTATCAAGACAGAAATAGAGATGTATAAAAACATAAAACAGTCCACAACATGACTGAATTCACTTAAACGAGCTTCTCTGGCGCTGGAAATGCATTTTGGAATGTCAGTCTGAAGGACGTAATACAAATGTTCACAGCCACTTGTCTTCGTGTGGTTTTAACTCTTGTTTGAGCATTAACTTTTAAAATGCAAGTGCAGGTGTCATTATCATCGACGTTCTTTGTATGTACACATTAGAACACTCCACTACTGAACATTATTCACTTGATTTAGCTTTTGTAACGCTAAAAATGAATTTAGCAGGTATCACCGAAACAATCCTCTACTGTGCTTTAAGCCTCTCTGATGCTTAAACCGCTTTTAGGAATATCAATGTCAACTACGGAGCTTTTTTTGAACGTTAAAACATCCTTAAAGCATTAAAATCGTCTGCCAGTGCAATTTTAAACTAAATAAAAGAGTTTAAAATCACTTAAACACTGCTGTGCTTTAAATGCTTGTTTAAGCTTCTCTGACACTTAAAGCGCATTTGGCAATGTCAATCTATACGAAGTAATAAAAATGAACTAAAACACTAAAACATTCCACTTTTATTCTTTGTACGCTTGTCTGCGCTTCTCTTAGGCAGAAAATGCATTGGGTAATTTCATTATGAACAATGTAAGAGAGAGTGTAATGGAGATCAACTGCAAAATAATGGAGATTTATGACAACAACAAAACAGTCAACAACATGGCTTTTTTCGCTTAACTGAGCTTCTCTGACATTTGGCAATATCATTATGAACAAAATAATGGAGATTCATGACAACGCTAAAAAAGTCAACAAAATGGCTTTATTTGCTTAATTGAGCTTCTGTGGAGCTGGAAAAACAAAGGTGAAAATATGGGAAAAGTTCACTACTGACAATTACTACTTAGTTAATACTTCTTTGAGACATAAATATTATTTTTAAGGCTTGTTTGGAGCTTACCTGACACTTAAAACGCATTTGGCAGTGTCAATCGATAAAAAGTAATAAAAATATACGAAAACACAAAAACCCTCTTCTCTTGCACTTTTAACGCTTGTTTGAGCCTTAACATGTTAGCCTGTTTATACTTCTCTGACGCATAAAATCATATGCAAATTTCATTTTAAATGTAGTAATAAAATGAGTTTAGGAACACTACATTGCTTTGCCAACTCCCTTGCTGTGCTTTTAACGCTTGTTTGAGCTTCTATGACACTTTTAAATGCATTTGGCAGTGTCAAGCTATAAGAATTAATATACATAAACAAAACACTCTACTTTCAAAAGATTTCTGTTGACTGAACTTCTCTTAGGCTGACTCTGCATTTGGCAATATTATTATCAGCCCACTGCTGAGCTTCATTCGTTTGTTTAAACTTCTCTGACGCATAAAAATCATCTGCCAATGTCATTTTAAACGACGTAATAAAATTAAATTTAAAACTCCACTGCTGTGATTTTAACTCTTCTTTGAGCTTCTCTGACACTAAAACACTCCACTTTCAATATTTATACTCTTGTTTGAGGTTGTCTTATGCTGATTCAGAATTTTTAAACTTCTCTGACACTTTAAGGCTTGTTTGGAGCTTATCCGACACTTAAAACGCATTTGGCAGTGTCAATCGATAAAAAGTTATAAAAATATACGAAAACACAAAAACCCTCTTCTCTTGCGCTTTTAACGCTTGTTTGAGCCTTAACATGTTAGCCTGTTTATACTTCTCTGACGCATAAAATCATATGCAAATTTCATTTTAAATGTAGTAATAAAATGAGTTTAGGAACACTACGTTGCTTTGCCAACTCCCTTGCTGTGCTTTAAACGCTTGTTTGAGCTTCTCTGACACTTTTAAATGCATTTGGCAGTGTCAAGCTATAAGAATTAATACACATAAACAAAACACTCTACTTTCAATAGATTCTGACTGCTGAGCTTCATTTGTTTGTTTAAACGTCTCTGAAGCATAAAAATCATCTGCCAATGTCATTTTAAACGATGTAATAAAATTAAATTTAAAACTCCACTGCTGTGATTTTAACTCTTCTTTAAGCTTCTCTGACACTAAAACACTCCACTTTCAATATTTATACTCTTGTTTGAGATTGTCTTATGCTGAATCAGGATTTGGCAATATCACTGTCAACAAAGTAATGGAGTGTAATGAACACACTAAAACAGTCTTTAATCGCTCAGATGAGTTTCTCTGGAACTGGGAAGTGATTTGACAATGTCAATCTGAAGGACGTAATACAAATGTACATAAACACTAAAACACTCATCTATTGTGCATTTGACGATTGTTTGAAATTCTCTGACATTTAAAATTCATTTGGCAGTGTCAATCTATACGAATTAATAAAACTGTACAAAACCACCAAACCCCTTTAAACTCCTGAATCTTTCAACACTTGTCTGAGCTTCTGTTGCGCTTAATCTGCATTTGGCAATATCATTATCAAAGGATTAATGGATAGTAATGAAAACACTGCAAAAGTCAACAACATGGCTTCATTCACTTAACTGAGCTTCTTTGGCGCTAGAAATTCATTTGGAAATATTCTTATCAAGAAAGAAATAGAGATGTATAAAAACATAAAACAGTCCACAACATGACTGTATTTACTTAAACGAGCTTCTCTGGCGCTGGAAATGCATTTTGGAATGTCAGTCTGAAGGACGTAATACAAATGTTCACAGCCACTTGTCTTCGTGTGATTTTAACTCTTGTTTGAGCATTAACTTTTAAAATGCAAGTGCAGGTGTCATTATCAACGACGTTCTTTGTATGTACACATTAAAACACTCCACTACTGAACATTATTCACTTGATTTAGTTTTTGTAACGCTGTAAATGAATTTAGCAGGTATCACCGAAACAATCCTCTAATGTGCTTTAAGCCTCTCTGATGCTTAAACCGCTTTTGGGATTATCAATGTCAACTACGGAGATTTTTTTGAACGTTAAAACATCTCTAAAGCATTAAAATCGTCTGCCAGTGCCATTTTAAACTAAATAAAAGAGTTTAAAATCACTTAAACACTGCTGTGCTTTAAATGCTTGTTTAAGCTTCTCTGACACTTAAAGTGCATTTGGCAATGTCAATCTATACGAAGTAATAAAAATGAACTTAAACACTAAAACATTCCACTTTTATTCTTTGTACGCTTGTCTGCGCTTCTCTTAGGCAGAAAATGCATTGGGCAATTTCATTATGAACAATGTAAGAGAGAGTGTAATGGAGATCAACTGCAAAATAATGGAGATTTATGACAACAACAAAACAGTCAACAACATGGCTTTTTTCGCTTAACTGAGCTTCTCTGACATTTGGCAATATCATTATGAACAAAATAATGGAGATTCATGACAACGCTAAAAAAGTCAACAAAATGGCTTAATTTGCTTAATTGAGCTTCTGTGGCGCTGGAAAAACAAAGGTGAAAATATGGGAAAAGTTCACTACTGACAATTACTACTTAGTTAATACTTCTTTGAGACATAAATATTATTTTAAACGCTGCTAATCTTGTTTAAACTTCTCTGACACTTTAAGGCTTGTTTGGAGCTTATCCGACACTTAAAACGCATTTGGCAGTGTCAATAGATAAAAAGTTATAAAAATATACGAAAACACAAAAACCCTCTTCTCTTGCGCTTTTAACGCTTGTTTGAGCCTTAACATGTTAGCCTGCTTATACTTCTCTGACGCATAAAATCATATGCAAATTTCATTTTAAATGTAGTAATAAAATGAGTTTAGGAACACTACGTTGCTTTGCCAACTCCCTTGCTGTGCTTTAAACGCTTGTTTGAGCTTCTCTGACACTTTTAAATGCATTTGGCAGTGTCAAGCTATAAGAATTAATACACATAAACAAAACACTCTACTTTCAATAGATTCTGACTGCTGAGCTTCATTTGTTTGTTTAAACGTCTCTGACGCATAAAAATCATCTGCCAATGTCATTTTAAACGACGTAATAAAATTAAATTTAAAACTCCACTGCTGTGATTTTAACTCTTCTTTAAGCTTCTCTGACACTAAAACACTCTACTTTCAATATTTATACTCTTGTTTGAGATTGTCTTATGCTGAATCAGGATTTGGCAATATCACTGTCAACAAAGTAATGGAGTGTAATGAACACACTAAAACAGTCTTTAATCGCTCAGATGAGTTTCTCTGGAACTGGGAAGTGATTTGACAATGTCAATCTGAAAGACGTAATACAAATGTACATAAACACTAAAACACTCATCTATTGTGCATCACTCATCTATTTGAATTCACTTAAACGAGCTTCTCTGGCGCTGGAAATGCATTTTGGAATGTCAGTCTGAAGGACGCTGCTGTTCTTGTTTAAACTTCTCTGACACTTTAAGGCTTGTTTGGAGCTTACCTGACACTTAAAACGCATTTGGCCGTGTCAATCGATAAAAAGTAATAAAAATATACAAAAAAAAAAAAACCCTCTTCTCTTGCGCTTTTAACGCCTTAACATGTTAGCCTGTTTATACTTCTCTGACGCATAAAATCATATGGAAATTTCATTTTAAATGTAGTAATAAAATGAGTTTAGGAACACTACTTTGCTTTGCCAACTCCCTTGCTGTGCTTTAAACGCTTATTTGAGCTTCTCTGAATTTTTTTAATGCATTTGGCAGTGTCAAGCTATAATAATTAATACACATAAACAAAACACTCTACTTTCAATAGATTTCTGTTGACTGAACTTCTCTTAGGCTGACTCTGCATTTGGCAATATTATTATCAGCCCACTGCTGAGCTTCATTCGTTTGTTTAAACTTCTCTGACGCATAAAAATCATCTGCCAATGTCATTTTAAACGATGTAATAAAATTAAATTTAAAACTCCATTGCTATGATTGTAACTCTTCTTTAAGCTTCTCTGACACTAAAACACTCTACTTTCAATATTTATACTCTTGTTTGAGATTGTCTTATGCTGAATCAGGATTTTTAAACTTCTCTGACACTTTAAGGCTTGTTTGGAGCTTATCCGACACTTAAAACGCATTTGGCAGTGTCAATCGATAAAAAGTTATAAAAATATACGAAAACACAAAAACCCTCTTCTCTTGCGCTTTTAACGCTTGTTTGAGCCTTAACATGTTAGCCTGTTTATACTTCTCTGACGCATAAAATCATATGCAAATTTCATTTTAAATGTAGTAATAAAATGAGTTTAGGAACACTACGTTGCTTTGCCAACTCCCTTGCTGTGCTTTAAACGCTTGTTTGAGCTTCTCTGACACTTTTAAATGCATTTGGCAGTGTCAAGCTATAAGAATTAATACACATAAACAAAACACTCTACTTTCAATAGATTCTGACTGCTGAGCTTCATTTGTTTGTTTAAACGTCTCTGAAGCATAAAAATCATCTGCCAATGTCATTTTAAACGATGTAATAAAATTAAATTTAAAACTCCACTGCTGTGATTTTAACTCTTCTTTAAGCTTCTCTGACACTAAAACACTCCACTTTCAATATTTATACTCTTGTTTGAGATTGTCTTATGCTGAATCAGGATTTGGCAATATCACTGTCAACAAAGTAATGGAGTGTAATGAACACACTAAAACAGTCTTTAATCGCTCAGATGAGTTTCTCTGGAACTGGGAAGTGATTTGACAATGTCAATCTGAAGGACGTAATACAAATGTACATAAACACTAAAACACTCATCTATTGTGCATTTGACGATTGTTTGAAATTCTCTGACATTTAAAATTCATTTGGCAGTGTCAATCTATACGAATTAATAAAACTGTACAAAACCACCAAACCCCTTTAAACTCCTGAATCTTTAAACACTTGTCTGAGCTTCTGTTGCGTTTAATCTGCATTTGGCAATATCATTATCAAAGGATTAATGGATAGTAATGAAAACACTGCAAAAGTCAACAACATGGCTTCATTCACTTAACTGAGCTTCTTTGGCGCTAGAAATTCATTTGGAAATATTCTTATCAAGAAAGAAATAGAGATGTATAAAAACATAAAACAGTCCACAACATGACTGTATTTACTTAAACGAGCTTCTCTGGCGCTGGAAATGCATTTTGGAATGTCAGTCTGAAGGACGTAATACAAATGTTCACAGCCACTTGTCTTCGTGTGATTTTAACTCTTGTTTGAGCATTAACTTTTAAAATGCAAGTGCAGGTGTCATTATCAACGACGTTCTTTGTATGTACACATTAGAACACTCCACTACTGAACATTATTTACTTGATTTAGTTCTTGTAACGCTGGAAATGAATTTAGCAGGTATCACCGAAACAATCCTCTACTGTGCTTTAAGCCTCTCTGATGCTTAAACCGCTTTTGGGATTATCAATGTCAACTACGGAGCTTTTTTTGAACGTTAAAACATCTCTAAAGCATTAAAATCGTCTGCCAGTGCCATTTTAAACTAAATAAAAGAGTTTAAAATCACTTAAACACTGCTGTGCTTTAAATGCTTGTTTAAGCTTCTCTGACACTTAAAGTGCATTTGGCAATGTCAATCTATACGAAGTAATAAAAATGAACTTAAACACTAAAACATTCCACTTTTATTCTTTGTACGCTTGTCTGCGCTTCTCTTAGGCAGAAAATGCATTGGGCAATTTCATTATGAACAATGTAAGAGAGAGTGTAATGGAGATCAACTGCAAAATAATGGAGATTCATGACAACAATAAAACAGTCAACAACATGGCTTTTTTCGCTTAACTGAGCTTCTCTGACGTTTGGCAATATCATTATGAACAAAATAATGGAGATTCATGACAACGCTAAAAAAGTCAACAAAATGGCTTAATTTGCTTAATTGAGCTTCTGTGGCGCTGGAAAAACAAAGGTGAAAATATGGGAAAAGTTCACTACTGAGAATTACTACTTAGTTAATACTTCTTTGAGACATAAATATTATTTTAAACGCTGCTAATCTTGTTTAAACTTCTCTGACACTTTAAGGCTTGTTTGGAGCTTAACCGACACTTAAAACGCATTTGGCAGTGTCAATAGATAAAAAGTTATAAAAATATACGAAAACACAAAAACCCTCTTCTCTTGCGCTTTTAACGCTTGTTTGAGCTTCTCTGACACTTTTAAATGCATTTGGCAGTGTCGAGCTATAAGAATTAATACACATAAACAAAACACTCTACTTTCAATAGATTCATGTTGACTAAACTTCTCTTAAGCTGACTCTGCATTTGGCAATATTATTATCAGCCCACTGCTGAGCTTCATTCGTTTGTTTAAACTTCTCTGACGCATAAAAATCATCTGCCAATGTCATTTTAAACGATGTAAAAAAATTAAATTTAAAACTCCATTGCTATGATTTTAACTCTTCTTTAAGCCTCTCTGACACTAAAACACTTCATTTTCAATATTTATACTCTTGTTTGAGATTCTCTTATGCCAGTGCCATTTTAAACTAAATAAAAGAGTTTAAAATCACTTAAACACTGCTGTGCTTTAAATGCTTGTTTAAGCTGCTCTGACACATAAAGCGCATTTGGCAATGTCAATCTATACGAAGTAATAAAAACACTAAAACATTCCACTTTTATTCTTTGTACGCTTGTCTGCGCGTACAAAGGCAGAAAATGCATTGGGCAATTTCATTATGAACAATGTAAGAGAGAGTGTAATGGAGATCAACTGCAAAATAATGGAGATTCATGACAACGCTAAAAAAGTCAACAAAATGGCTTTATTTGCTTAATTGAGCTTCTGTGGCGCTGGAAAAACAAAGGTGAAAATATGGGAAAAGTTCACTACTGACAATTACTACTTAGTTAATACTTCTTTGAGACATAAATATTATTTTAAACGCTGCTAATCTTGTTTAAACTTCTCTGACACTGTAAGGCTTGTTTGGAGCTTATCCGACACTTAAAACGCATTTGGCAGTGTCAATCGATAAAAAGTTATAAAAATATACGAAAACACAAAAACCCTCTTCTCTTGCGCTTTTAACGCTTGTTTGAGCCTTAACATGTTAGCCTGTTTATACTTCTCTGACGCATAAAATCATATGCAAATTTCATTTTAAATGTAGTAATAAAATGAGTTTAGGAACACTACGTTGCTTTGCCAACTCCGTTGCTGTGCTTTAAACGCTTGTTTGAGCTTCTCTGACACTTTTAAATGCATTTGGCAGTGTCAAGCTATAAGAATTAATACACATAAACAAAACACTCTACTTTCAATAGATTCTGACTGCTGAGCTTCATTTGTTTGTTTAAACGTCTCTGACGCATAAAAATCATCTGCCAATGTCATTTTAAACGACGTAATAAAATTAAATTTAAAACTCCACTGCTGTGATTTTAACTCTTCTTTAAGCTTCTCTGACACTAAAACACTCTACTTTCAATATTTATACTCTTGTTTGAGATTGTCTTATGCTGAATCAGGATTTGGCAATATCACTGTCAACAAAGTAATGGAGTGTAATGAACACACTAATACAGTCTTTAATCGCTCAGATGAGTTACTCTGGAACTGGGAAGTGATTTGACAATGTCAATCTGAAAGACGTAATACAAATGTACATAAACACTAAAACACTCATCTATTGTGCATTTGACGATTGTTTGAAATTCTCTGACACTTAAAATTCATTTGGCAGTGTCAATCTATACGAATTAATAAAACTGTACAAAACCACCAAACCCCTTTAAACTCCTGAATCTTTCAACACTTGTCTGAGCTTCTGTTGCGCTTAATCTGCATTTGGCAATATCATTATCAAAGGATTAATGGATAGTAATGAAAACACTGCAAAAGTCAACAACATGGCTTTATTCACTTAACTGAGCTTCTGTGGCGCTAGAAATTCATTTGGAAATATTCTTATCAAGACAGAAATAGAGATGTATAAAAACATAAAACAGTCCACAACATGACTGAATTCACTTAAACGAGCTTCTCTGGCGCTGGAAATGCATTTTGGAATGTCAGTCTGAAGGACGTAAGTAGTATATATAATGCACTAACTGTCAAAAATATGATTTATGACCCTGATTTATGACCCCTTGCCCCCACCTCTGTGAGCGACAGGCTAGTTTGATTGACAGATCATGTTGACTGACATAGTATGGAACGCCCACCGGACCCGCCTCCCCCAACCCACCCAGCCCCATCCGCCCACCCGCCTCTCCCACCCCACTCACCCTCCCACCCCTAGCACACTCCAAACTACTCAGACACAAAAGCGATTTGTGTTGGTGTCTTAAAGCAAACATCATTTGATTAATACCAACTAAATATAAAATTATATTTTAAATAAATGAGATACATAGTTTTTCTTCACAGGTCAACACAACAAGCATAAACACACACACACACACACACACACACACACACACACACACACATACACCTCCCCAACCCACACACACCCCACCTCCCAACCCAAACACACACACACACACACGCACATACAACCACATACACACACCTAGGTTTTTAACATTGAAGTTTTTACAAAACCCCATTTTGTAACAATGTCTGTATATAGTGTTTAAGTAGCCGTATACTGTTGGAATTCTAGGGCAAAAAGCTTTAAAATGGCTAACGTATATGTAAATCAGACACATTTTAAGTATTTTACAGCAGCACTAATGTAGGGCCTAGTGTTCGTGATGCCAAATCGGTTTTGCATCAACGAGAAAAAGATATGTCAATGCGATGGTAGTATGTATAGCAAGTATTTTAAGGAAAGTTAAAATAAAACCTATTTGAATCTGTGGCTTACGATGATTGTAGGTCTAATAAAGAGTAAAGAGACAAGCATTGTTTTGTCTGTTAAAAGAAACATCAAACACATACACATACACATACACCTACACAACACTCCACCACTACTCAGACACATAAGTGATATAAGCTATCGTTTTAAAGTATGTATCATTGATTAATGCTAACTAAATATAAATTTATATTTTAAAATAAAATGTATAATAAACAAATAAATGAGATACTCAGTTTTTCTTCACAGGCCAACAAACCACCCAAACCACAGACCCCCTACCACTCCACACACAAGGTTTATCTGTTTAGGGGCGCTTCATAGGTTTCTAACATTAAAAGACACTTAGGTGCGATGTCTCTATATATGTTAATGTTTAAGGTTTAGTTTTAAGGCTAGGGGTTATCTTTACTACAAAGGATTTGCAGATGTACACCCTCACCCCACAAATGGTGGGGCACAAACACATTTCCAAAGGTTTACGAAACCCCATATCACACAGACTGCTAAATCTTTTTAGATATTTTACAGTTACACCGATTGTTAGTTCTTGTGTTCGTGAAACCAAACTGGTTTTTGCACCAAGGAGAAAAAGATGTCAAAGCATATGGCATCCGGTATTGCAACCACTTTAAGGATGTTAAAATAACCTATTTGATTCTCGGGGGTGGTTATGACGATTGTGGATAAACAAAAGACAATCACTGCCTACCCCTGTTTTGTTTGTTAAAAGAAACAACAACACAGTCACTTACACATCCCGCATCACTCCACCACTACTCAGACACAAAAGCGCTTTAAGTTAGTGTCTTAAAGCAAACATCATTTGATTAATGATAACTAAATATAAAATTATATTTTAAATTAAATGTATAATAAAACAAATATATGAGATACTTAGTTTTTCTTCACAGACCAACACAACAATCATAAACACACACACACACACACACACACATACACACCCCACACACAAACGCACACACAGACCATCACGAATAAGGCAATGTTTAAGGTATAGTGCTGCTTTTTTTTTAACATTAAACTATAGCCCCCTTTCCTAAGACACTAAAACTACATTTTCCTAAGACTGAAGACATTTTTTAACCAAGAGATTTTATTTTTTGTGAACGGCAAAATACATTAAGATAAGATAAGACTTTATGAACCCCTTAGGGAAATTAACTTGTTACAGCAGTATGAAGACAAGAAAAAAATGGAAAGAAATACAACTAAGAAAAAATATTGCTCACATAGTGTGTAGTTGTTTACTCTAAAAAACATCTAACAATAATATATACATTAGAAAATATTGCATACATAGTGTGTAGTTATTTACTCAAAAAAATATCTAACAATAATATATTCATTAGAAATATGCAAATATATTAGGTTATTGCACTTTTTGTAAATAAATACATAAATTGTTATTACACCATGACAACTTGGCTATCATACTCCTTTCTCCCACCTCCTCTATAGGTTCTGGGATTTAGCAAGTGATTGTGCTGTCAAATATAGTTTTATACAATGTGGATAAAGGTTTCACATACATTTTCTTATTAGCTTATTAACCTACAAAACTACACACTAGATAAATACTTAATCACAAAATGAAAAAGTTACCAAATACATTTTTATACATGTATAACACATATATAACTTTATAATACACCTATAGCTGTATTGCTAAACCACTAATTACACTTAAAACAATTACAACTTAAAATACAAATGAAATCTTGCTTGTTGCCCCCAAAACTTTTCCAGTCTTTGTTCGAATGTGGATGGTGCATCCGTCATTCATATCTATTGCATTCAAACTCTGGACCCCACTCTCTCCCACAATTTCTGTTCTGCTCTTCCATCTCTTTCTTCAAAGATCAACTAAAAACTTTCTTCTTCACAGCTCATTACTTTTCTTCATCCATCTTTTACTGTTTTTTATGTTTTCCTCTTATTCGTTATATACCTATCATAAGTATCGTTGTGAAAAAGTTATATAAATAGAGTTATTTAATATTATTATTATTATTGTTGTAGTATTTAAGATGCTTTAACTTGCTGTTTTTGCATTAAAGTAGTTAGCTTGCTACACATTTTGTACAGCGTTTTGTGTAAAAAATAATATTATGTTAATCATTAACCAGTTTCACACAAGGTTTTTCCCAACTACACTTTCTTAAAGCGATGCAGCCATAAATTTCGCCTGTGGTTATCAACATATTTGTTTGGGTCTAATCATGTTGTAAGAAGGTGTGATGCTAATGAGGTGGCTGGGTAGGTAATACATTTACATAAGTCATTGTTTTTTGTTGTTATTGTTCTTTTCTTGGTACAGGAAAGATTTAAGATTATTGTCCATTGTAATCACTAATGCTATAGAATGGTGCATAATATAAGGTTATAATTTATTCCTCTAACATAAGAGCACACATTTTCCTGTATACATCAAAATGAGAAACATTAATGCTGGCACAGTTATACTTTTAACTTTTAACATATTCTTCACAACACAGCAGTAGTACAAGCCAAAGTATGAAAAGTCACACAGGATCACTATTTAAAGTGACAAAACTCTTAACTCAGTACATGCACCACATATGTTGTTTAATTATTCTAGTTAATTATTGTTCACTACATATACTAGGTTATCAATAATGCTGTGAAGTTTTTTGTTAAGTCCATTGTATTTGGGGTGCTTATTATTATTGTTTATAAATATTAATGTCTTAAAGAATTATTTAAATGTTTTTACATCAACCGATAAAGCTATAAGTTCTCGCTACAACTAAATACAAAACATTTTACAAACTGCCGTAGGCAATAAAACCAAAGAAAAATACAGTCAAGACAGACAGGCCACATTCGTCAGATAAGGTCACTTTTGTGATCATGCAAACTGATTGCGACTGAAGACTAGATCGGATGTCGGTGAACAAATAAACTTTAAAATGTATTGTTCATACAATTATGTATAGTTAGTAATTAACAAGACTGTCTGACCTTGTAATTCTGACTTTGTAAAGCATCATCTATTGATTTTAACTAAATATGTTTATCATATCTAGAATCTTGCTTGAAATAAAAAAAAAGAAATACATGATTGTAACTGTAAGATTAACACAAAAAAAAAAAGAAAAAGAAAAAAGAAAAGAAAAGAAAAAAAAAGTGAAATAACATTTACACCTCAAACTTAAGAAGTCTAAACATTCACTTATACTGCTCTGCCTACAAAACAGCTGTCAAACTTTGTTAGCTCAATAATATGATGCACAGGAGTTTAGTATTCTGCAAAAGAATGTAAAGACTAATTTCTTCTTAATTTCATTTGTTGCTGATATCGTTTTTTTAGAAGTTGGAAAGTTTTCAATTGGCCGCATCATTAAATATAAACGGTTTCTAAATAAAATTCTAGTTAATTAGGGCCAGTGATAGCTCAGTGGTTAAGGTACTGGACTAGTAAACAGAAGGTTGCCGGTTCAAGCCCCACCACCAAGTTGCCACTGTTGGGTCCCTGACCAAGCCCCTTAACCCTCAATTGCTCATCGTGTTCCGCTCATTGTGTAAGTCGCTTTGGATAAAAGCGTCTGCTATATGCTGAAAATGTGTTTGTATTGACACAATTAAAACTCATATTTAATCGCAATACATAATGTATTAGGCCATAGATCTGTTTTAGACTGTTGTCAGAAATGTTCAGACTATGTTACTAGAAATAATAAAAATACTGCTCAAGCTCATTCTTGAAAGGCCGGATTCTGAAGTTATGTTAATTTAGACATACATTTTTGCACACAGATAAAGTGAGCATTTCAACACATTCACCATGAATGATGTGTATATGAAACAAGAAAATTGCCCTGTTTGACAATGAGCTTCCCTGTGAACATTTACTGATCATTACTGTAAAACTTATTCATCAAGGGGGACATACAATGTGATTGTTAAATGTAATTCTCATGTGGTTTTGATACAAAACATTTTTGATTGAAATATATACAGCAAAAATTTTATTGTGCCATTCAGTTTACCATTATAAACATGGATTACATTAAATTACAGTAGTGTTTAAGAAATCTGCCATTAATAGTTACAGATCAATGATTTAGTTTACATGCTTTATTTTACTCTCAACATATATAAAAACAAAATAAATATTTTCATATCCACGGGTTAAACAGGTTTTACTTAACCGGTAAATTGTACGGCTTACATAATAGTTTATCGTACAGCCTGCTTTAGTCATATTTAAAGATCATACGACTAAAAGTATCCATGTAAGTATGTGCTCGCAGTAGGGTTGTAGATAAATTAAGTTGTTTAAAGCGGTCCGATTTCTTGTTTCTAGGGTCTTACTTTCTCACAAAGTTACCATCATAGCATATCACCAAACAATCGGCTAACAAATAGTTGTGTTTGTTGGGTGAATACATTTGTACATTTTTAATAGTGACTGAATATATGTGTGCTTGTTCATTTAAAATAAAAAAATCAATGCTTTTCTGTTTACATTTATAAACACAACACAGTTAGACATTTCTGTAATTTCTACAGTTATTAACCACATACCACACAGTAAAATACTGCAAATAGTTTTTACAGTACATAACAGTATTTTCCACTGCATTATGACAATTTTGCCTGATGCCAAATACTGAATACAGAGATTTACTGTATTTTTTACATTGAGGTAAATTACTGTAATTACCTTTGGCGCCAAACGATTTTATTGACAAGTTTCAACCTAATTTTCAGCTGTGAGAGTTTTGAACTGACATTGTTTGCCTAACGGTTCAGCTTTGGAACCACCACATTATCTCAAGTTTTGCGGGAAGGAGTTTAGGAGAGGCGCGCACACAGAAACAGTTCGGCTATGATGGATGGAGCCGCAGTAGAGCAGCAGGGGTGCTGACCCTTGAAGAGGATTTTTTACACCAAAACTGGGAACCAGCAAAAAATAAAGGTAAAGAGTCTACGACAGTTAGGACAATAAATTAACACTAGTCACGGTTATCGGGTCTGTTGTGCACTATAGGAGCGTTAGCATTACTTGTCGGCAACTTTTTTCCAAAGTAAAACAAGTAAATGTTCCATTGTACAAATGACTGTGAGTTTCATGTTTAAAAAGCTAAGTTAGTCAGGTTAGGTGAAATTTACGACACGACAGCGCTAGCATAGTCTCCTGCGACGCTGTAAACTGTGACATCGTTTAACAGTCGCCACAGGATCCTTACAAAACATTGTATTTTTCAGAAAGATTCGATTTATTTTGAGGATACTGTATTGAATTGCATAGAACTGTTAAAGATGATCTTTCTGTGATTACAGGTGAACAATGCTGAATGGATTGTTAAGGGAAAAGAACAAAGCAGGTTGCAGGTTGAGAAGTGGTTTACCTCGCTGCGTTTGCTACCCAGGATCTACCTAGGAACACGGTTCATTTCATGTTAAGTCGGGTATGTGAGTCGACAGTGTTGAGTTTTATACCAAAACTACTGTGTTTCTGTAACCCTGCATTTCTGAAGCTCTTGTGTTATTTCTAATGTAACTTTATCTAGATTCATTGTTCATTGTTGTACTATGCATTCAATACTGATTTATTTAACAGTAAAAGTGTTTTTCTGTAATATGAATTAACATGAATTTTGTACATGTTAAGTTAATGCAAATTGTGTTATTTTAAATGTGTTGTTTTAAATGTATTTTGAAAGTTGCATGGATTAAAGTAAGAATGTTTTTAAGGAAATTCTGTACTTGTACACGTTTTTGTTGAAAGTGCTTTAAGCATTTGCAGTGATTTAAATAAAGAATTTGATATGTTGCAATAATTGTCTGTGTGGATTAAATAGCCGTATTGTGTAAGTTATAAGTCAAATAAGTACAATTTACAGAGTTTTTTAAAATTTTAAATTAAATTTAACAAATAATTACAGTATTGTACAGTTAACCTAAGTTTTTACTGTGGTGTTACTGTAAAATGCAATTACAGTAACATTAAGTTACTGTAAAATAAAATACTGTTATGTACTGTAAAAACTATTTGCAGTATTTTACTGTGTGGTATGTGGTTAATAACTGTAGAAATTACAGAAATGTCTAACTGTGTTGTGTTTATAAATGTAAACAGAAAAGCATTGATTTTTTTATTTTAAATGAACAAGCACACATATATTCAGTCACTATTAAAAATGTACAAATGTATTCACCCAACAAACACAACTATTTGTTAGCCGCTTGTTTGGTGATATGCTATGATGGTAACTTTGTGAGAAAGTAAGACCCTAGAAACAAGAAATCGGACCGCTTTAAACAACTTAATTTATCTACAACCCTACTGCGAGCACATACTTACATGGATACTTTTAGTCGTATGATCTTTAAATATGACTAAAGCAGGCTGTACGATAAACTATTATGTAAGCCGTACAATTTACCGGTTAAGTAAAACCTGTTTAACCCGTGGATATGAAAATATTTATTTTGTTTTTATATATGTTGAGAGTAAAATAAAGCATGTAAACTAAATCATTGATCTGTAACTATTAATGGCAGATTTCTTAAACACTACTGTAATTTAATGTAATCCATGTTTATAATGGTAAACTGAATGGCACAATAAAATTTTTGCTGTATATATTTCAATCAAAAATGTTTTGTATCAAAACCACATGAGAATTACATTTAACAATCACATTGTATGTCCCCCTTGATGAATAAGTTTTACAGTAATGATCAGTAAATGTTCACAGGGGAAATCTCCTGTGTCCTGTTAAGCTCATTGTCAAACAGGGCAATTTTCTTGTTTCATATACACATCATTCATGGTGAATGTGTTGAAATGCTCACTTTATCTGTGTGCAAAAATTTATGTCTAAATTAACATAACTTCAGAATCCGGCCTTTCAAGAATGAGCTTGAGCAGTATTTTTATTATTTCTAGTAACATAGTCTGAACATTTCTGACAACAGTCTAAAACAGATCTATGGCCTAATACATTATGTATTGCGATTAAATATGAGTTTTAATTGTGTCAATACAAACACATTTTCAGCATATAGCAGACGCTTTTATCCAAAGCGACTTACACAATGAGCGGAACACGATGAGCAATTGAGGGTTAAGGGGCTTGGTCAGGGACCCAACAGTGGCAACTTGGTGGTGGGGCTTGAACCGGCAACCTTCTGTTTACTAGTCCAGTACCTTAACCACTGAGCTATCACTGGCCCTAATTAACTAGAATTTTATTTAGAAACCGTTTATATTTAATGATGCGGCCAATTGAAAACTTTCCAACTTCTAAAAAAACGATATCAGCAACAAAAAGAAAAGTAAAGAAATTAGTCTTTACATTCTTTTGCAGAATACTAAACTCCTGTGCATCATATTATTGAGCTAACAAAGTTTGACAGCTGTTTTGTAGGCAGAGCAGTATAAGTGAATGTTTAGACTTCTTAAGTTTGAGGTGTAAATGTTATTTCACTTTTTTTTTCTTTTCTTTTCTTTTTTCTTTTTCTTTTTTTTTTTGTGTTAATCTTACAGTTACAATCATGTATTTCTTTTTTTTTATTTCAAGCAAGATTCTAGATATGATAAACATATTTAGTTAAAATCAATAGATGATGCTTTACAAAGTCAGAATTACAAGGTCAGACAGTCTTGTTAATTACTAACTATACATAATTGTATGAACAATACATTTTAAAGTTTATTTGTTCGCCGACATCCGATCTAGTCTTCAGTCGCAATCAGTTTGCATGATCACAAAAGTGACCTTATCTGACGAATGTGGCCTGTCTGTCTTGACTGTATTTTTCTTTGGTTTTATTGCCTACGGCAGTTTGTAAAATGTTTTGTATTTAGTTGTAGCGAGAACTTTATCTTTATCGGTAAAAAGCTTTAGCTTTATCGGTTGATGTAAAAACATTTAAATAATTCTTTAAGACATTAATATTTATAAACAATAATAATAAGCACCCCAAATACAATGGACTTAACAAAAAACTTCACAGCATTATTGATAACCTAGTATATGTAGTGAACAATAATTAACTAGAATAATTAAACAACATATGTGGTGCATGTACTGAGTTAAGAGTTTTGTCACTTTAAATAGTGATCCTGTGTGACTTTTCATACTTTGGCTTGTACTACTGCTGTGTTGTGAAGAATATGTTAAAAGTTAAAAGTATAACTGTGCCAGCATTAATGTTTCTCATTTTGATGTATACAGGAAAATGTGTGCTCTTATGTTAGAGGAATAAATTATAACCTTATATTATGCACCATTCTATAGCATTAGTGATTACAATGGACAATAATCTTAAATCTTTCCTGTACCAAGAAAAGAACAATAACAACAAAAAACAATGACTTATGTAAATGTATTACCTACCCAGCCACCTCATTAGCATCACACCTTCTTACAACATGATTAGACCCAAACAAATATGTTGATAACCACAGGCGAAATTTATGGCTGCATCGCTTTAAGAAAGTGTAGTTGGGAAAAACCTTGTGTGAAACTGGTTAATGATTAACATAATATTATTTTTTACACAAAACGCTGTACAAAATGTGTAGCAAGCTAACTACTTTAATGCAAAAACAGCAAGTTAAAGCATCTTAAATACTACAACAATAATAATAATAATATTAAATAACTCTATTTATATAACTTTTTCACAACGATACTTATGATAGGTATATAACGAATAAGAGGAAAACATAAAAAACAGTAAAAGATGGATGAAGAAAAGTAATGAGCTGTGAAGAAGAAAGTTTTTAGTTGATCTTTGAAGAAAGAGATGGAAGAGCAGAACAGAAATTGTGGGAGAGAGTGGGGTCCAGAGTTTGAATGCAATAGATATGAATGACGGATGCACCATCCACATTCGAACAAAGACTGGAAAAGTTTTGGGGGCAACAAGCAAGATTTCATTTGTATTTTAAGTTGTAATTGTTTTAAGTGTAATTAGTGGTTTAGCAATACAGCTATAGGTGTATTATAAAGTTATATATGTGTTATACATGTATAAAAATGTATTTGGTAACTTTTTCATTTTGTGATTAAGTATTTATCTAGTGTGTAGTTTTGTAGGTTAATAAGCTAATAAGAAAATGTATGTGAAACCTTTATCCACATTGTATAAAACTATATTTGACAGCACAATCACTTGCTAAATCCCAGAACCTATAGAGGAGGTGGGAGAAAGGAGTATGATAGCCAAGTTGTCATGGTGTAATAACAATTTATGTATTTATTTACAAAAAGTGCAATAACCTAATATATTTGCATATTTCTAATGAATATATTATTGTTAGATATTTTTTTGAGTAAATAACTACACACTATGTATGCAATATTTTCTAATGTATATATTATTGTTAGATGTTTTTTAGAGTAAACAACTACACACTATGTGAGCAATATTTTTTCTTAGTTGTATTTCTTTCCATTTTTTTCTTGTCTTCATACTGCTGTAACAAGTTAATTTCCCTAAGGGGTTCATAAAGTCTTATCTTATCTTAATGTATTTTGCCGTTCACAAAAAATAAAATCTCTTGGTTAAAAAATGTCTTCAGTCTTAGGAAAATGTAGTTTTAGTGTCTTAGGAAAGGGGGCTATAGTTTAATGTTAAAAAAAAAGCAGCACTATACCTTAAACATTGCCTTATTCGTGATGGTCTGTGTGTGCGTTTGTGTGTGGGGTGTGTATGTGTGTGTGTGTGTGTGTGTGTGTTTATGATTGTTGTGTTGGTCTGTGAAGAAAAACTAAGTATCTCATATATTTGTTTTATTATACATTTAATTTAAAATATAATTTTATATTTAGTTATCATTAATCAAATGATGTTTGCTTTAAGACACTAACTTAAAGCGCTTTTGTGTCTGAGTAGTGGTGGAGTGATGCGGGATGTGTAAGTGACTGTGTTGTTGTTTCTTTTAACAAACAAAACAGGGGTAGGCAGTGATTGTCTTTTGTTTATCCACAATCGTCATAACCACCCCCGAGAATCAAATAGGTTATTTTAACATCCTTAAAGTGGTTGCAATACCGGATGCCATATGCTTTGACATCTTTTTCTCCTTGGTGCAAAAACCAGTTTGGTTTCACGAACACAAGAACTAACAATCGGTGTAACTGTAAAATATCTAAAAAGATTTAGCAGTCTGTGTGATATGGGGTTTCGTAAACCTTTGGAAATGTGTTTGTGCCCCACCATTTGTGGGGTGAGGGTGTACATCTGCAAATCCTTTGTAGTAAAGATAACCCCTAGCCTTAAAACTAAACCTTAAACATTAACATATATAGAGACATCGCACCTAAGTGTCTTTTAATGTTAGAAACCTATGAAGCGCCCCTAAACAGATAAACCTTGTGTGTGGAGTGGTAGGGGGTCTGTGGTTTGGGTGGTTTGTTGGCCTGTGAAGAAAAACTGAGTATCTCATTTATTTGTTTATTATACATTTTATTTTAAAATATAAATTTATATTTAGTTAGCATTAATCAATGATACATACTTTAAAACGATAGCTTATATCACTTATGTGTCTGAGTAGTGGTGGAGTGTTGTGTAGGTGTATGTGTATGTGTATGTGTTTGATGTTTCTTTTAACAGACAAAACAATGCTTGTCTCTTTACTCTTTATTAGACCTACAATCATCGTAAGCCACAGATTCAAATAGGTTTTATTTTAACTTTCCTTAAAATACTTGCTATACATACTACCATCGCATTGACATATCTTTTTCTCGTTGATGCAAAACCGATTTGGCATCACGAACACTAGGCCCTACATTAGTGCTGCTGTAAAATACTTAAAATGTGTCTGATTTACATATACGTTAGCCATTTTAAAGCTTTTTGCCCTAGAATTCCAACAGTATACGGCTACTTAAACACTATATACAGACATTGTTACAAAATGGGGTTTTGTAAAAACTTCAATGTTAAAAACCTAGGTGTGTGTATGTGGTTGTATGTGCGTGTGTGTGTGTGTGTGTTTGGGTTGGGAGGTGGGGTGTGTGTGGGTTGGGGAGGTGTATGTGTGTGTGTGTGTGTGTGTGTGTGTGTGTGTGTGTGTTTATGCTTGTTGTGTTGACCTGTGAAGAAAAACTATGTATCTCATTTATTTAAAATATAATTTTATATTTAGTTGGTATTAATCAAATGATGTTTGCTTTAAGACACCAACACAAATCGCTTTTGTGTCTGAGTAGTTTGGAGTGTGCTAGGGGTGGGAGGGTGAGTGGGGTGGGACAGGCGGGTGGGCGGATGGGGCTGGGTGGGTTGGGGGAGGCGGGTCCGGTGGGCGATCCATACTATGTCAGTCAACATGATCTGTCAATCAAACTAGCCTGTCGCTCACAGAGGTGGGGGCAAGGGGTCATAAATCAGGGTCATAAATCATATTTTTGACAGTTAGTGCATTATATATACTACTGACGTAATACAGATGTTCACAGCCACTTGTCTTCGTGTGGTTTTACCTCTTGTTTGAGCATTAACTTTTAAAATGCAAGTGCAGGTGTCATTATCATCGACGTTCTTTGTATGTACACATTAGAACACTCCACTACTGAACATTATTCACTTGATTTAGCTTTTGTAACGCTAAAAATGAATTTAGCAAGTATCACCGAAACAATCCTCTACTGTGCTTTAAGCCTCTCTGATGCTTAAACCGCTTTTAGGAATATCAATGTCAACTACGGAGCTTTTTTTGAACGTTAAAACATCCTTAAAGCATTAAAATCGTCTGCCAGTGCAATTTTAAACTAAATAAAAGAGTTTAAAATCACTTAAACACTGCTGTGCTTTAAATGCTTGTTTAAGCTTCTCTGACACTTAAAGCGCATTTGGCAATGTCAATCTATACGAAGTAATAAAAATGAACTAAAACACTAAAACATTCCACTTTTATTCTTTGTACGCTTGTCTGCGCTTCTCTTAGGCAGAAAATGCATTGGGCAATTTCATTATGAACAATGTAAGAGAGAGTGTAATGGAGATCAACTGCAAAATAATGGAGATTTATGACAACAACAAAACAGTCATCAACATGGCTTTTTTCGCTTAACTGAGCTTCTCTGTTGACATTTGGCAATATCATTATGAACAAAATAATGGACATAATGGAGATTCATGACAACGCTAAAAAAGTCAACAAAATGGCTTTATTTGCTTAATTGAGCTTCTGTGGCGCTGGAAAAACAAAGGTGAAAATATGGGAAAAGTTCACTACTGACAATTACTACTTGGTTAATACTTCTTTGAGACATAAATATTATTTTAAACGCTGCTGTTTTTGTTTAAACTTCTCTGACACTTTAAGGCTTGTTTGGAGCTTACCTGACACTTAAAACGCATTTGGCAGTGTCAATCGATAAAAAGTAATAAAAATATACGAAAACACAAAAACCCTCTTCTCTTGCACTTTTAACGCTTGTTTGAGCCTTAACATGTTAGCCTGTTTATACTTCTCTGACGCATAAAATCATATGCAAATTTCATTTTAAATGTAGTAATAAAATGAGTTTAGGAACACTACGTTGCTTTGCCAACTCCCTTGCTGTGCTTTTAACGCTTGTTTGAGCTTCTATGACACTTTTAAATGCATTTGGCAGTGTCAAGCTATAAGAATTAATACACATAAACAAAACACTCTACTTTCAAAAGATTTCTGTTGACTGAACTTCTCTTAGGCTGACTCTGCATTTGGCAATATTATTATCAGCCCACTGCTGAGCTTCATTCGTTTGTTTAAACTTCTCTGACGCATAAAAATCATCTGCCAATGTCATTTTAAACGTTGTAATAAAATTAAATTTAAAACTCCATTGCTATGATTGTAACTCTTCTTTAAGACTCTCTGACACTAAAACACTCCACTTTCAATATTTATACTCTTGTTTGAGATTCTCTTATGCTGAATCAGGATTTTTAAACTTCTCTGACACTTTAAGGCTTGTTTGGAGCTTATCCGACACTTAAAACGCATTTGGCAGTGTCAATCGATAAAAAGTTATAAAAATATACGAAAACACAAAAACCCTCTTCTCTTGCGCTTTTAACGCTTGTTTGAGCCTTAACATGTTAGCCTGCTTATACTTCTCTGACGCATAAAATCATATGCAAATTTCATTTTAAATGTAGTAATAAAATGAGTTTAGGAACACTACGTTGCTTTGCCAACTCCCTTGCTGTGCTTTAAACGCTTGTTTGAGCTTCTCTGACACTTTTAAATGCATTTGGCAGTGTCAAGCTATAAGAATTAATACACATAAACAAAACACTCTACTTTCAATAGATTCTGACTGCTGAGCTTCATTTGTTTGTTTAAACGTCTCTGAAGCATAAAAATCATCTGCCAATGTCATTTTAAACGATGTAATAAAATTAAATTTAAAACTCCACTGCTGTGATTTTAACTCTTCTTTAAGCTTCTCTGACACTAAAACACTCCACTTTCAATATTTATACTCTTGTTTGAGATTGTCTTATGCTGAATCAGGATTTGGCAATATCACTGTCAACAAAGTAATGGAGTGTAATGAACACACTTAAACAGTCTTTAATCGCTCAGATGAGTTTCTCTGGAACTGGGAAGTGATTTGACAATGTCAATCTGAAGGACGTAATACAAATGTACATAAACACTAAAACACTCATCTATTGTGCATTTGACGATTGTTTGAAATTCTCTGACATTTAAAATTCATTTGGCAGTGTCAATCTATACGAATTAATAAAACTGTACAAAACCACCAAACCCCTTTAAACTCCTGAATCTTTCAACACTTGTCTGAGCTTCTGTTGCGTTTAATCTGCATTTGGCAATATCATTATCAAAGGATTAATGGATAGTAATGAAAACACTGCAAAAGTCAACAACATGGCTTCATTCACTTAACTGAGCTTCTTTGGCGCTAGAAATTCATTTGGAAATATTCTTATCAAGAAAGAAATAGAGATGTATAAAAACATAAAACAGTCCACAACATGACTGTATTTACTTAAACGAGCTTCTCTGGCGCTGGAAATGCATTTTGGAATGTCAGTCTGAAGGACGTAATACAAATGTTCACAGCCACTTGTCTTCGTGTGATTTTAACTCTTGTTTGAACATTAACTTTTAAAATGCAAGTGCAGGTGTCATTATCAACGACGTTCTTTGTATGTACACATTAAAACACTCCACTACTGAACATTATTCACTTGATTTAGTTTTTGTAACGCTGGAAATGAATTTAGCAGGTATCACCGAAACAATCCTCTAATGTGCTTTAAGCCTCTCTGATGCTTAAACCGCTTTTGGGATTATCAATGTCAACTACGGAGCTTTTTTTGAACGTTAAAACATCTCTAAAGCATTAAAATCGTCTGCCAGTGCCATTTTAAACTAAATAAAAGAGTTTAAAATGACTTAAACACTGCTGTGCTTTAAATGCTTGTTTAAGCTTCTCTGACACTTAAAGTGCATTTGGCAATGTCAATCTATACGAAGTAATAAAAATGAACTTAAACACTAAAACATTCCACTTTTATTCTTTGTACGCTTGTCTGCGCTTCTCTTAGGCAGAAAATGCATTGGGCAATTTCATTATCAACAATGTAAGAGAGAGTGTAATGGAGATCAACTGTAAAATAATGGACATTCATGACAACAACAAAACAGTCAACAACATGGCTTTTTTCGCTTAACTGAGCTTCTCTGACATTTGGCAATATCATTATGAACAAAATAATGGAGATTCATGACAACGCTAAAAAAGTCAACAAAATGGCTTTATTTGCTTAATTGAGCTTCTGTGGCGCTGGAAAAACAAAGGTGAAAATATGGGAAAAGTTCACTACTGACAATTACTACTTAGTTAATACTTCTTTGAGACATAAATATTATTTTAAACGCTGCTGTTTTTGTTTAAACTTCTCTGACCCTTTAAGGCTTGTTTGGAGCTTACCTGACACTTAAAACGCATTTGGCAGTGTCAATCGATAAAAAGTAATAAAAATATACGAAAACACAAAAACCCTCTTCTCTTGCACTTTTAACGCTTGTTTGAGCCTTAACATGTTAGCCTGTTTATACTTCTCTGACGCATAAAATCATATGCAAATTTCATTTTAAATGTAGTAATAAAATGAGTTTAGGAACACTACGTTGCTTTGCCAACTCCCTTGCTGTGCTTTAAACGCTTGTTTGAGCTTCTCTGACACTTTTAAATGCATTTGGCAGTGTCAAGCTATAATAATTAATACACATAAACAAAACACTCTACTTTCAATAGATTCTGACTGCTGAGCTTCATTTGTTTGTTTAAACGTCTCTGACGCATAAAAATCATCTGCCAATGTCATTTTAAACGACGTAATAAAATTAAATTTAAAACTCCACTGCTGTGATTTTAACTCTTCTTTAAGCTTCTCTGACACTAAAACACTCTACTTTCAATATTTATACTCTTGTTTGAGATTGTCTTATGCTGAATCAGGATTTGGCAATATCACTGTCAACAAAGTAATGGAGTGTAATGAACACACTAAAACAGTCTTTAATCGCTCAGATGAGTTTCTCTGGAACTGGGAAGTGATTTGACAATGTCAATCTGAAAGACGTAATACAAATGTACATAAACACTAAAACACTCATCTATTGTGCATCACTCATCTATTTGAATTCACTTAAACGAGCTTCTCTGGCGCTGGAAATGCATTTTGGAATGTCAGTCTGAAGGACGCTGCTGTTCTTGTTTAAACTTCTCTGACACTTTAAGGCTTGTTTGGAGCTTACCTGACACTTAAAACGCATTTGGCCGTGTCAATCGATAAAAAGTAATAAAAATATACGAAAACACAAAAACCCTCTTCTCTTGCGCTTTTAACGCCTTAACATGTTAGCCTGTTTATACTTCTCTGATGCATAAAATCATATGCAAATTTCATTTTAAATGTAGTAATAAAATGAGTTTAGGAACACTACTTTGCTTTGCCAACTCCCTTGCTGTGCTTTAAACGCTTATTTGAGCTTCTCTGACACTTTTAAATGCATTTGGCAGTGTCAAGCTATAATAATTAATACACATAAACAAAACACTCTACTTTCAATAGATTTCTGTTGACTGAACTTCTCTTAGGCTGACTCTGCATTTGGCAATATTATTATCAGCCCACTGCTGAGCTTCATTCGTTTGTTTAAACTTCTCTGACGCATAAAAATCATCTGCCAATGTCATTTTAAACGATGTAATAAAATTAAATTAAAAACTCCACTGCTGTGATTTTAACTCTTCTTTAAGCTTCTCAGACACTCCACTTTCAATATTTATACTCTTGTTTGAAATTCTCTTATGCTGAATCAGGATTTGGCAATATCACTGTCAACAAAGTAATGGAGTGTAATGAACACACTAAAACAGTCTTTAATCGCTCAAATGAGTTTCTCTGGAACTGGGAAATTATTTGACAATGTCAATCTGAAAGACGTAATACAAAAGTACATAAACACTAAAACACTCATCTATTGTGCATTTGACGATTGTTTGAAATTCTCTGACACTTAAAATTCATTTGGCAGTGTCAATCTATACGAATTAATAAAACTGTACAAAACCACCAAACCCCTTTAAACTCCTGAATCTTTCAACACTTGTCTGAGCTTCTGTTGCGCTTAATCTGCATTTGGCAATATCATTATCAAAGGATTAATGGATAGTAATGAAAACACTGCAAAAGTCAACAACATGGCTTTATTCACTTAACTGAGCTTCTGTGGCGCTAGAAATTCATTTGGAAATATTCTTATCAAGACAGAAATAGAGATGTATAAAAACATAAAACAGTCCACAACATGACTGAATTCACTTAAACGAGCTTCTCTGGCGCTGGAAATGCATTTTGGAATGTCAGTCTGAAGGACGTAATACAAATGTTCACAGCCACTTGTCTTCGTGTGGTTTTAACTCTTGTTTGAGCATTAACTTTTAAAATGCAAGTGCAGGTGTCATTATCATCGACGTTCTTTGTATGTACACATTAGAACACTCCACTACTGAACATTATTCACTTGATTTAGCTTTTGTAACGCTAAAAATGAATTTAGCAGGTATCACCGAAACAATCCTCTACTGTGCTTTAAGCCTCTCTGATGCTTAAACCGCTTTTAGGAATATCAATGTCAACTACGGAGCTTTTTTTGAACGTTAAAACATCCTTAAAGCATTAAAATCGTCTGCCAGTGCAATTTTAAACTAAATAAAAGAGTTTAAAATCACTTAAACACTGCTGTGCTTTAAATGCTTGTTTAAGCTTCTCTGACACTTAAAGCGCATTTGGCAATGTCAATCTATACGAAGTAATAAAAATGAACTAAAACACTAAAACATTCCACTTTTATTCTTTGTACGCTTGTCTGCGCTTCTCTTAGGCAGAAAATGCATTGGGCAATTTCATTATGAACAATGTAAGAGAGAGTGTAATGGAGATCAACTGCAAAATAATGGAGATTTATGACAACAACAAAACAGTCAACAACATGGCTTTTTTCGCTTAACTGAGCTTCTCTGACATTTGGCAATATCATTATGAACAAAATAATGGAGATTCATGACAACGCTAAAAAAGTCAACAAAATGGCTTTATTTGCTTAATTGAGCTTCTGTGGCGCTGGAAAAACAAAGGTGAAAATATGGGAAAAGTTCACTACTGACAATTACTACTTAGTTAATACTTCTTTGAGACATAAATATTATTTTTAAGGCTTGTTTGGAGCTTACCTGACACTTAAAACGCATTTGGCAGTGTCAATCGATAAAAAGTAATAAAAATATACGAAAACACAAAAACCCTCTTCTCTTGCACTTTTAACGCTTGTTTGAGCCTTAACATGTTAGCCTGTTTATACTTCTCTGACGCATAAAATCATATGCAAATTTCATTTTAAATGTAGTAATAAAATGAGTTTAGGAACACTACATTGCTTTGCCAACTCCCTTGCTGTGCTTTTAACGCTTGTTTGAGCTTCTATGACACTTTTAAATGCATTTGGCAGTGTCAAGCTATAAGAATTAATACACATAAACAAAACACTCTACTTTCAAAAGATTTCTGTTGACTGAACTTCTCTTAGGCTGACTCTGCATTTGGCAATATTATTATCAGCCCGCTGCTGAGCTTCATTCGTTTGTTTAAACTTCTCTTACGCATAAAAATCATCTGCCAATGTCATTTTAAACGATGTAATAAAATTAAATTTAAAACTCCACTGCTGTGATTTTAACTCTTCTTTAAGCTTCTCTGACACTAAAACACTCCACTTTCAATATTTATACTCTTGTTTGAGATTGTCTTATGCTGAATCAGGATTTTTAAACTTCTCTGACACTTTAAGGCTTGTTTGGAGCTTATCCGACACTTAAAACGCATTTGGCAGTGTCAATCGATAAAAAGTTATAAAAATATACGAAAACACAAAAACCCTCTTCTCTTGCGCTTTTAACGCTTGTTTGAGCCTTAACATGTTAGCCTGTTTATACTTCTCTGACGCATAAAATCATATGCAAATTTCATTTTAAATGTAGTAATAAAATGAGTTTAGGAACACTACGTTGCTTTGCCAACTCCCTTGCTGTGCTTTAAACGCTTGTTTGAGCTTCTCTGACACTTTTAAATGCATTTGGCAGTGTCAAGCTATAAGAATTAATACACATAAACAAAACACTCTACTTTCAATAGATTCTGACTGCTGAGCTTCATTTGTTTGTTTAAACGTCTCTGAAGCATAAAAATCATCTGCCAATGTCATTTTAAACGATGTAATAAAATTAAATTTAAAACTCCACTGCTGTGATTTTAACTCTTCTTTAAGCTTCTCTGACACTAAAACACTCCACTTTCAATATTTATACTCTTGTTTGAGATTGTCTTATGCTGAATCAGGATTTGGCAATATCACTGTCAACAAAGTAATGGAGTGTAATGAACACACTTAAACAGTCTTTAATCGCTCAGATGAGTTTCTCTGGAACTGGGAAGTGATTTGACAATGTCAATCTGAAGGACGTAATACAAATGTACATAAACACTAAAACACTCATCTATTGTGCATTTGACGATTGTTTGAAATTCTCTGACATTTAAAATTCATTTGGCAGTGTCAATCTATACGAATTAATAAAACTGTACAAAACCACCAAACCCCTTTAAACTCCTGAATCTTTAAACACTTGTCTGAGCTTCTGTTGCGCTTAATCTGCATTTGGCAATATCATTATCAAAGGATTAATGGATAGTAATGAAAACACTGCAAAAGTCAACAACATGGCTTCATTCACTTAACTGAGCTTCTTTGGCGCTAGAAATTCATTTGGAAATATTCTTATCAAGAAAGAAATAGAGATGTATAAAAACATAAAACAGTCCACAACATGACTGTATTTACTTAAACGAGCTTCTCTGGCGCTGGAAATGCATTTTGGAATGTCAGTCTGAAGGACGTAATACAAATGTTCACAGCCACTTGTCTTCGTGTGATTTTAACTCTTGTTTGAGCATTAACTTTTAAAATGCAAGTGCAGGTGTCATTATCAACGACGTTCTTTGTATGTACACATTAAAACACTCCACTACTGAACATTATTCACTTGATTTAGTTTTTGTAACGCTGGAAATGAATTTAGCAGGTATCACCGAAACAATCCTCTAATGTGCTTTAAGCCTCTCTGATGCTTAAACCGCTTTTGGGATTATCAATGTCAACTACGGAGCTTTTTTTGAACGTTAAAACATCTCTAAAGCATTAAAATCGTCTGCCAGTGCCATTTTAAACTAAATAAAAGAGTTTAAAATCACTTAAACACTGCTGTGCTTTAAATGCTTGTTTAAGCTTCTCTGACACTTAAAGTGCATTTGGCAATGTCAATCTATACGAAGTAATAAAAATGAACTTAAACACTAAAACATTCCACTTTTATTCTTTGTACGCTTGTCTGCGCTTCTCTTAGGCAGAAAATGCATTGGGCAATTTCATTATAAACAATGTAAGAGAGAGTGTAATGGAGATCAACTGCAAAATAATGGAGATTTATGACAACAACAAAACAGTCAACAACATGGCTTTTTTCGCTTAACTGAGCTTCTCTGACATTTGGCAATATCATTATGAACAAAATAATGGAGATTCATGACAACGCTAAAAAGTCAACAAAATGGCTTTATTTGCTTAATTGAGCTTCTGTGGCGCTGGAAAAACAAAGGTGAAAATATGGGAAAAGTTCACTACTGACAATTACTACTTAGTTAATACTTCTTTGAGACATAAATATTATTTTAAACGCTGCTAATCTTGTTTAAACTTCTCTGACACTTTAAGGCTTGTTTGGAGCTTATCCGTCACTTAAAACGCATTTGGCAGTGTCAATAGATAAAAAGTTATAAAAATATACGAAAACACAAAAACCCTCTTCTCTTGCGCTTTTAACGCTTGTTTGAGCCTTAACATGTTAGCCTGTTTATACTTCTCTGACGCATAAAATCATATGCAAATTTCATTTTAAATGTAGTAATAAAATGAGTTTAGGAACACTACGTTGCTTTGCCAACTCCCTTGCTGTGCTTTAAACGCTTGTTTGAGCTTCTCTGACACTTTTAAATGCATTTGGCAGTGTCAAGCTATAAGAATTAATACACATAAACAAAACACTCTACTTTCAATAGATTTCTGTTGACTGAACTTCTCTTAGGCTGACTCTGCATTTGGCAATATTATTATCAGCCCACTGCTGAGCTTCATTCGTTTGTTTAAACTTCTCTGACGCATAAAAATCATCTGCCAATGTCATTTTAAACGATGTAATAAAATTAAATTAAAAACTCCACTGCTGTGATTTTAACTCTTCTTTAAGCTTCTCAGACACTCCACTTTCAATATTTATACTCTTGTTTGAAATTCTCTTATGCTGAATCAGGATTTGGCAATATCACTGTCAACAAAGTAATGGAGTGTAATGAACACACTAAAACAGTCTTTAATCGCTCAAATGAGTTTCTCTGGAACTGGGAAGTGATTTGACAATGTCAATCTGAAAGACGTAATACAAAAGTACATAAACACTAAAACACTCATCTATTGTGCATTTGACGATTGTTTGAAATTCTCTGACACTTAAAATTCATTTGGCAGTGTCAATCTATACGAATTAATAAAACTGTACAAAACCACCAAACCCCTTTAAACTCCTGAATCTTTCAACACTTGTCTGAGCTTCTGTTGCGCTTAATCTGCATTTGGCAATATCATTATCAAAGGATTAATGGATAGTAATGAAAACACTGCAAAAGTCAACAACATGGCTTTATTCACTTAACTGAGCTTCTGTGGCGCTAGAAATTCATTTGGAAATATTCTTATCAAGACAGAAATAGAGATGTATAAAAACATAAAACAGTCCACAACATGACTGAATTCACTTAAACGAGCTTCTCTGGCGCTGGAAATGCATTTTGGAATGTCAGTCTGAAGGACGTAATACAAATGTTCACAGCCACTTGTCTTCGTGTGGTTTTAACTCTTGTTTGAGCATTAACTTTTAAAATGCAAGTGCAGGTGTCATTATCAACGACGTTCTTTGTATGTACACATTAAAACACTCCACTACTGAACATTATTCACTTGATTTAGTTTTTGTAACGCTGGAAATGAATTTAGCAGGTATCACCGAAACAATCCTCTACTGTGCTTTAAGCCTCTCTAATGCTTAAACCGCATTTGGGAATATCAATGTCAACTACGGAGCTTTTTTTGAACGTTAAAACATCTCTAAAGCATTAAAATCGTCTGCCAGTGCCATTTTAAACTAAATGAAAGAGTTTAAAATCACTAAAACACTGCTGTGCTTTAAATGCTTGTTTAAGCTTCTCTGACACAAAGTGCATTTGGCAATGTCAATCTATATGAAGTAATAAAAATGAACTAAAACACTAAAACATTCCACTTTTATTCTTTGTACGCTTGTCTGCGCTTCTCTTAGGCAGAAAATGCATTGGGCAATTTCATTATCAACAATGTAAGAGAGAGTGTAATGGAGATCAACTGCAAAATAATGGAGATTCATGACAACAATAAAACAGTCAACAACATGGCTTTTTTCGCTTAACTGAGCTTCTCTGACATTTGGCAATATCATTATGAACAAAATAATGGAGATTCATGACAACGCTAAAAAAGTCAACAAAATGGCTTAATTTGCTTAATTGAGCTTCTGTGGCGCTGGAAAAACAAAGGTGAAAATATGGGAAAAGTTCACTACTGAGAATTACTACTTAGTTAATACTTCTTTGAGACATAAATATTATTTTAAACGCTGCTGTTCTTGTTTAAACTTCTCTGACTCTTTAAGGCTTGTCTTATCCGACACTTAAAATGCATTTGGCAGTGTCAATAGATAAAAAGTTATAAAAATATACGAAAACACAAAAACCCTCTTCTCTTGCGCTTTAAGCGCTTGTTTGTGCTTCTCTGACACTTTTAAATGCATTTGGCAGTGTCGAGCTATAAGAATTAATACACATAAACAAAACACTCTACTTTCAATAGATTCCTGTTGACTGAACTTCTCTTAGGCTGACTCTGCATTTGGCAATATTATTATCAGCCCACTGCTGAGCTTCATTCGTTTGTTTAAACTTCTCTGACGCATAAAAATCATCTGCCAATGTCATTTTAAACGATGTAATAAGATTAAATTTAAAACTCCACTGCAATGATTTTAACTATTCTTTAAGCCTCTCTGACACTAAAACACTCCACTTTCAATATTTATACTCTTGTTTGAGATTGTCTTATGCTGAATCAGGATTTGGCAATATCACTGTCAACAAAGTAATGGAGTGTAATGAACACACTAAAACAGTCTTTAATCGCTCAGATGAGTTTCTCTGGAACTGGGAAGTGATTTGACAATGTCAATCTGAAAGACCTAATACAAATGTACATAAACACTAAAACACTCATCTATTGTGCATTTGACGATTGTTTGAAATTCTCTGACACTTAAAATTCATTTGGCAGTGTCAATCTATACGAATTAATAAAACTGTACAAAACCACCAAACTCCTTTAAACTCCTGAATCTTTAAACACTTGTCTGAGCTTCTGTTGCGCTTAATCTGCATTTGGCAATATCATTATCAAAGGATTAATGGATAGTAATGAAAACACTGCAAAAGTCAACAACATGGCTTTATTCACTTTATTCACTTAACTGAGTAAGTGATTCTTTGGCGCTAGAAATTCATTTGGAAATATTCTTATCAAGAAAGAAATAGAGATGTATAAAAACATAAAACAGTCCACAACATGACTGAATTCACTTAAACGAGCTTCTCTGGCGCTGGAAATGCATTTTGGAATGTCAGTCTGAAGGACGTAATACAAATGTTCACAGCCACTTGTCTTCGTGTGATTTTAACTCTTGTTTGAGCATTAACTTTTAAAATGCAAGTGCAGGTGTCATTATCAACATTAAAACACTCCACTACTGAACATTATTCACTTGATTTAGTTTTTGTAACGCTTGAAATGAATTTAGCAGTTATCACCGAAACAATCCTCTAATGTGCTTTAAGCCTCTCTGATGCTTAAATCGCATTTGGGAATATCAATTTCAACTACGTAGCTTTTTTTGAACGTTAAAACATCTCTAAAGCATTAAAATCGTCTGCCAGTGCCATTTTAAACTAAATAAAAGAGTTTAAAATCACTTAAACACTGCTGTGCTTTAAATGCTTGTTTAAGCTTCTCTGACACAAAATGCATTTGGCAATGTCAATCTATACGAAGTAATAAAAATGAACTAAAACATTAAAACTTTCCACTTTTATTCTTTGTACGCTTGTCTGCGCTTCTCTTAGGCAGAAAATGCATTGGGCAATTTCATTATCAACAATGTAAGAGAGAGTGTAATGGAGATCAACTGCAAAATAATGGAGATTCATGACAACAATAAAACAGTCAACAACATGGCTTTTTTCGCTTAACTGAGCTTCTCTGACATTTGGCAATATCATTATGAACAAAATAATGGAGATTCATGACAACGCTAAAAAAGTCAACAAAATGGCTTAATTTGCTTAATTGAGCTTCTGTGGCGCTGGAAAAACAAAGGTGAAAATATGGGAAAAGTTCACTACTGAGAATTACTACTTAGTTAATACTTCTTTGAGACATAAATATTATTTTAAACGCTGCTGTTCTTGTTTAAACTTCTCTGACTCTTTAAGGCTTGTCTTATCTGACACTTAAAACGCATTTGGCAGTGTCAATCGATATAAAGTAATACAAATATACGAAAACACAAAAACCCTCTTCTCTTGCGCTTTAAACGCTTGTTTGAGCTTCTCTGACACTTTTAAATGCATTTGGCAGTGTCAAGCTTTAATAATTAATACACATAAACAAAACACTCTACTTTCAATAGATTCCTGTTGACTGAACTTCTCTTAGGCTGACTCTGCATTTGGCAATATTATTATCAGCCCACTGCTGAGCTTCATTCGTTTGTTTAAACTTCTCTGTCGCATAAAAATCATCTGCCAATGTCATTTTAAACGATGTAATAAAATTAAATATAAAAACTCCACTGCTTTGATTTTATCTTTTCTTTAAGCCTCTCTGACACTAAAACACTCCACTTTCAATATTTATACTCTTGTTTGAGATTCTCTTATGCTGAATCAGGATTTGGCAATATCACTGTCAACAAAGTAATGGAGTGTAATGAACACACTAAAACAGTCTTTAATCGCTCAAATGAGTTTCTCTTGAACTGGGAAGTGATTTGACAATGTCAATCTGAAAGACGTAATACAAATGTACATAAACACTAAAACACTCATCTATTGTGCATTTGACGATTGTTTGAAATTCTCTGACACTTAAAATTCATTTGGCAGTGTCAATCTATACGAATTAATAAAACTGTACAAAACCACCAAACCCCTTTAAACTCCTGAATCTTTAAACACTTGTCTGAGCTTCTGTTGCGCTTAATCTGCATTTGGCAATATCATTATCAAAGGATTAATGGATAGTAATGTAAACACTGCAAAATTCAACAACATAACTTTATTCACTTTATTCACTTAACTGAGTAAGTGATTCTTTGGCGCTAGAAATTCATTTGGAAATATTCTTATCAAGAAAGAAATAGAGATGTATAAAAACATAAAACAGTCCACAACATGACTGTATTCACTTAAACGAGCTTCTCTGGCGCTGGAAATGCATTTTGGAATGTCAGTCTGAAGGACGTAATACAAATGTTCACAGCCACTTGTCTTCGTGTGATTTTAACTCTTGTTTGAGCATTAACTTTTAAAATGCAAGTGCAGGTGTCATTATCAACGACGTTCTTTGTATGTACACATTAAAACACTCCACTACTGAACATTATTCACTTGATTTAGTTTTTGTAACGCTTGAAATGAATTTAGCAGGTATCACCGAAACAATCCTCTAATGTGCTTTAAGCCTCTCTGATGCTTAAATCGCATTTGGGAATATCAATTTCAACTATGTAGCTTTTTTTGAACGTTAAAACATCTCTAAAGCATTAAAATCATCTGCCAGTGCCATTTTAAACTAAATAAAAGAGTTTAAAATCACTTAAACACTGCTGTGCTTTAAATGCTTGTTTAAGCTTCTCTGACACAAAATGCATTTGGCAATGTCAATCTATACGAAGTAATAAAAATGAACTAAAACATTAAAACTTTCCACTTTTATTCTTTGTACGCTTGTCTGCGCTTCTCTTAGGCAGAAAATGCATTGGGCAATTTCATTATCAACAATGTAAGAGAGAGTGTAATGGAGATCAACTGCAAAATAATGGAGATTCATGACAACAATAAAACAGTCAACAACATGGCTTTTTTCGCTTAACTGAGCTTCTCTGACATTTGGCAATATCATTATGAACAAAATAATGGAGATTCATGACAACGCTAAAAAAGTCAACAAAATGGCTTAATTTGCTTAATTGAGCTTCTGTGGCGCTGGAAAAACAAAGCGCCACAGAATTTTCCCATATGGGAAAAGTTCACTACTGAGAATTACTACTTAGTTAATACTTCTTTGAGACATAAATATTATTTTAAACGCTGCTGTTCTTGTTTAAACTTCTCTGACTCTTTAAGGCTTGTCTTATCCGACACTTAAAACGCATTTGGCAGTGTCAATCGATAGAAAGTTATAAAAATATACGAAAACACAAAAACCCTCTTCTCTTGCGCTTTAAACGCTTGTTTGTGCTTCTCTGACACTTTTAAATGCATTTGGCAGTGTCGAGCTATAAGAATTAATACACGTAAACAAAACACTCTACTTTCAATAGATTCCTGTTGACTGAACTTCTCTTAGGCTGACTCTGCATTTGGCAATATTATTATCAGCCCACTGCTGAGCTTCATTCGTTTGTTTAAACTTCTCTGACGCATAAAAATCATCTGCCAATGTCATTTTAAACGATGTAATAAAATTAAATTTAAAACTCCACTGCAAGGATTTTAACTCTTCTTTAAGCCTCTCTGACACTAAAACACTGCACTTTCAATGTTTGAGATTCTCTTATGCTGAATCAGGATTTGGCAATATCACTGTCAACAAAGTAATGGAGTGTAATGAACACACTAAAACAGTCTTTAATCGCTCAGATGAGTTTCTCTGGAACTGGGAAGTGATTTGACAATGTCAATCTGAAAGACCTAATACAAATGTACATAAACACTAAAACACTCATCTATTGTGCATTTGACGATTGTTTGAAATTCTCTGACACTTAAAATTCATTTGGCAGTGTCAATCTATACGAATTAATAAAACTGTACAAAACCACCAAACTCCTTTAAACTCCTGAATCTTTAAACACTTGTCTCAGCTTCTGTTGCGCTTAATCTGCATTTGGCAATATCATTATCAAAGGATTAATGGATAGTAATGAAAACACTGCAAAAGTCAACAACATGGCTTTATTCACTTTATTCACTTAACTGAGTAAGTGATTCTTTGGCGCTAGAAATTCATTTGGAAATATTCTTATCAAGATAGAAATAGAGATGTATAAAAACATAAAACAGTCCACAACATGACTGAATTCACTTAAACGAGCTTCTCTGGCGCTGGAAATGCATTTTGGAATGTCAGTCTGAAGGACGTAATACAAATGTTCACAGCCACTTGTCTTCGTGTGATTTTAACTCTTGTTTGAGCATTAACTTTTAAAATGCAAGTGCAGGTGTCATTATCAACGACGTTCTTTGTATGTACACATTAAAACACTCCACTACTGAACATTATTCACTTGATTTAGTTTTTGTAACGCTTGAAATGAATTTAGCAGGTATCACCGACACAATCCTCTAATGTGCTTTAGGCCTCTCTGATGCTTAAACCGCATTTGGGAATATCAAAGTCAACTACGTTTTAACATTAAAACATCTCTAAAGCATTAAAATCGTCTGCCAGTGCCATTTTAAACTAAATAAAAGAGTTTAAAATCACTTAAACACTGCTGTGCTTTAAATGCTTGTTTAAGCTTCTTTGACACTTAAAGTGCATTTGGCAATGTCAATCTATACGAAGTAATAAAAATGAACTAAAACACTAAAACATTCCACTTTTATTCTTTGTACGCTTGTCTGCGCTTCTCTTAGGCAGAAAATGCATTGGGCAATTTCATTATCAACAATGTAAGAGAGAGTGTACTGGAGATAAACTGCAAAATTCATGACAGAGTTTCATGACAACAATAAAACAGTCAACAACATGGCTTTTTCGCTTAACAGAGCTTCTCTGACATTTGGCAATATCATTATGAACAAAATAATGGAGATTCATGACAACGCTAAAAAAGTCAACAAAATGGCTTAATTGAGCTTCTCTGTCGCAAAAAAATCCTCCGCAGGTGTCATTATCAACGACGTTCTTTGTATGTACACATTAAAACACTCCACTACTGAACATTATTCACTTGATTTAGTTTTTGTAACGCTTGAAATGAATTTAGCAGGTATCACCGAAACAATCCTCTAATGTGCTTTAAGCCTCTCTGATGCTTAAACCGCTTTTGGGAATATCAATGTCAACTACGGAGCTTTTTTTGAACGTTAAAACATCTCTAAAGCATTAAAATCGTCTGCCAGTGCCATTTTAAACTAAATAAAAGAGTTTAAAATCACTTAAACACTGCTGTGCTTTAAATGCTTGTTTAAGCTTCTCTGACACAAAGTGCATTTGGCAATGTCAATCTATACGAAGTAATAAAAATGAACTAAAACACTAAAACATTCCACTTTTATTCTTTGTACGCTTGTCTGCCCTTCTCTTAGGCAGAAAATGCATTGGGCAACTTCATTATCAACAATGTAAGAGAGAGTGTAATGGAGATCAACTGCAAAATAATGGAGATTCATGACAACAATAAAACAGTCAACAACATGGCTTTTTTCGCTTAACTGGGCTTCTCTGACATTTGGCAATATCATTATGAACAAAATAATGGAGATTCATGACAACGCTAAAAAACAAAATGGCTTAATTTGCTTAATTGAGCTTCTGTGGCGCTGGAAAAACAAAGGTGAAAACATGGGAAAAGTCCACTACTGAGAATTACTACTTAGTTAATACTTCTTTGAGACACAAATATTATTTTAAACGCTGCTGTTCTTGTTTAAACTTCTCTGACTCTTTAAGGCTTGTCTTATCCGACACTTAAAATGCATTTGGCAGTGTCAATAGATAAAAAGTTATAAAAATATACGAAAACACAAAAACCCTCTTCTCTTGCGCTTTAAGCGCTTGTTTGTGCTTCTCTGACACTTTTAAATGCATTTGGCAGTGTCGAGCTATAAGAATTAATACACATAAACAAAACACTCTACTTTCAATAGATTCCTGTTGACTGAACTTCTCTTAGGCTGACTCTGCATTTGGCAATATTATTATCAGCCCACTGCTGAGCTTCATTCGTTTGTTTAAACTTCTCTGACGCAAAAAAATCATCTGCCAATGTCATTTTAAACGATGTAATAAGATTAAATTTAAAACTCCACTGCAATGATTTTAACTCTTCTTTAAGCCTCTCTGACACTAAAACACTCCACTTTCAATATTTATACTCTTGTTTGAGATTGTCTTATGCTTAATCAGGATTTGGCAATATCACTGTCAACAAAGTAATGGAGTGTAATGAACACACTAAAACAGTCTTTAATCGCTCAGATGAGTTTCTCTGGAACTGGGAAGTGATTTGACAATGTCAATCTGAAAGACGTAATACAAATGTACATAAACACTAAAACACTCATCTATTGTGCATTTGACGATTGTTTGAAATTCTCTGACACTTAAAATTCATTTGGCAGTGTCAATCTATACGAATTAATAAAACTGTACAAAACCACCAAACCCCTTTAAACTCCTGAATCTTTAAACACTTGTCTGAGCTTCTGTTGAGCTTAATCTGCATTTGGCAATATCATTATCAAAGGATTAATGGATAGTAATGAAATCACTGCAAAAGTCAACAACATGGCTTTATTCACTTTATTCACTTAACTGAGTAAGTGATTCTTTGGCGCTAGAAATTCATTTGGAAATATTCTTATCAAGAAAGAAATAGAGATGTATAAAAACATAAAACAGTCCACAACATGACTGAATTCACTTAAACGAGCTTCTCTGGCGCTGGAAATGCATTTTGGAATGTCAGTCTGAAGGACGTAATACAAATGTTCACAGCCACTTGTCTTCGTGTGATTTTAACTCTTGTTTGAGCATTAACTTTTAAAATGCAAGTGCAGGTGTCATTATCAACGACGTTCTTTGTATGTACACATTAAAACACTCCACTACTGAACATTATTCACTTGATTTAGTTTTTGTAACGCTTGAAATGAATTTAGCAGGTATCACCGAAACAATCCTCTAATGTGCTTTAAGCCTCTCTGATGCTTAAATCGCATTTGGGAATATCAATTTCAACTACGTAGCTTTTTTTGAACGTTAAAACATCTCTAAAGCATTAAAATCGTCTGCCAGTGCCATTTTAAACTAAATAAAAGAGTTTAAAATCACTTAAACACTGCTGTGCTTTAAATGCTTGTTTAAGCTTCTCTGACACAAAGTGCATTTGGCAATGTCAATCTATACGAAGTAATAAAAATGAACTAAAACACTAAAACATTCCACTATTATTCTTTGTACGCTTGTCTGCCCTTCTCTTAGGCAGAAAATGCATTGGGCAATTTCATTATCAACAATGTAAGAGAGAGTGTAATGGAGATCAACTGCAAAATAATGGAGATTCATGACAACAATAAAACAGTCAACAACATGGCTTTTTTCGCTTAACTGAGCTTCTCTGACATTTGGCAATATCATTATGAACAAAATAATGGAGATTCATGACAACGCTAAAAAAGTCAACAAAATGGCTTAATTGAGCTTCTGTGGCGCTGGAAAAACAAAGGTGAAAACATGGGAAAAGTCCACTACTGAGAATTACTACTTAGTTAATACTTCTTTGAGACACAAATATTATTTTAAACGCTGCTGTTCTTGTTTAAACTTCTCTGACTCTTTAAGGCTTGTCTTATCCGACACTTAAAATGCATTTGGCAGTGTCAATAGATAAAAAGTTATAAAAATATACGAAAACACAAAAACCCTCTTCTCTTGCGCTTTAAGCGCTTGTTTGTGCTTCTCTGACACTTTTAAATGCATTTGGCAGTGTCGAGCTATAAGAATTAATACACATAAACAAAACACTCTACTTTCAATAGATTCCTGTTGACTGAACTTCTCTTAGGCTGACTCTGCATTTGGCAATATTATTATCAGCCCACTGCTGAGCTTCATTCGTTTGTTTAAACTTCTCTGACGCATAAAAATCATCTGCCAATGTCATTTTAAACGATGTAATAAAATTAAATATAAAAACTCCACTGCTTTGATTTTAACTCTTCTTTAAGCCTCTCTGACACTAAAACACTCCACTTTCAATATTTATACTCTTGTTTGAGATTCTCTTATGCTCAATCAGGATTTGGCAATATCACTGTCAACAAAGTAATGGAGTGTAATGAACACACTATAACAGTCTTTAATCGCTCAAATGAGTTTCTCTTGAACTGGGAAGTGATTTGACAATGTCAATCTTTAAGACGTAATACAAATGTACATAAACACTAAAACACTCATATATTGTGCATTTGACGATTGTTTGAAATTCTCTGACACTTAAAATTCATTTGGCAGTGTCAATCTATACGAATTAATAAAACTGTACAAAACCACCAAACCCCTTTAAACTCCTGAATCTTTAAACACTTGTCTGAGCTTCTGTTGCGCTTAATCTGCATTTGGCAATATCATTATCAAAGGATTAATGGATAGTAATGAAAACACTGCAAAAGTCAACAACATGGCTTTATTCACTTAACTGAGCTTCTTTGGCGCTAGAAATTCATTTGGAAATATTCTTATCAAGAAAGAAATAGAGATGTATAAAAACATAAAACAGTCCACAACATGACTGTATTCACTTAAACAAGTATATACGAAGTAATAAAAATGAACTAAAACACTAAAACATTCCACTTTTATTCTTTGTACGCTTGTCTGCGCTTCTCTTAGGCAGAAAATACATTGGGCAATTTCATTATGAACAATACGAATTAATAAAACTGTACAAAACCACCAAACCCCTTTAAACTCCTGAATCTTTAAACACTTGTCTGAGCTTCTGTTGCGCTTAATCTGCATTTGGCAATATCATTATCAAAGGATTAATGGATAGTAATGAAAACACTGCAAAAGTCAACAACATGGCTTTATTCACTTTATTCACTTAACTGAGTAAGTGATTCTTTGGCGCTAGAAATTCATTTGGAAATATTCTTATCAAGAAAGAAAAAAAGATGTATAAAAACATAAAACAGTCCACAACATGGCTGTATTCACTTAAACGAGCTTCTCTGGCGCTGGAAATGCATTTTGGAATGTCAGTCTGAAGGACGTAATACAAATGTTCACAGCCACTTGTCTTCGTGTGATTTTAACTCTTGTTTGAGCATTAACTTTTAAAATGCAAGTTCAGGTGTCATTATCAACGACGTTCTTTGTATGTACACATTAAAACACTCCACTACTGAACATTATTCACTTGATTTAGTTTTTTTAACGCTTGAAATGAATTTAGCAGGTATCACCGAAACAATCCTCTAATGTGCTTTAGGCCTCTCTGATGCTTAAACCGCATTTGGGAATATCAATGTCAACTACGGAGCTTTTTTTGAACGTTAAAACATCTCTAAAGCATTAAAATCGTCTGCCAGTGCCATTTTAAACTAAATAAAAGAGTTTAAAATCACTTAAACACTGCTGTGCTTTAAATGCTTGTTTAAGCTTCTTTGACACTTAAAGTGCATTTGGCAATGTCAATCTATACGAAGTAATAAAAATGAACTAAAACACTAAAACATTCCACTTTTATTCTTTGTACGCTTGTCTGCGCTTCTCTTAGGCAGAAAATGCATTGGGCAATTTCATTATCAACAATGTAAGAGAGAGTGTACTGGAGATCAACTGCAAAATTCATGACAGAGTTTCATGACAACAATAAAACAGTCAACAACATGGCTTTTTTCGCTTAACTGAGCTTCTCTGACATTTGGCAATATCATTATGAACAAAATAATGGAGATTCATGACAACGCTAAAAAAGTCAACAAAATGGCTTAATTGAGCTTCTGTGGCGCTGGAAAAACAAAGGTGAAAACATGGGAAAAGTCCACTACTGAGAATTACTACTTAATACTTCTTTGAGACACAAATATTATTTTAAACGCTGCTGTTCTTGTCTAAACTTCTCTGACTCTTTAAGGCTTGTCTTATCCGACACTTAAAACGCATTTGGCAGTGTCAATCGATAAAAAGTTAAAAAATATACAAAAATACAAAAACCCTCTTCTCTTGCGCTTTTAACGCTTGTTTGAGCCTTAACATGTTAGCCTGTTTATACTTCTCTGACGCATAAAATCATATGCAAATTTCATTTTAAATGTAGTAATAAAATGAGTTTAGGAACACTACGTTGCTTTGCCAACTCCCTTGCTGTGCTTTAAACGCTTGTTTGAGCTTCTCTGACACTTTTAAATGCATTTGGCAGTGTCAAGCTATAAGAATTAATACACATAAACAAAACACTCTACTTTTAATAGATTCTGACTGCTGAGCTTCATTCGTTTGTTTAAACTTCTCTGACGCAAAAAAATCATCTGCCAATGTCATTTTAAACGATGTAATAAAATTTAATATAAAAACTCCACTGCTTTGATTTTAACTCTTCTTTAAGCCTCTCTGACACTAAAACACTCCACTTTCAATATTTATACTCTTGTTTGAGATTCTCTTATGCTGAATCAGGATTTGGCAATATCACTGTCAACAAAGTAATGGAGTGTAATGAACACACTAAAACAGTCTTTAATCGCTCAAATGAGTTTCTCTTGAACTGGGAAGTGATTTGACAATGTCAATCTGAAAGACGTAATACAAATGTACATAAACACTAAAACACTCATCTATTGTGCATTTGACGATTGTTTGAAATTCTCTGACACTTAAAATTCATTTGGCAGTGTCAATCTATACGAATTAATAAAACTGTACAAAACCACCAAACCCCTTTAAACTCCTGAATCTTTAAACACTTGTCTGAGCTTCTGTTGCGCTTAATCTGCATTTGGCAATATCATTATCAAAGGATTAATGGATAGTAATGAAAACACTGCAAAAGTCAACAACATGGCTTTATTCACTTAACTGAGCTTCTTTGGCGCTAGAAATTCATTTGGAAATATTCTTATCAAGAAAGAAATAGAGATGTATAAAAACATAAAACAGTCCACAACATGACTGTATTCACTTAAACGAGCTTCTCTGGCGCTGGAAATGCATTTTGGAATGTCAGTCTGAAGGACGTAATACAAATGTTCACAGACACTTGACTTTGTACGCTTGTCTGCGCTTCTCTTAGGCAGAAAATGCATTGGGCAATTTAATTATCAACAATGTAAGAGAGAGTGTAATGGAGATCAACTGCAAAATAATGGAGATTCATGACAACAATAAAACAGTCAACAACATGGCTTTTTTCGCTTAACTGAGCTTCTCTGACGTTTGGCAATATCATTATGAACAAAATAATGGAGATTCATGACAACGCTAAAAAAAGTCAACAAAATGGCTTAATTTGCTTAATTGAGCTTCTGTGGCGCTGGAAAAACAAAGGTGAAAACATGGGAAAAGTCCACTACTGAGAATTACTACTTAGTTAATACTTCTTTGAGACACAAATATTATTTTAAACGCTGCTGTTCATGTTTAAACTTCTCTGACACTTTAAGGCTTGTCTTATCTGACACTTAAAACGCATTTGGCAGTGTCAATCGATAAAAAGTTATAAAAATATACGAAAACACAAAAACCCTCTTCTCTTGCGCTTTAAACGCTTGTTTGTGCTTCTCTGACACTTTTAAATGCATTTGGCAGTGTCGAGCTATAAGAATTAATACACATAAACAAAACACTCTACTTTCAATAGATTCCTGTTGACTGAACTTCTCTTAGGCTGACTCTGCATTTGGCAATATTATTATCAGCCCACTGCTGAGCTTCATTCGTTTGTTTAAACTTCTCTGACGCAAAAAAATCATCTGCCAATGTCATTTTAAACGATGTAATAAAATTAAATTTAAAACTACACTGCTGCGATTTTAACTCTTCTTTAAGCCTCTCTGACACTAAAACACTCCACTTTCAATATTTACACTCTTGATTGAGATTCTCTTATGCTCAATCAGGATTGGCAATATCACTGTTAACAAAGTAATGGAGTGTAATGAACACACTAAAACAGTCTTTAATCGCTCAAATGAGTTTCTCTGGAACTGGGAAGTGATTTGACAATGTCAATCTGAAAGACCTAATACAAATGTACATAAACACTAAAACACTCATATATTGTGCATTTGACGATTGTTTGAAATTCTCTGACACTTAAAATTCATTTGGCAGTGTCAATCTATACGAATTAATAAAACTGTACAAAACCACCAAACCCCTTTAAACTCCTGAATCTTTAAACACTTGTCTGAGCTTCTGTTGCGCTTAATCTGCATTTGGCAATATCATTATCAAAGGATTAATGGATAGTAATGAAAACACTGCAAAAGTCAACAACATGGCTTCATTCACTTAACTGAGCTTCTTTGGCGCTAGAAATTCATTTGGAAATATTCTTATCAAGCAAGAAATAGAGATGTATAAAAACATAAAACAGTCCACAACATGACTGTATTCACTTAAACGAGCTTCTCTGGCGCTGGAAATGCATTTTGGAATGTCAGTCTGAAGGACGTAATACAAATGTTCACAGCCACTTGTCTTCGTGTGATTTTAACTCTTGTTTGAGCATTAACTTTTAAAATGCAAGTGCAGGTGTCATTATCAACGACGTTCTTTGTATGTACACATTAAAACACTCCACTACTGAACATTATTCACTTGATTTAGTTTTTGTAACGCTTGAAATGAATTTAGCAGGTATCAACGAAACAATCCTCTACTGTGCTTTAAGCCTCTCTAATGCTTAAACCGCATTTGGGAATATCAATGTCAACTACGGAGCTTTTTTTGAACGTTAAAACATCTCTAAAGCATTAAAATCGTCTGCCAGTGTCATTTTAAACTAAATAAAAGAGTTTTAAATCACTTAAACACTGCTGTGCTTTAAATGCTTGTTTAAGCTTCTCTGACACTTAAAGTGCATTTGGCAATGTCAATCTATACGAAGTAATAAAAATGAACTAAAACACTAAAACATTCCACTTTTATTCTTTGTACGCTTGTCTGCGCTTCTCTTAGGCAGAAAATGCATTGGGCAATTTCATTATCAACAATGTAAGAGAGAGTGTAATGGAGATCAACTGCAAAATAATGGAGATTCATGACATCAATAAAACAGTCAACAATGTGGCTTTTATCGCTTAACTGAGCTTCTCTGACATTTGGCAATATCATTATGAACAAAATAATGGAGATTCATGACAACGCTAATGTTGTGTTCTGTATACAGTGTTCATGTAGTGTGTTACATCCTGAAAAGTACATGTTCATAAATACTGTTACTTGGTTTGACCAGTTGGTGGCACTGTTAGAAAAGGAATAAAGAGGAGATGCAAAAAAAAAGGAGGAAGGATGATTATGGCGGATAATAAAGAAGAGTGATCAAGCTTGCTGTCGTGTGCATTATTTGAATAACTTGTTTTTACGGTTCAGGTACCAAGACACAACAAACTGGCGACGAGGATGGCAGTCCTTCTACCTCCACCTTTCCTTCAGTGCCCGGGTGAGCCCGTATTACCTTTTGCAATGTGAATTAAGATGTTCGAGAATTACTTAATTGTAGTTAATGCGGAGGGAGATGACTGGCCCGACACCCGAAAACGTGCAACTTTACTTCATTGTCTTGGCACCGAAGCACAGAGGCTCTTCTACACTCTTCCAGATACAGGTTTGACATATGCAACTGCACTTACGGCTCTGAGAGCGTATTTCATTCCGAAAGTTAATGTGATTGCCGAGCGGCACAAATTTCGCCAGAGAGAGCAACGGCTGGATGAAACCATTGCACAGTATGTAGCGGCCCTACGTGATATTACATCTCTATGTGATTTCGGAGATAAAGAAGACGAGATGTTAAAAGATCAGATTGTGGAAAAAGCATGCAGTCATCGCATTCGTGAACGTTTGTTGCTCGAATTAGATTTGACTCTAGAAAAAACTATACAGATTTCTGCGCAAGTGGAAAATGCTGTAGCTAATGCTAGCGTGTTTAAGCAGCCGATGGAGCACGCAGTACAAGTATTACACACTAAGCAAACGTCCAAGAGCAATCATAAAAACGCAGGAACAGCAAGTCAAGGAAAATCTGATGTTCACAGTGGTTTACGGACAGGACGTAAATGTTACAGATGTGATTCAAATAATCATTTAGCTAACTCAACAATGTGTCCTGCACTTAAGAAAACGTGTAAATTGTGCGGTAAAATTGGACATTTTGCTAAGGTGTGTCGTTCATCTGCTAAACAGCAGGTTAGAGAAATAGAAGTTCCAGAACTGACTGTACTCTACATGAACAATTCAGCCCCTGCTGCAAATAAGATTTCATGTACAATTGAGTTAGACACAAAAAGGGGTACACAGCTTCTCCAACTGGTGGTTGATACTGGATCATCTGTGTCACTCCTGCCTCTGGACATTTACCAGAAATACTTTGATGATCTTCCATTATTATCCAGCAACATACAACTGGTTACATACTCACAAGATAAGTTACCTGTACTGGGTCACATCAACACAAAAGTGAAACATGAGGACTGTTCTGTCCCTGCTACATTCTATATTGTAAGAATGGGAACACCCCTACTTGGTATGGATTTAATAACTTCGCTAAAAATCTGCATTTCAGGCAACAAAGTACTTTCTTCAGTTCAACCAGTTAGCGAGGTCTCCAAAAAGCCTGTGTTTGGCTGTGCGAAGAATTTTGTGCATAAAGTAAAACTACGACAGGATGTTACGCCTGTGCAACAAAAACTACGACGTCTACCCTTTTCAGTCAGAGAGGCAGTATCCAAAGAATTGACTTGCTTACTAGAAGCTGACATCATTGAGAGAATTGATGCGTCAGCCTGGGTTTCTCCAATAGTGGTCACTCAGAAAAAGTCTGGTGGAATTAGGATGTGCGTGAACCTCAGGGAGCCTAATAAAGCTGTCATTATGGATAGTTATCCAATTCCACACATTGAGGAACTGTTTTCACTATTGAGGGGAGCCACTATGTTTTCTACTATAGACCTGGCAAATGCTTATCACCAAGTTCCACTACATGAAGATAGTAGAGACTTGACGGCGTTTATAACCCATGAAGGTCTGTTTAGATACAAAAGAGTTTGCTATGGACTAGCCTCAGCACCATCAGCATTTCAAAAACTTATGATTACTGTTCTGAGAAACATTCCAGGTGTTCAATGTTATCTTGACGACATAATTGTGTATGGTCGCTCAGCTGCGGAACATGATCTAAACCTTCAGAGAGTACTCCAGACGTTAGCAGACACAGGATTACGCATAAATGACGAAAAATGCACATTTCACCGAGAAAGACTCAGTTTCTTAGGTCACGTGATTTGCAAAGAAGGTCTACTACCTGATGATACTCATCTTAAGGCTATTCGGGATGCTCCAGCACCGTTGGACGCAACTACACTCAGGTCGTTTCTAGGTCTGACAGCATGGTACGCTAAATTCATACCCAATTATGCTACTGTGGTTGAACCAATGCGAGCTGTTCTTCGAGAGAACACGAAATACACATGGACTGATGCTGCACAAGCAAGTTTTCAGAAAGTAAAGGAGCTGATGACTGAGAGTTCTGCACTGGCTCTGTTCGATCCAAACCTTCCTACCATAGTATCAACAGATGCTTCGGACTATGGAATAGGTGGTGTTTTAACACAGATACACCCAAATAACATGGAAAAGACAGTTGCTTTTGCATCACGTACTCTCACGACTACTGAAAGGAAGTACTCCATGGTCGAAAAAGAGGCCCTAGCATGCGTTTGGACTGTAGAACGTTGGAGGACATATTTGTGGGGTACAAAGTTCACCTTGCGGACCGATCACCAAGCCTTAACTACGCTGCTGACATCCAAAGGCATGGGACGTGCGGGTTTGCGTATAGCACGCTGGTCAGCTAGGCTACTTTGCTTCAATTATGACATCATGTACAGAAGAGGCGCAGACAATCGTGCTGCTGATTTCCTATCTCGCTTACCGTTACCTCACCACGATGACACGACTGTAGATACTGAACCAGAGACTGTGGCTACTGTCACCATGTTTCTTGCTGCCATACCGGTGTCTGATTTTACTGCTGCTTGCTCTTCCTGCCCAGAGATAACTACACTACGGACGTACATGGAGACTGGATGGCCTGCAACTTCAAAAACCCTACCAGCTGAAATGATCCCATATTTTAAGTTGAGGGATGAACTCTCCATTCATGGCGCATGTGTACTGAGAGGAAGTAATAGGGTGCTCGTTCCTGTACATCTGCGTAGACATGTAGTAAATCTTGCTCATGAGACCCATCAAGGTATCGTAAGGACCAAACAAAGATTAAGAGAACTGTACTGGTGGCCTAAAATGGACGAAATGGTTAATTCCATAATTACAATGTGTGTGACATGCCAACTAAATGATAAGACAGCGAGAACTGCACCTGCACCACTGACACCTGTTCCATTCCCTGATGGACCTTGGCAGAAAAAGTGGATTATTATTCAAAATGGCCTGAAGTAGCTTTTGCACCACAAGTGTCGACTAATGCTGTTCTGTCCTTTCTAAGGTCCGTTTTCAGCCAAAAAGGTAACCCAGTGGAGATAGTAACGGATAATGGCCCACAATTTCGGTCTTCACAGTTTCAACAATTCCTGCAAGAAAGAAATGTTAAACATATCCGTACAACTATATATCATCCAGAGGGAAATGGTGCAGTAGAGCGTTGGAATAAAGTGCTGAAAGAGACTATCCTAACAGCTGAGAGGGAGAAGGTTCCTTGGAAAGCTTTTGTGACTGAATTCCTACAGAATTACCGAGCTACACCTCATGCCACAACAGGCAAGTCCCCTTTTCAACTTCTCTTTGGGAGACAAATGAGAACCAAGCTCAACATCCTTAGCAAAACTGGCTGTGCAGATAATGAACTGCGACACAGAGTTGAGGAAAGACAACTAAAGATGAAAACCTATACAGACATTAAACGTTGTGCCAAAACACCGTTGTTTAAAGAAGGTGATATGGTTCGAGTTAGAAAACCGACTCATGTCAACAAAGGACAGTCGAAATTCACAGGTCCACTTAAGATCCTGGAAAAGAAAGGAAAACACAGCTACAATTTAAGTGATGGACATTCGTGGGATGCAGTGCACCTAGCAATGCTACCTAATCAAATACCTACACAAACAGAGGAACACAGTTCTGTTTCATCTCCCAGGATTGCAGTAGACAACCGGAGAGTAAACCAGCGGAAACGGAGACCACCAGCCGGGTTAAAAGACTATAACACCTGAACCCAAAGTAATAATACAAATGATAGAAAGTTGTGGTAAAGAACCAGGTTTTGTTTAACAGTGTGTTGTTTCTGTTTGATGTTGTTTACAGTGCTGAGTTAGAAAAAACAAAACTGCATATTTAGTTTATGTTATGACAATGCTTAAATGATACATACTTTAATTTTTTTTACAAAGGGGGAAGATGTTGTGTTCTGTATACAGTATTCATGTATTGTGTTACATTCTGAAAAGTACATGTTCATAAATACTGTTACTTGGTTTGACCAGTTGGTGGCACTGTTAGAAAAGGAATAAAGAGGAGATGCAAAAAAAGGATGATTATGGCGGATAATAAAGAAGAGTGATCAAGCTTGCTGTCGTGTGCATTATTTGAATAACTTGCTTTTACGGTTCAGGTACCAAGACACAACAGCTAAAAAAGTCAACAAAATGGCTTTATTTGCTTAATTGAGCTTCTGTGGCGCTGGAAAAGTAAAGGTGAAAACATGGGAAAAGTCCACTACTGAGAATTACTACTTAGTTAATACTTCTTTGAGACATAAATATTATTTTAAACGCTGCTGTTCTTGTTTAAACTTCTCTGACACTTTAAGGCTTGTTTGGAGCTTATCTGACACTTAAAACGCATTTGGCAGTGTCAATCGATAAAAAGTAATAAAAATATACGAAAACACAAAAACACTCTTCTCTTGCGCTTTTAACGCTTGTTTGAGCCTTAACATGTTAGCCTGTTTATACTTCTCTGACGCATAAAATCATATGCAAATTTCATTTTAAATGTAGTAATAAAATGAGTTTAGGAACACTACGTTGCTTTGCCAACTCCCTTGCTGTGCTTTAAACGCTTGTTTGAGCTTCTCTGACACTTTTAAATGCATTTGCAGTGTCAAGCTATAAAGAATTAATACACATAAACAAAACACTCTACTTTCAATAGATTCCTGTTGACTGAACTTCTCTTAGGCTGACTCTGCATTTGGCAAAATTATTATCAGCCCACTGCTGAGCTTCATTCGTTTGTTTAAACTTCTCTGACGCATAAAAATCATCTGCTAATGTCATTTTAAACGATGTAATAAAATTAAATTAAAAACTCCACTGCTATGATTTTAACTCTTCTTTAAGCCTCTCTGACACTTAAACACTCCACTTTCAATATTTATACTCTTGTTTGAGATTCTCTTATGCTGAATCAGGATTTGGCAATATCACTGTCAACAAAGTAATGGAGTGTAATGAACACACTAAAACAGTCTTTAATCGCTCAAATGAGTTTCTCTGGAACTGGGAAGTGATTTGACAATGTCAATCTGAAAGACGTAATACAAACGTACATAAACACTAAAACACTCATCTATTGTGCATTTGACGATTGTTTGAAATTCTCTGACACTTAAAATTCTTGATTCTTGATTCTTGAATTGATATTCTTATCAAGAAAGAAATAGAGATGTATAAAAACATAAAACAGTCCACAACATAACTGTACTCACTTAAACGAGCTTCTCTGGCGCTGGAAATGCATTTTGAAATGTCAGGCTGAAGGACGTAATGCAAATGTTGACAGCCACTTGTCTTCGTGTGATTTTAACTCTTGTTTGAGCATTAACTTTTAAAATGCAAGTGCAGGTGTCATTATCAACGACGTTCTTTGTATGTACACATTAAAACACTCCACTACTGAACATTATTCACTTGATATAGTTTTTGTAACGCTGGAAATGAATTAAGCAGGTATCACCGAAACAATCCTCTAATGTGCTTTAAGCCTCTCTGATGCTTAAACCGCATTTGGGAATATCAATGTCAACTACGGAGCTTTTTTTGAGCGTTAAAACATCTCTAAAGCATTAAAATCGTCTGCCAGTGCCATTTTAAACTAAATAAAAAAGTTTAAAATCACTTAAACACTGCTGTGCTTTAAATGCTTGTTTAAGCTTCTCTGACACTTAAAGTGCATTTGGCAATGTCAATCTATACGAAGCAATAAAAATGAACTAAAACACTAAAACATTCCACTTTTATTCTTTGTAAGTTTGTCTGCGCTTCTCTTAGGCAGAAAATGCATTGGGCAATTTCATTATGAACAATGTAAGAGAGAGTGTAATGGAGATCAACTGCAAAATAATGGAGATTCATGACAACAACAAAACAGTCAACAACATGGCTTTTTTCGCTTAACTGAGCTTCTCTGACATTTGGCAATATCATTATGAACAAAATAATGGAGATTCATGACAACGCTAAAAAAGTCAAAAAAATGGCTTTATTTGCTTAATTGAGCTTCTGTGGCGCTGGAAAAACAAAGGTGAAAACATGGGAAAAGTCCACTACTGAGAATTACTACTTAGTTAATACTTCTTTGAGCCATAAATATTATTTTAAACGCTGCTGTTCTTGTTTAAACTTCTCTGACACTTTAAGGCTTGTTTGGTGCATATCTGACACTTAAAACGCATTTGGCAGTGTCAATCGATAAAAAGTTATAAAAATATACGAAAACACAAAAACCCTCTTCTCTTGCGCTTTTAACGCTTGTTTGAGCCTTAACATGTTAGCCTGTTTATACTTCTCTGACGCATAAAATCATATGCAAATTTCATTTTAAATGTAGTAATAAAATGAGTTTAGGAACACTACTTTGCTTTGCAAACTCCCTTGCTGTGCTTTAAACGCTTGTTTGAGCTTCTCTGACACTTTTAAATGCATTTGGCAGTGTCAAGCTATAAGAATTAATACACATAAACAAAACACTCTACTTTCAATAGATTCCTGTTGACTGAACTTCTCTTAGGCTGACTCTGCTGAGCTTCATTCGTTTGTTTAAACTTCTCTGACGCATAAAAATCATCTGCCAATGTCATTTTAAACGATGTAATAAAATTAAATTAAAAACTCCACTGCTGTGATTTTAACTCTTCTTTAAGCTTTTCTGACACTCCACTTTCAATATTTATACTCTTGTTTGAGATTCTCTTATGCTGAATCAGGATTTGGCAATATCGAGCCAACGAGCGCTGGAAATGCATTTTGGAATGTCAGTCTGAAGACGTAATACAAATGTTCACAGCCACTTGTCTTCGTGTGATTTTAACTCTTGTTTGAGCATTAACTTTTAAAATGCAAGTGCAGGTGTCATTATCAACGACGTTCTTTGTATGTACACATTAAAGCACTCCACTACTGAACATTATTCACTTCATTTAGTTGTTGTAACGCTTGAAATGAATTTAGCAGGTATCACCGAAACAATCCTCTAATGTGCTTTAAGCCTCTCTGATGCTTAAACCGCATTTGCGAATATCAATGTAAACTACGGAGCTTTTTTTGAACGTTAAAACATCTCTAAAGCATTAAAATCGTCTGCCAGTTCCATTTTTAAACTAAATAAAAGAGTTTAAAATCACTTAAACACTGCTGTGCTTTAAATGCTTGTTTAAGCTTCTCTGACACTTAAAGTGCATTTGGCAATGTCAATCTATACGAAGTAATAAAAATGAACTAAAACACTAAAACATTCCACTTTTATTCTTTGTACGCTTGTCTGCGCTTCTCTTAGGCAGAAAATGCATTGGGCAATTTCATTATGAACAATGTAAGAGACAGTGTAATGGAGATCAACTGCAAAATAATGGAGATTCATGACAACAACAAAACAGTCAACAACATGGCTTTTTTCGCTTAACTGAGCTTCTCTGACATTTGGCAATGTCATTATGAACAAAATAATGAAGATACATGACAACGCTAAAATAGTCAACAAAATGGCTTAATTTGCTTTATTGTGACAATTTGTCCCTTGATTTAAATATTCCTTTGTTTGTCACAGTTGGTGTTGACTGGGGTATTTTGACGCTTGTTTGGTTGTAAAAATAAATAAGAAAAAATAAATCCAAGAGAGATCTAAAAATGAGGTTTTGTTTATTATAATAAACAGCTCCTTTAGCCAAAAATAAAGACAAACTGGGAATTAGAAATAATAAAGTGCAAAGAAGCAGCAGCAAATTAAACAGTCAGCCAAGTCAAAGCCAAGGTAAAAAAAAAGCTGTGCGCTCCCAGTCAGCCACGCCTCCGCCCCGTCTCCTTCCTATTTAACAGGCCTTTGAATCTATAGAGGGCACATACTTACAAATAAAAAATAAAAGGCAAAAATTATTATAAAGAATTAATCAAATAAAGAAATGGCTCCTATATAACCGGCCCCTAATTGTATTTGATTAACAAAACAATTACTAAATTATATACAAAATAGGAGCCTTAAATTCATTATTATACATAATGAAGTTACTAATTAACACCCCCTTTTATTTTTTTATTTTATTTTTTTTTATAGAAAATGTACAACCTTTAAGATAAGGAAAATGTACAACCTTTGTCCTGCTTTCTGTCTTAAGGCTCATCCTCATCACCCTCCAACATCAGACAAAGTTTGGTTATTGGCCTCACAATTATGCTGGTTTGGGTCTTAACCTTCACTGTTCGTACCAGTCCTCTTTTGTCAGGGTAGACTTCAATTATTCTTCCCAGTATCCAGGAACCTCTTGGTGAAGTTGGATCCACCACCAAAACGATGTCATCACACTGGAAGTTTCTTCTTTTAACGTTCCACTTTTGGCGCTTTTGGAGCAGCGGCAGGTATTCTAAGGTCCAGCGTTTCCAAAAAAGGTTGGCCAGATATTGTACCTGCTTCCAGCGACGTTTGGTGTACAGGTCACCTTTGTTGAATACACCTGGAGGGAGAACTGGCCTAGCTTTAAGGAGCAGAAGATCATTAGGTGTTAGTGGTTGCAAATCTTGTGAGTCGTTTGTGACTATGGTTAGAGGGCGACTATTCAAAATAGCTTCCACCTCACACAAGACTGTTTGTAGTCCCTCTTCATCTAAATTCTGCTGCTTGAGCACAGAACGCAGTACTTGTCTTACAGACCTTATCAGCCTTTCCCATATGCCTCCATGATGGGATGCGCCTGGTGGGTTAAATGTCCACTCTATGCCCCGGTTCCTGAGTGTGTTTTGTATCTTATCTGAATCCATTACAGAAAAGGCCTTTTGCAGTTCACCTTTGGCACCAACAAAGTTGGTTCCGTTGTCTGAGCGGATATATTTTACTTGCCCTCTTCTGCAAATGAAACGTCTTATGGCATTAATGCAAGAGCTGGTGTCCAAAGAGCCAGCTATCTCGATGTGAATGGCTCTGCTTGTCATGCAGGTGAATAATACGCCATACCTTTTCACCAGTGCTCTTCCCCTCCTAACTTCAAAAGGACCAAAGTAGTCGACCCCGGTGTTTGTAAATGGAGGCAGGTCAGGCTGGAGTCTTTCCTTAGGCAAGTCTGACATCATTTGCTCTCCAGCTCTGGCCCTGTATCGCTTGCAAACGACACATTTGGACAATATTTTTCTTGCTGTTGAATTTGCATTGACGATCCAATAATTTCTTCTAAGTTCAGACAGCATATGTCCTCTTCCCCCATGCCCTGTTGTTCTATGTACGTGCCATAAAATAAGTGTGGCTAGATGTGAATTTTTTGGGATTATGGCCGGAAATTTTCTTTCTTCCCCAATTGTCATTTTATTTAGTCGGCCACCTACTCTCATTATGCCATCTTTTAGGGTTGGGTCAAGTCTGTTCAGTGTGCTTTCCCTTTTCACTTTTGGTGTTTTTGTTGCAAGCATTTTTATTTCATTTGAAAAGAACTGTGATTGGACAAAGCGAACAATGGCACATTCAGCTGCTTTTAAATCTTCCACAGTTACTCGTTGACCACCTAGTTTGTGATCGGGTCCTTTGGTCATTCTCCTTGTGGTCATTTTACTCCGTTTTCTTATTTGAACCAATTTTTGTAAAGTTTCTTTTAGTTTTAGGAACCAAGAAACAGCAACTCTTAGTTTTGTCCAGTCAGAGAAGTGTGTGATTAGTCTATGTGTTGCATTTTCTTCCTTTGTGCAGACTGTTGTACTCACTGTGTATGTTCTTTTTACCTCAGGGTCATCAGGTGCCAGTGAAGAGGTCGGCTTAATGGTGGCTGGCCATTTCTGGTCATTCTCCCACAGAATTTCTGGTCCATAAAGCCATCTTTTGTTGTTCAAGAACTTGTTTGCAGTTTGACCCCTAGTCGCGTCATCGGCAGGATTGGATTTGGAGTCTATGTAATTCCACTGGGAGGGTTCACTTGCATCTCTAATTGCTGCAACTCTGTTGGCAACAAATGTTTTATATCTAGAGTGTTCATTTGATATATATTTGATCACAGACTGGCTGTCCGTCCAGAACACAGAACGGTCCAGATGCATCTGTAAGCTTGATGTGAGTAGCTTATCCATCTCTGTAGCCAGCATGGCAGCAGCGAGTTCCATTCTTGGAATGGTCATTCTTTTCAGTGGTGCAACGCGTCCCTTTCCCATTACCAGGGCGACATGGATGTTGTTCTCACCATTTACAAGTCTCAAATAGGAAGCCGTTCCATATCCTTGGTCACTTGCGTCTGCAAAATGGTGTAGCTGTGCGTGCATTACTGACCCAAATCCTGTCACTTTGAGGCAGCGTTGCACCTTGAATTTTGAAATGTGAGGAAAGCCAGCTGACCATTTTGACCATTGGTCATGAATGCAATAGGGTACCTCGTTGTCCCAGCCTAGGTTCATCTTGCACAGCTGCTGCAACAAGAGTTTTGCTGTTAGTGTAAAGGGGGTTAGGAAACCAAGGGGGTCATAGATTGAACAAACCATTGATAACATCCCTCTTCTTGTGAGTGGTTGTTGTTTTGGCTGCACGTTGAAAGTGAAGTTGTCACTCTCAATGTACCATTGAAGACCTAAGGCTCTTTCAGTTGGGAGTTTGTCCTTGTCAAGATTGAGCTCCTTCATTTTCTGGACTCTGTCTTCCACAGGAATAGAAGCCAGCACCTCTCTGCTGTTTGTGGCCCATTTTGAGAGATGGAACCCTCCTCTCTGACAGAGTGCAGTGACGTCGGTAATGAGCTGCTTTGCTGTCTCTACTGTAGACACAGATTTCAACAGATCATCGACATAGAAATTATGCAGAACAGTATCTATTACCTCTGGACTGTAGTGCTCTCTGTTATCCTTAGTTGTTTTCCTAAGTGCATAGTTTGCACAGCTGGGGGATGATGTTGCCCCAAAGAGATGAACAGTCATCCTGTGTTCCACGGGAGGCAGTGATACGTCCCCTCCTGGCCACCACAGAAACCTCAGGAAGTCAGTGTCACTGTCTTGAACCTTCACTTGGTGGAACATGCCGGTGATATCAGCCATCATTCCTACTGGCTCCTGGCGGAATCTGTTGAGTACATCTATAAGGCTGTTGGTTAAGTCGGGTCCTTTAAGCAATTCTGCATTCAATGCCTTTCCACAGAAAGATGCTCCACAATCGAAAACCACTCTTAATTTTCTTTTCTTTGGGTGATAAACCCCATGGTGGGGCAGGTACCACACTTGTCCATCCATTCTTATCAGCTGCCCCTCTGGCACTGTTTCAGCATATCCTTTGATGATCATGCCAGTCATGAAAGTGACGTATTCTTCTTTGAATTCTTTGTTCCTATTGAATTTCTTTTTCAGGCTTTGTAGACGTTGCTCTGCTATGCAGCGGTTATTGGGGAGTCCAGAATCATCATTCTTGAATGGTAACTTTAAACTGTAGTGTCCATCTACAATTTTTACAGATTCATCAGCTATCTTCAGAAAACGCCTGTCCTCAATGGACATTTCCTTTATTTCTTCACAAGCCTTTTCACTGAAATCAGTATTATATTGAGCGATTAACATCTCATGCAGATTATGTACTGAGATTCTATTGACTCTGAGAGAATGGATTTTACTTTGAGTTCCTGCTCTCAATGGACCATTAACTACCCATCCTAGCAATGTTCTTACAGCATATGGGCCTTCTCCTTGACTATTTATAATTTGCCAAGGCTCAATTGCCTTGGGAGCATTTGTTCCTATGAGCAGGCCTATGTCTGCATCGATGGTGGAGATTTTGACATCCTTAAGATAAGGCCACTTTGACAAATCCTTTTCGTTAGGGATGTTTTTCTTTGTCACTGGAATTCTAGCTTGGGTGTACACCTCTGGCAGGGCTATGAACACATCGTCATGCAGTCCACTCACCTCCAACCCAGTGATGACATCAGTGGATACAGTTCTCTCCTGGCCCAGTGTGTGTAGTAGGATGTTTGTTTTCTTTCCTTGTAAATTTAGTTGGTGCATTAATTTATCTGTACAGAATGTGGCAGAACTGCCAGGGTCAAGAAAAGCATAAGTTAGTATTGTTTTGTTGCCTTTGTTTGATTTTACCTGTACAGGTACAATGGACATGACGCACTGTTCATTACCGGCCCCAATACGCCCACATGCAGTAAAGGAGGCTGGCTTGATGTTCCCCACTTTTGTCATTTCAGTTGCATCTTGACTTCCTGTTCCTTTGTTCTGCTCCACTCTACCTATGTGCAGTGCTGTGGGGTGCAACTTCATACAAACAGTGCATGACTGGCGCTGGATACAGTCTTTGCTCATGTGACCTGAAATAAGACATGCAAAACAAATGCCTCTTTCTTTCAAAAATGAGATTTTCTCAGTGTGCCGTTTCTTTTTAAACCATAAACAGGTGCCCAGTACATGTTCTCCTGAGCAGAACAGGCAGAAGGTTTTACCTTTGAAAACTGGGGCACTGTTCCGTTGCTTTTGAGAGAAAAGGTTAACATCAACAGTTGCAGCATTAGTGAATTTAGGTTTTGACACAGATCTTGAATGTGTGGGCTTTGTGCTGTGACCACTAGGTGAAGGATTTTGAATATCACCAAAGACAGGGTCTGTGAGGATTTTCACTTGCCTTTCAATAAACTCAACCAAGTTTTTGAATGTGGCTCTTTGTTTGGTTAATTCCTGGAGATTGCATGCTTCAACTCGCCATCTCTCTCTTAACTTGTAAGGCAATTTGCTGATCAGCAGTTTAAGATTAGAGGAAAGGTCCAATTCATCCATATAAGCAATTTCCTCCATGGCGTTCAGGCAACCTCTGAGGTATAGAGCATATGATTTCAGAGTTTGGGAATCTTCAGCTTTAATGAGAGTCCATGCCAAAGCTTTACTAATGTATGCACTTGAGATTTGATATTCGTTTCCATAGTGCTCTTGGAGCAATTCTTTAGCCTTTGCAAAGCCTCTGGCTGGTTCTAAAAAGAGACATGTTCTAACCAGCTCTTTGGACTGTCCTGATGTATATTGCTCCAGATAATACAGTTTATCTTTTGCATGTTCGATTCTGCTTTCTATGACGTGTTCAAATGAATTGATGAATGACCTGTACTCAATTGGATCATTATTAAATACCTTTATCTCTTTTCGTGGTAGAGATGACTTATCCTGCTGTCTTACCAGCGAGGCTGTGATGTCATTTTGCCTGTGCAGAATATCATAGAGTCGAACATCATCTTGTGCGCGATCTGTGTGCGATCCGTCTGGATGGACCAAAAGTGCCTCGCTTTGAGGCTGCTGATGGTAAAGCTGTGATGGGCCTTGGGCCTGTTGGGCCGAATGTGAGGGCGGCATATAACGAGATGACACTCGTGGCTGCATAGGCTCATAGGTCTGGCTACTAATGGGCCGCGGATGAGGGAAAGTTTGCACTGGTTGTGTTGATGACATGTGTCGTGATTGATCTGGCCAGATTGGGGACTGCAAAGTTGGAAGAAAATGCGGCTGCTCTTTTCGGGCATGTAGGTGCAGAGGAAGAGGGTGGAGGGCATGAGCTTTAGGTCTAACACTAACATCTTGAATACCTTTGACATGTTCATGTACATTTTCCAATTTTAATTTATTAGTTTCCTTTACAATGGATTCCTTTGACTCCTGTAATTTTAGTGTTTTCTCTATGTGCTCATTCATTCCTTCTGGTGCTGAGACTTTACTCCTATTTTCTGTTAATACGGTAACCTTTGCATTGGCTGCATCTAATTCGCTGGTGAGGGTTAATATTTCCTTTTGTTTCCTCAGTTTTTCCTGTTTTTTAGCCAGTTCTTCCTCTTCGCACTCAATCGCATGTTTTTCTTTTAGTGCCGCTAATTTGACCTCCAGCGCAGCTTTCTCCGCCGCTGCGCGTCTCAAAGTTGAGGAGGTTTGCGAAACCTTTGAGCTCACATCAACTGCCTTCTCAGAAGCACTATCACTCGGGCTAATATCATCATCCTCATGTTCATCCAACCACTGGTCCACTTCATTCACAAATGCTTGATTAGCATCTCTTTTTGGTGCATACCACATCTCTTGATCCGTTTTTTGTTCACCCCCTTTCAATAAGCGCTGATATTCTCCATGAATAATGTCGAATTCTTCCAATAACTCTCTGTATTTCAACATACTTTCCTTAACTTCATTCAAATTTAATTCATCCTTCATTAGTTCCTTAATTATATTCATTCTTCGCGTAAGCTGTCCAAGTTTGGTTCTTCGACTATTACGTAAAGCATTTTCGCCGACATTGTCCATCTCATTTTCCAAATCAGTTTGTACAGCTGTATCTTCAGCATTTTCTGTATCAGACATTTTGTCGAAAAATCAAAGAAAAAATATCTTCAGAGTATATGTATTTGTTCCCAAAAATACGGCTTTTACTTTAAGAATTCATTGAAGAGATAAAAAAATCACTGCTTCTTAAGTGCGCATAACATTAATAAGCGGCGCTTTATCAATTCCTCAAAGGTTATTCTTACAAACTTAATATCAGTCAAGTTTAATTCAAAATCAGTCCAAAATTCAAATAAAATTCTCTTCTAACGAATTCTGTTGAATTATAATGAAGTTATCCTTTGTTCCAGTGTTTAAACAATTTTAAAGTAGAAGCGGCCTACCGCAATTTCGGCGTTTCCTTTGCATGCAGCGGCCTCCTTTCCTTTGTTCTTCTGCGGCCTGTTCCCGGTGAGTTTGCGAAACGTAATTCCGTGGAATCCAAAGTCCAAAAGGCAAGCTTTTTTTGACTAATATTGTGACAATTTGTCCCTTGATTTAAATATTCCTTTGTTTGTCACAGTTGGTGTTGACTGGGGTATTTTGACGCTTGTTTGGTTGTAAAAATAAATAAGAAAAAATAAATCCAAGAGAGATCTAAAAATGAGGTTTTGTTTATTATAATAAACAGCTCCTTTAGCCAAAAATAAAGACAAACTGGGAATTAGAAATAATAAAGTGCAAAGAAGCAGCAGCAAATTAAACAGTCAGCCAAGTCAAAGCCAAGGTCAAAAAAGCTGTGCGCTCCCAGTCAGCCACGCCTCCGCCCCGTCTCCTTCCTATTTAACAGGCCTTTGAATCTATAGAGGGCACATACTTACAAATAAAAAATAAAAGGCAAAAATTATTATAAAGAATTAATCAAATAAAGAAATGGCTCCTATATGCTTAATTGAGCTTCTGTGGTGCTGGAAAAACAAAGGTGAAAACATGGGAAAAGTCCACTACTGAGAATTACTACTTACTTCTTTGAGACATAAATATTATTTTAAACGCTGCTGTTCTTGTTTAAACTTCTCTGACACTTTAAGGCTTGTTTGGAGCTTACCTGACACTTAAAACGCATTTGGCAGTGTCAATCGATAAAAAGTAATAAAAATATACGAAAACACAAAAACCCTCTTCTCTTGCGCTTTTAACGCTTGTTTGAGCCTTAACATGTTAGCCTGTTTATACTTCTCTGACGCATAAAATCATATGCAAATTTCATTTTAAATGTAGTAATAAAATGAGTTTAGGAACACTACGTTGCTTTGCCAACTTCCTTGCTGTGCTTTAAACGCTTGTTTGAGCTTCTCTGACACTTTTAAATGCATTTGGCAGTGTCAAGCTATAAGAATTAATACACATAAACAAAACACTCTACTTGCAATAGATTCCTGTTGACTGAACTTCTCTTAGGCTGACTCTGCATTTGGCAATATTATTATCAGCCCACTGCTGAGCTTCATTCGTTTGTTTAAACTTCTCTGTCGCATAAAAATCATCTGCCAATGTCATTTTATACGATGTAATGAATTTAAATTAAAAACTCCACTGCTGTGATTTTAACTCTTCTTTAAGCCTCTTTGACACTAAAACACTCCACTTTCAATATTTATACTCTTGTTTGAGATTCTCTTATGCTGAATCAGGATTTGGCAATATCACTGTCAACAAAGTAATGGAGTGTAATGAACATGTCTTTAATCGCTCAAATGAGTTTCTCTGGAACTGGGAAGTGATTTGACAATGTCAATCTGAAAGACGTAATACAAATGTACATAAACACTAAAACACTCATCTATTGTGCATTTGACGCTTGTTTGAAATTGTCTGACACTTAAAATTCATTTGGCAGTGTCAATCTATACGAATTAATAAAACTGTACAAAACCACCAAACCCCTTTAAACTCCTGAATCTTTAAACACTTGTCTGAGCTTCTGTGGCGCTAGAAATTCATTTGGCAATATCCTTATCAAGAAAGAAATAGAGATGTATAAAAACATAAAACAGTCCATAATAGAGATTCATGACAACGCTAAAAAAGTCAACAAAATGGCTTTATTTGCTTAATTGAGCTTCTGTGGCGCTGGAAAAACAAAGGTGAAAACATGGGAAAAGTCCACTACTGAGATTTACTACTTAGTTAATACTTCTTTGAGCCATAAATATTATTTTAAACGCTGCTGTTCTTGTTTAAACTTCTCTGACACTTTAAGGCTTGTTTGGAGCTTATCCGACACTTAAAACGCATTTGGCAGTGTCAATCGATAAAAAGTTATAAAAATATACGAAAACACAAAAACCCTCTTCTCTTGCGCTTTTAACGCTTGATTGAGCCTTAACATGTTAGCCTGTTTATACTTCTCTGACGCATACAATCATATGCAAATTTCATTTTAAATGTAGTAATAAAATGAGTTTAGGAACACTACTTTGCTTTGCCAACTCCCTTGCTGTGCTTTCAACGCTTGTTTGAGCTTCTCTGACACTTTTAAATGCATTTGGCAGTGTCAAGCTATAAGAATTAATACACATAAACAAAACACTCTACTTTCAATAGATTCCTGTTGACTGAACTTCTCTTAGGCTGACTCTGCATTTGGCAATATTATCAGCCCACTGCTGAGCTTCATTCGTTTGTTTAAACTTCTCTGACGCATAAAAATCATCTGCCAATGTCATTTTAAACGATGTAATAAAATTAATTTAAAAACTCCACTGCTGTGATTTTAACTCTTCTTTAAGCTTCTCTGACACTCCACTTTCAATATTTATACTCTTGTTTGAGATTCTCTTACGCTGAATCAGGATTTGGCAATATCACTGTCAACAAACCCAGATAGCAAATTTGATATGGCCCGAATCTGGGCCACGTCCGGCACTTACTTGCGGCCCACATACCACATGGAATGATGGCACAGATGAGGGCCAGATATGGTTGCTGGAACTCGGCCGTTTTACAGCCATAAAAGGGCCACATCTCAGCCACCTTTTAACCAGCAGGGCCAGAAATGACCCACAACTCAACCACATGTAAAACAACTGGGCTGTTACCATGCCATATGTGGCCCAGATCCAAATTTTACTGATGCCCCTCTCCCAATCCCATTAATCATCACACCCTGTGATTTAATAATCATTACTTAATCATGTTTTCCATCAATATAACAATACAATACAAATGTCTCACTTTATTCTAATAATTTCAATATTAAACATCCATATAAAATGAAACTTTGCACAAATAAACATGAATGAAATGCAAGGGTCTCAGTGCATGAACACAAAGCATGCACAATAAAATTTCCTGCATAATTAAATGGTTGAGATGCACAATGTAATGCATAATTAAGGCGTTAAGATGTAAGCAGTCATTCAGAGTGAAAAAAGTTCATAGTAAAACTGAATTATTTTACAGTTCTACTATAAATTGATGGTAATTTGGCCCTTCATGGTTCTACTGTGAAATTTCATAGTAATCTAGTTGACAATTCCACTACGAACTTTCAGTTTGACCATGAATTATTTCACAGTTCTACTATAACAATTTCATAGTAAAACTATAAACCTGATTGATTATTTTACTGTGAAGTTTAACAGTTCCACTGTAAACTTGGTAAACAATTTTACTCTGAACTTCAGTTTACTTTGTAATTACTGTACTTTGACATTATACTATACAATACAATGTATAGATCTCACAACTCCATTTATTCAGCAACGGTATAATTTCAAACACAGGCACAAAAACAACTGGTAAGGATTCCTTCTAAATGGTAAACTGATAACACATTTACCAACTTGGCATTCTATATTGTAATGTTAAATGTAATATAACAATAGTAATATAGAAAATAATAGTAATAGATTGTATTTGTTATATAATAAAAATAATTATATTACACTTAATTTATTTTACGATGGTAATTATACAATAATATATTTTTATTATATAGTAATATATACAATTATATAACTGAATAATGTATTGTGGTATAAATCTATATATAAACTCTATACATACATAATGAAAAATCTAATTCATAATCATTCACTATGCATTTAATTATGGCAGTATTGGGTGCTTGGATGTGTCCTGTGTCTTTGAGTGTGTGTGGGGGCGTGAATTGTGACACCTCTTGTTTTCCTAGCTTGTCCACATTGTTGAATTTGCTGGTGAAGTACACTTTCTGGACCTCCTTCATGGGGAAAATCTGTTCGGCCACCTTTAAAAATGCAAAAATAAATAAAGAAATAAAATAAATAATCAAACATTTGCCACCATCACCTCTAAGCTACAGGGGCCCTAAAATATTTGATCAGCAATGTCTTACATCTGATGTATCATAAGGCATATACTTGGTGAGCGTATCAATATATAAATGCAGACATATGTTTATACATGTTCAAAAGATTGATTGATCTTAAGCAGAAGTTAAAGTGACAGACAAAGTACTGTGTATTTCATTTTTTCAATATAATCTGTTGTTTGAGTACTCAATATATAACGAGATATAAGAACTTTGTGATCTTACAATTAATTCTTATGGTGCAAAAAATATTTATTGCTGAAAAACATGACTTACCTTCATCTGCACTAAAGCACTGACGCAGACAGATCTTCTCTCTTTTTAATTTCATTATTTTAGTAGCCCAGACTACCTTAAGATGGATCGGCATGGCCCATCTGATTCACTAGTTACTAGAAAAAGAATCAAACAATTAATCAGCAGCTATGCAATCAGTACACAGTTTAGCATTTACCCCGTAGTAACACACCCAACAGAAGTTGAAAACAGTCAGGGCTTTAAGCATATATAGATATGCAGGCGGGCACAAAGGTGGATGAATGGATAGATGAAAAGACATTGTCAGCACCAAAACTGTAAATAAATGAGTTGTTTTACATGTTTTTACACAAATATATTTTAAACACAATCTATTTTTTTAAAAATCAACTAGCACTTACTTTAAGTTTCCCAGATCCAGGCAATTTTCTCTTTTACAGCATAGTCCTAGAATGGAATGATTTAGAATATGTAGTTATCTGAGTTATCTACAAAAACAGTAACATTCTGTGGATGTGGTTGTAAAGCAATGTACTGAATATCAAACTTGTTGCTACTATCATGAACAAGAATATGGAAAACCCATCCTTATGTGCTGATGTAAATGTGGGCAGATACTGTTATCTACAATACCCAGGTCTTCTCTGTTGGACACTGAGACTCTCTCAACCTCAGCGCCCTCCTTGACATGTGGCCATTCCTGGAATAAAAATACTGTTTTAATTTCATATTTAAAATATGTAGTTAACAGAATGCTAAAGTAGCTTAAACACAGTGGCACAACTGCAGGGTTTTCCCTGGGTTGTTGGTGGGCTTACTATTTTAAGAGCAACTTGCAGGTTAACGTCCACATTTAATTAATGTAGAGATATGTGTATAAATAAGACATAAAAGGTGAATTGTCTCGTAGGAAGTATTAAAAGCATTTACAAACTTGTCTATGTTCATTTCTTAGTAATATTATCTGTACACTTAAAATCATACAAATTGATAGGTTTATTATAGTGCAGTTCAGCACTGTAACAACACTATAAACTAAGTACTAATTGCACCAGTCTTAACGCGCTGCAAACATTACTAAACATTTAAAAAGTGCACAATCAACTAACGTCAGCTAACAGACTGTTAATGCTAATGGTTTAGCTAACGTCCCAAGTAACTAATTTGAAGACATAGAATCCTGAGACCTGTGTTATTTTCGGCTTTCTTATTTCTTTGGCCACTTATTTTTAAAAACATTTCAGGCACAATAAAGATATTATTGTTTATTATTATAAACTGTTTAAGTTTATGACTTACCATCGAACTTCAGGAGTTTAGCATGTTAGCAGGACGCCGCTTCACCAACGTCTTTTTATCCATTTCTCACTTTCCAGGTAACAGTTTAGCCGTTGACGAGATTACCGTCGACAGATTCTTGTGTTCTTTAATAAGCTCTGACTCAATAACACATGTAGCAGGAACTTTATATTTAAGTAAACACACAGCGCATACTTTAACAGACTCGTTTGTGAGAATTAAATCACTAAATCTGAGACTAAATTTGTATTTCGCGCGGTTCACCTGACGCGAAGCTCGAGACGCTTGGTTGAGATAACGGTCTCAAATCAAGTGCGCATGTGCGCATGCCCAGACTGACATGTCTGTAGAAGAGAGGTTTGTGCAGAACAGGCATAATAAAAGGTTATAAAGTCATCTGTCTGATGTAATATTGATGTAATGTAATATTTGTCCTGTCTGCATGAGGTTATTTGTATTTTTGTAATATTATAAATATGTAAATCTGTGCTGTATTCTTTTTTTATTGGAATATTGTTAATCATCTAGTTTTTTTTAGATGTAAATAATGTCTTTTTGACATGTTTTTCATGTCATGTAATTAACTTACTCCCACACACATACACTCCATTCATTCACATATATCCTTTAAATAATACATAAATATTATATACATTATTATTGTCTTGATATTTGTATCTTGTCATTTACCTATGATCATAGTTAAACTGTAAATTATTGTAAACATCAAACATTAGAAGAGGTGACTATGAACTATTCTTAGTTGAACTTTAAACTGTAAGTTGACTGAATTTCACAATTCAACAATATCATGTTTACAGTTGAACTGTACACTTTACAGTCAATATTATTAAACACTGAAAAGGTTACCATGAACTTCATGGTAACATGAGAGTTCACAGTTGTATTCATGGTCAAACTGTAAAAGTGACAGTAGAACGGTGAACTATTATGGTTCAACTGTAAACTTAACAGTTTTACTGTAAAACTTCACAGTACATTTTTTCCTGGGTAGTAGTATTAATTGTCATTAATTTTGCAAATGTTGTCGTTTTTGTTTTATTTATTTGCAAAATTAATGCATTGTTGAATGCTTTAGAAAGTGGGACATTACAATTTTTAATATAAGAGCCAGTGTTACTGGCTCACTTAGTTTGCCAGTGGTGCCATGTCTTTGCCAGATGTGTTTTGGGACATGTGGGTCATATAAGCATTTCCTATATGTGGGCCACTTTTGGCTCATATGCTGTTTGCCGATGCCGGCAGTGAGCCGGCAGTGCCGTAACGTTGCCAGAAGTGGCCCACATCCGTATGCTATCTGGGAAGTAATGGAGTGTAATGAACACACTAAAACGGTCTTTAATCGCTCAAATGAGTTTCTCTGGAACTGGGAAGTGATTTGATAATGTCAATCTGAAAGACGTAATACAAATGTACATAAACACCAAAACATTCCTCTATTGTGCATTTGACGATTGTTTGACATTCTCTGACACTTAAAATTCATTTGGCAGTGTCAATCTATACGAATTAATAAAACTGTACAAAACCACCAAACCCCTTTAAACTCCTGAATCTTTAAACACTTGTCTGAGCTTCTGTTGCGCTGAATCTGCATTTGGCAATATCATTATCAAAGCATTAATGGATAGTAATGAAAACACTGCAACAGTCCACAACATGGCTTTATTCACTTAACTGAGCTTCTGTGGCGCTAGAAATTCATTTGGCAATATCCTTATCAAGAAAGAAATAGAGATGTATAAAAACATAAAACAGTCCACAACATGACTATTCACTTAAACGAGCGTCTCTGGCGCTGGAAATGCATTTTGGAATGTCAGTCTGAAGGACGTAATACAAATGTTCACAGCCACTTGTCTTCGTGTGATTTTAACTCTTGTTTGAGCATTAACTTTTAAAATGCAAGTGCAGGTGTCATTATCAACGACGTTCTTTGTATGTACACATTAAAACACTCCACTACTGAACATTTTTCACTTGATTTAGCTTTTGTAACGCTGGAAATTAATTTAGCAGGTATCACCGAAACAATCGTCTACTGTGCTTTAAGCCTCTCTGATGCTTAAACCGCATTTGGGAATATCAATGTCAACTACGGAGCTTTTTTTGAATGTTAAAACATCTCTAAAGCATTAAAATCGTCTGCCAATTTCATTTTAAACTAAATAAAAGAGTTTAAAATCTTTTAAACACTGCTGTGCTTTAAATGCTTGTTTAAGCTTCTCTGACAATTAAAGTGCATTTGGCAATGTCAATCTATACGAAGTAATAAAAATGAACTAAAACACTAAAACATTCCACTTTTATTCTTTGTACGCTTGTCTGCGCTTCTCTTAGGCAGAAAATGCATTGGGCAATTTCATTATCAACAATGTAAAAGAGAGTGTAATGGAGATCAACTGCAAAATAATGGAGATTCATGACAACATTAAAACAGTCAACAACATGACTTTTTTCGCTTAACTGAGCTTCTCTGACATTTGGCAATATCATTATGAACAAAATAATGGAGATTCATGACAACGCTAAAAAAGTCAACAAAATGGCTTTATTTGCTTAATTGAGCTTCTGTGGCGCTGGAAAAACAAAGGTGAAAACATGGGAAAAGTCCACTACTGAGATTTACTACTTAGTTAATACTTCTTTGAGCCATAAATATTATTTTAAACGCTGCTGTTCTTGTTTAAACTTCTCTGACACTTTAAGGCTTGTTTGGAGCTTATCTGACACTTAAAATTCATTTGGCAGTGTCAATCTGTACAAACTAATAAAACTGTATAAAACTGTACAAAACCACTTTAAACTCCTGAATCTTTAAACACTTGTCTGAGATTCTGTTGCGCTTAATCTGCATTTGGCAATATCATTATCAAAGGATTAATGGATAGTAATGAAAACACTGCAACAGTCCACAACATGGCTTTATTCACTTAACTGAGCTTCTGTGGCGCTAGAAATTCATTTGGAAGTATTCTTATCAAGAAAGAAAAAAAGATGTATAAGAACATAAAATAGTCCACAACATGACTGTATTCACTTAAACGAGCTTCTCTGGCGCTGGAAATGCATTTTGGAATGTCAGTCTGAAGGACGTAATACAAATGTTCACAGCCACTTGTCTTCGTGTGATTTTAACTCTTGTTTGAGCATTAACTTTTAAAATGCAAGTGCAGGTGTCATTATCAACGACGTTCTTTGTATGCACACATTAATACACTCCAATACTGAACATTATTCACTTGATTTAGTTTTTGTAACGCTGGAAATGAATTTAGCAGGTATCACCGAAACAATCCTCTACTGTGCTTTAAGCCTCTCTGATGCTTAAACCGCATTTGGGAATATCAATGTCAACTACGGAGCTTTTTCTGAACGTTAAAACATCTCTAAAGCAGCCGCTCAGGTGGCGCAGCGGTAAAAAGAAACGCGCTGCAACCAGTGTTCGAAGCTGAGTCGCTATATGAGCAACGATTGGCCGGTTGCTCATGTGGGGGGTGGGACAAAGAACCGGATGTGGGTCTCTCTCTGTCAGAATGCGATTGAGTTCTCTGCCGGCTGATTGGAGGCGCTTGCACAGAGATGGGAGGGGGTGCCCTTAGGGTGTGTCTCTCCGCATGCAACGCTAGGTGGCGCCAAACTCGTCAATGTGTGGGTGGCAAAGATGCATCTGGCTGCTGCTCGTGTTTCGGAGGGGATACGGGTTAGCTTCAATCACCTCCGTCAGGGCAGGGTTCGGCATAGACAGAGAGGAAGCACGATGCTAATTGAACAATTGGATGCGCTAAAAGGGGAGAAAAAGGGGTAAAAAAAAACAAAAAAATTTAAAAAAAAAAAACATCTCTAAAGCATTAAAATCGTCTGCCAGTGTCATTTTAAACTAAATAAAACAGTTTGAAATCACTTAAACACTGCTGTGCTTTAAATGCTTGTTTAAGCTTCTCTGACACTTAAAGTGCATTTGGCAATGTCAATCTATACGAAGTAATAAAAATGAACTAAAACACTAAAACATTCCACTTTTATTCTTTGTACGCTTGTCTGCACTTCTCTTAGGCAGAAAATGCATTGGGCAATTTCATTATGAACAATGTAAGAGAGAGTGTAATGGAGATCAACTGCAAAATAATGGAGATTCATGACAACGATAAAACAGTCAACAACATGGCTTTTTTCGCTTAACTGAGCTTCTCTGACATTTGGCAATATCATTATGAACAAAATAATGGAGATTCATGACAACGCTAAAAAAGTCAACAAAATGGCTTTATTTGCTTAATTGAGCTTCTGTGGCGCTGGAAAAACAAAGGTGAAAACATGGGAAAAGTCCACTACTGAGATTTACTACTTAGTTAATACTTCTTTGAGCCATAAATATTATTTTAAACGCTGCTGTTCTTGTTTAAATTTCTCTGACACTTTAAGGCTTGTTTGGAGCTTATCTGACACTTAAAACGCATTTGGCAGAGTCAATCGATAAAAAGTTATAAAAATATACGAAAACACAAAAACCCTCTTCTCTTGCGCTTTTAACGCTTGTTTGAGCCTTAACATGTTAACCTGTTTATACTTCTCTGACGCATAAAATCATTTTGCAAATTTCATTTTAAATGTAGTAATAAAATGAGTTTAGGAACACTACGTTGCTTTGCCAACTCCCTTGCTGTGCTTTAAACGCTTGTTTGAGCTTCTCTGACACTTTTAAATGCATTTGGCAGTGTCAATCTATAAGAATTAATATACATAAACAAAACATTCTACTTTCAATAGATTCCTGTTGACTGAACTTCTCTTAGGCTGACTCTGCATTTGGCAATATTATTATCAGCCCACTGCTGAGCTTCATTCGTTTGTTTAAACTTCTCTGACGCATAAAATTCATCTGCCAATGTCATTTTAAACGATGTAATAAAATTAATTTAAAAACTCCACTGCTGTGATTTTAACTCTTCTTTAAGCTTCTCTGACACTCCACTTTCAATTTTTATACTCTTGTTTGAGATTCTCTTATGCTGAATCAGGATTTGGCAATATCACTGTCAACAAAGTAATGGAGTGTAATGAACACACTAAAACAGTCTTTAATCGCTCAAATGAGTTTCTCTGGAACAGGGAAGTGATTTGACAATGTCAATCTGAAAGACGTAATACAAATGTACATAAACACTAAAACGTGTTCGTAAATGTTGTGAATAGTGCACTAGCCTCTCAGAAGGAGAGGACAAGTCGCATCCAACTAATAAACAATACAAAAACAACTATATATATATATATATATATATATATATATATATATATAAAATGGGGGATTGGTGACTGGATTGAAGAATTTATTGGATTTGTGTTTTGTGTGTCTATGTGTTGTATGTGATAATGTATGTGTTTGTTGAAGTAAGAAGGGGGTGTAAGGTTTTGTTTGTGTTGTACTTGTGTGTCTTTGTTCTAAATGTTACACATAGAAATTTTTTTAATAATCTGTTTATCAGTACAATGGGTAAAAGTAAGGGGAACGTTTGTTGAAAAACAATTACATGCTAAAATTTAGATTATATGTACATTGGTGTTATATTTATTTTGGAAACTATGGCAAAAATGCTGTTTCACATTTTGCAATGTGGGTAGAGAAAAGTGGGTTTTTAGAAAAAAAGGTGGTTTTAGTAAAGGACAACTAAAAGAGTTAAAAGTAAGTTAGAATAGAAAGCATGTGAAGAGAGAAGATGGTATAAAGAGAAGTGAAAATGAGAAGAAGGAACAGAGAAAGTGTAGGGTCAAACTTAACCAAGTTGTGTGTTAAGTAAAAGTTACAGGTTAAACCTCATCTGGACTCCTGCTCTGCCAGAAGGAGAATGACAAACCAGGAAGAACCAACAGCAGAGGGAGGAGATACAGGAGAAGCCATGGTGTCAGCACCCCCAGCATTCTATCCTGAGGTGCCACAGAAGAAACTACTGCCCAAACTTTACCTCCCTGTTACCATTCAGAGATCAAAAGGCTGTTGTTATAACAAGCAACACGTTCTGGCCTGCAATTCTGGACGCAGATGATTGACTCAGCAAATATGATTTTGATCAACAGTCTATGGACTACTGCTGATATCAAGAATGAAATGACACAACTAACCAGCCTGAGGAAGGGTATCCCCAGAATAATCTCAAAAGGATGAGTGACGTAGACTGGGGTATGACGATGATGTAGCATACAGAGATGTGGTCAGAGACTATTGGAGAGAATAAGAACTGTGTTTCCAGTAAAGATAGCAGCTTGCACACAGGAGGACAAAGAGACTGTGCAAAATTGTCCTGAATGAATTGTGAAGAATTGTGAAGAACACCTGCATCACGTGGGAAAAACTGTCCCTTATTAAGGTGTGTGCGGTACTGTACAGGTGCTGGTCATAAAATTAGAATATCATGAAAAAGTTGATTTATTTCAGTAATTCCATTCAAAAAGTGAAACTTGTATATTATATTCATTCATTACACACAGACTGATTGTTTCAAATGTTTATTTCTTTTAATGTTGATGATTATAACTGACAACTAATGAAAACCCCAAATTCAGTATCTCAGAAAATTAGAATATTACTTAAGACCAATACAAAAAAAGGATTTTTAGAAATGTTGAAGAACATGAAAAGTATGAGCATGTACAGCACTCAATACTTAGTTGGGGCTCCTTTTGCCTGGATTACTGCAGCAATGCGGCATGGCATGGAGTCGATCAGTCTGTGGCACTGCTCAGGTGTTGAGAGCCCAGGTTGCTCTGATAGTGGCCTTCAGCTCTTCTGAATTGTTGGGTCTGGCGTATCGCATCTTCCTCTTTACAATACCCCGTAGATTTTCTATGTGGTTAAGGTCAGGCGAGTTTGCTGGCCAATTAAGGACAGGGATACCATGGTCCTTAAACCAGGTACTGGTAGCTTTGGCACTGTGTGCAGGTGCCAAGTCCTGTTGGAAAATGAAATCTGCATCTCCATAAAGTTGGTCAGCAGCAGGAAGCATGAAGTGCTCTAAAACTTCCTGGTAGACGGCTGCGTTGACCTTGGACCTCAGAAAACACAGTGGACCAACACCAGCAGAGGACATGGCACTCCAAACCATCACTGACTGGAAACTTTACACTGGACCTCAAGCAACGTGGATTCTGTGCCTCTCCTCTCTTCCCCCAGACTCTGGGACCTTGATTTCCAAAGGTAATGCAAAATTTACTTTCATCAGAGAACATAACTTTGGACCACTCAGCAGCCTTTTTGTCTTTAGCCCAGGCGAGACGCTTCTGACGCTGTCTCTTGTTCAAGAGTGGCTTGGCATAAGGCTTGGCATAAGGAATGCGACAGCTGAAACCCATGTCTTGCATACGTCTGTGAGTGGTAGTTCTTGAAGCACTGACTCCAGCTGCAGTCCACTCTTTGTGAATCTCCCCCACATTTTTGAATGGGTTTTGTTTCACAATCCTCTCCAGGGTGCAGTTATCCCTATTGCTTGTACACTTTTTTCTACCACATCTTTTCCTTCCCTTCGCCTCTCTATTAATGTGCTTGGACACAGAGCTCTGTGAACAGCCAGCCTCTTTAGCAATGACCTTTTGTGTCTTGCCCTCCTTGTGCAAGGTGTCAATGGTCGTCTTTTGGACAACTGTCAAGTCAGCAGTCTTCCCCAAGATTGTGTAGCCTACAGAACTAGACTGAGAGACCATTTAAAGGCCTTTGCAGGTGTTTTGAGTTAATTAGCTGATTAGAGTGTGGCACCAGGTGTCTTCAATATTGTACCTTTCACAATATTCTAATTCTCTGAGATACTGAATTTGGGGTTTTCATTAGTTGTCAGTTATAATCATCAACATTAAAAGAAATAAACATTTGAAATATATCAGTCTGTGTGTAATGAATGAATATAATATACAAGTTTCACTTTTTGAATGGAATTACTGAAATAAATAAACTTTTTCATGATATTCTAATTTTATGACCAGCACCTGTATATGCTTAAAAGAAGATAGCTGATAAAAGGAAAAAAGAAAGAACTGGATACTGCAAACCCTATCCTGATGCAGGGTGTGGCTAAGCTAACTGAACTAAGCAACAGGGGCAGAGGAAGATGCCTAGTCAATGAAAATCATCATTCTCTAATGCTGTGTGTTATACCTGTGGAAGGACAGGTCACAGTGCAAAACAGTGCAGAGTAAACACACCAAAGCCTGCTGACAACAAGGCTTGTTTGGTGATGGTAGCTTTTCTAAACCCCAACAGTCTCCCCTTTCACACCATTTATGTGTGGATAAACTGGACATTTTGCCAAGGACTGCTCATAAAATAAGTCTGGTTACAACAACTGAGGGCTGGAGTCCAGGGGAGGGGCAACCTGACCAACAGCAGATGAGTAGCCATACACCTACAGACACAAAACTTTATTGCAATTATACAAATATGAGACATACACCTACAGTAGGTATCTATAGCTAATCGTGCAGTATAGAGATTTCAGATTTTTAGTACACTTAGGAGCAACCTACTAATGTATTTATAAAACATAGCATTCTACTTATATATGTTTATGGTAATAGAGAGTTTAAACATCAGTTCCTAATTTCTGCAATCTGTCATATAAATCTTATGGGGTGTGATGGTATGTGCGCCTTTTGGAATTAAATTGGAAACTATGCCTGAAGGTATCATTATTTCTGTAAGAGACAATGACTCTGATCCCTCCTAGAGCTGTGTAAATTTGGCCATAATTGTCCGCTTTATTGTTCTGAATGGAAGTTGGTAGCTGATGTTTGGACACAAACAAATAATCACTTAATTACTTTGGTTGGCGGACTAATTAGACTTTATACTACCAAACAAGTTGCACTGTACTGCTTATTTACATCAAGGACTAGATTATGTTTTTGAGCGTTCCTGGTTTATTGACCAGTGTACATCTAATTTTTTTATGTAGATTTTTGTCTTATTGGAAGTCAGTACTGCTTCCTCAATAAAATTGAAGCGATACGTGAATACTTGTTTTTGACAGTGTTTGAAATAAGTTTGGCCAGTTTTGTGTTTGGTTTGATTTGAGTTAATGACTCTAATTCCACTAACCACATTCACACCAAAGTGGAAAGAGATAGGGAAATGATTATTTGGATTTTAACTGTGGCTGATGGACGTCTTTGGGAACCTACTAATGACCCAAACATTTAATATCACCTTGAATGCAGGGTTTCAAGAATGAAATTATCTTACTGTGTGCGTGTTGAGCACAAGTTAGTGGATCCCAGATGCCCGCCATCCACAAAATATGTACAGCACTGTCACCAGGTCACATTCACCTCAAATTAATGGAAATACTATTATTTATGAATACAAGAGAAATTTTATGTAAATTTTAAAAAAGGGGCTGCACTGGTGCAAATCAAACTAAATCTGATTACAGATCATTTACCATTCATTGCTAAATGCTAACGTTGTTTCAATTTAAAAAGGTATACTACCCCAGGGGAACATGATACTTATCCCTAAGTGCAATAAACAGACAGTAATGTTTGTTGTTATCTCTGGAGAATCTGTGAACCATTCTCAGTCAGGTATCATAAAAGATAGCAAATGGTTTTTAAATCAAGCTAAGGTCTTTTAACATTCCTGTGCACAAGGATAGTTAATTTTGAGTTGCATTTAGTTTTAATGGTAAGTGTCATGTTCTTTTATGAAAGGAAAGACTCAGATCATCAACTAACAGTTACTTATTTATTTAATATGGTGAGAAAATCAAAAGTGTGTTCTCATTGAGGGCTCTCTAGGTCCAACCACCAAGCGTCAGGAGAAGTTGAGAAGAGCAGCCCCGAAAGTTTCCAGGTGAGGGCTTAAATATCCATAACCCCACCCATAGTCCATTTGTCCATTTCTTTGTTTCAGTCCATTTCTTCTCGTCACCTCTTCCATGGGCAAGCTGCCAGTTCCTGAGCACTTCTCCTGTCCTTGTTTACACCAAATATGGACTTCCTCTGGTCTATTGTCAATTCATTATCTTACACAATGTTATCTGACTCCCCTTATCCTATGCTGTACATTCTGACCTAGCACATCAAGTGCCTCTCAGCTGAGAGCGGTTTATCATAACAACTTTATAATTTATCATAACAACTTTAATAACGACTTTAATGAACACACACACTCTTGTGAAAAAATTGAATTGCCACGGTTGACAGTTAGCCTTTCAAAACTCCAACAGTACCCCAAGGTGATGGTAGCTTTTCTAAACCCCAACAGTGCCCCCTTTCACACCATTTATGGTGTGAAAAATAAATCCCGAATTACAGAGTAAAAGGAAACTTAGATGTTCTGAATAACAAAATAAATCTTATCATTCTAGCGTATGTGTACTGGGGTAAGATTATATAAATATGTGCGTGTGCATGTACGAGCTGGGTGCTTCTCTCAAGGACATAGAAGGCGAAGGTTTTCGGTGACAGTCCTTTTCTTTCTTAAACCCCAGAAGGGTGTGATACTCTGGCCAATTCACCGATCACCCAGCCCCCAATATGAGATACTCCACCCTCAGGATTCATGACTATATACCTCCAAAGCTAAGCATAAGCTATTACGAAAAACAATTACTTCATGAAAAACAACTAATTTACCTGATGTCTTAGACATCCTCCAGATCAACCTCATACATTTCAAATCCCTCATTGGTTAGTATTGTCACTGTACTGGCCTGCAGGGTCATTTATGTTTTATGCTCACCCCCCTTAGTCAATACAGTTTCAATAAACCTGGTCACCAGAGTTCTGATGCAAGGTATGCAACAACAACCACAGACGACTAACAAGGCTGCACCGTGATGATGGAAGTCAATACACCCAGGATCAATGCCTTATATTGTCCAAAAGTCTTTGTCAACCATTTGTTAAAAGGATTTTCAATGCCACTATTTTCAGGCAATTCATTATTCATAGAAGTCAACCCCTCCGATGCTGATGGAACCATCGGGGGCGGTGTTGTTTGGTATAAAGGTGCAACAGGTATAACAGGTATCTCAAAACATTTTACAAACACCCCCCTTTTCGGCTAAAGTAGATCTAAAGCTATCCTGTTTTGTCATGCCATTAAAATAGTCTTATCCAATTGCTCATGAATGCCCCTGACTGCATTTCTAGTGTAATTTACAAACCTTTGCTAATTATAATAAATATAATTAATCCAATCTACATTTTATTCATTTTGGACCACCAAAACAGCATACTCTTAAACCCAGCGGCAATCTGATCTCTGGCACACCCCTGGGAAACCCCAATCTTACCTATATAAACGTGTGGATCAAAAGGTTCACCTGGGGTCCTGATCGACCTTTTTGTCCTATCTATACGTGATACATTGTCCCTAGCCAACATTTCTGTCCCCATTGGTAGCACGTACAGCGGTAGGATCAGCTGGACCAAGGCACAGGTACCTCTCCAGTCCCTAGGCAATATAGACCTCATCAGTTTAGGAGCGCAAATCCACCAAATATCAGCCCGTCCCACAGTTTGACAAGTGAACCAATCAGCGGAGAAGCCAACACCACTGGGAACAGGTTATGCTCACTGGTACAGTCGCCCTCTGGTGCTGCAGTTCTACTGAATAGGGACACAACACATTTTAAACCCTCAGGGTCATTAAATCGGTAACACTTTACAATACGGGTACATAACTAAGCATATACTAACACTTAACTACCAGTTTATTAACAATTAGTTAATACATCAACTAATAATTAGTGCATCATGAATTAATGATGAATTAATGATTCCTTTGCTATAGAAACTGGGTTAGAGGATCGCAATGAGTGACTAAATTGGATAATGTATACCACTAAGCAGGCCAACCAGGGCAATTGCTATGCATGTTCCTCTGACAGACCCCATCTGGGAACCGTGCTTCTCCCGTTGAATAGATTTAACGGTAACACTTTACAATACGGGTACATAACTAAGCATATACTAACACTTAACTACCCGTTTGTTAACAATGAGTTAATACATCAACTAATAATTAGTGCATCATGAATTAATGAAGAATTAATGATATGTATACATTAACAAATTAATGAGTGACATATGAATAGCCATTAATAAAGCCATCTGTTAACTATTAACATATTATTAAGTAATGCTGTTAACTAATTAATTACTTACTGTATTAATTAACATTCTTTCAGTAATGCACAATAAATTGTATATGCAGAGACTATTTAAATTAGACACTATTAATATATCATCTTTATATATACATGTATATATGTCAAATTATATACCTGTAGTTATCAGGTCTTGAACAGTTGTAGTTGGTGTTTTTGAGAAGGTAAATGGAATCAGTATTCTACAGTTTTCTTGTCCTTTATGTTTCACACACAACACTGAATAAAGCTGGGAAATGCATGGAAAAAAATATTGACATTTCTATTATACATAACCCATCACTGACCAACTATTTTTTGGATGGTAGACCATTCTGAACACACCTGTGGCCTATCCTGGTAGTGACATGTTAATGTGTGTTGCAACGACATGAATGTTTCTGGCAAAACAGCATTGCTGAGATATTGTAGCGTACACTTACCTGCCCTTGTATTAGCCATATCTACCTTGCAGCTCCACCTTGCTGTTGTGCTATAGTTAGAGACTATAGCCCATCCATTGTTGACTGGATATTTTGGGTTGGTGCACTGTTTCATGATTCAAATTTAAATTTTTAAATAAACTATCCACTTATTAATTAACTACATATTTACACATCATTAGTTAATGTATCTATGCATCATGAAATTTGTCTACATTCAGCATGAATTCATGATGATGTGCCCCACCAAGTAAAGTCATGACATACATATACATTTACTAGTCATATGTATATATTAATAAATCATTAATTAAGTATGAGTAACTTAAAAATTAGTGAAATGCCTGCTAATAAGCTGCATATCTTTTGAAGTCCATCTACTAAAATGCACAATTTCCAAATGTTTCTTGCTACATAAAATATGAGATCATAAGAAACAAACTAAGCAAACCAGCATGACAGACTATGTTTAACTTTATTGTCTTTAGCATATACTTATACTTATAACATATACAATTATACAAAAACATCTTTACACTGTAAAATGTGATAAGTTGGTCTTACTTAAAGAAATTCAGGAAACCGGTTGTTAAGTAAATATAACACTTATTTTCAAGTTATGTTTACTTAATGTCTACCATTAAAGTCTACTTAAGACAGTCTTATTTACTCAATTTAATTCAGTAGTCCTACTTTAAACAGAAAATACATGTAACATGTAAATTACATTAAAGAGTTATTATTAATTACACAAATAAAACATCCACATTTAAGACAATCAAAATATTACTTAATTTGGCACAGTTTAACAAGCACAAATGTTCAATCATGTTTAATATATCTGTCCACAAGTCAAGCAAATAGCTTGAGTGTGACTTGCAATGCCATCCATAATGATATTACATTCCAGTATGATACCAGTGCTGGATGGCTCAAGGTGCAGCGTATTTGGACCTGGATGCTGGCTGTCTTCAGGTATAACAGTTATTATCCCAACAGGAGTCTGCAAGAAATCTGTAACAGAATCTGAATCCTGCAGACAAAAATACTGTAAAGGATATGGGTAATCTAGGGTAGATGGAATGATTTTGTCAATTATACTGTACATATGCATGTTTACAGTACAGTTAAATTATTTATTCGCATTATTGTGTCTCTGATGTTTGTAGACATGTTGCAGTATGTGCATAGAGTAAAATTTGAAGTATATTTAGCTGACTTAAAATGTTGCCGACCTGGCAACCAGTAAATATAACCATAATCACAAAGCACAGCCAGCCGTTCTCTTATTGTGTATAGCGAGTCTGTCAGACTAAAGCAACACGGATATAAACATATTTCAATTGTAGCAGTGCAGAGATTAGTGATTAGTAATGAATCACATTTCATGAACTAATTCATACTCGTCCTCTCGTCTGACTAGGAAAACTATGGCGTCACATCAATGTCAAAACCAGCGCGCGCAACTTTTAACATTTCGCGCGTGTAAATATCCCTCTCGCGAGCACAAAAAGAGGAATCGCGTGCGCACTGATCATAAAATCGCTCTCGAATGTTGTTTTTCTGCTCGATTTCATTCTTGTGCGCGCGCGCGAAAGCAAATTGTGCTCGGCTGCGCGCGCGCGAAAGCAAATTGTGCTCGGTTGCTCTTTCTGCGCGAGAGCAGTATTTGCGCTTTTGAAAGGGGTGGTTTTGACAGTTTGGGGGCGGAGTCAGGGCCGTCTCTATCAGCGAATGCTATTGGCTCGATGCACACAAGCTCTGTGACGTGTTTCCGTTTAGCCTTAGTCGAGCAGGTTAGATTCTGGTGTGTGAGAACCCCGGCAAAGTTTTAAACACAACATGTCGTATAGCGGTGAATATATAGAGTTTGCGTTTTAAAATGAGTAAGAAGGTTTTACGTTTTCAAAAACAAGATCGGGGTGGATCGGAACATTCTCAGGGTTCATGTTGAACGCTGCATTCGACGGGTAAAAGAGCATAAGTTGTTCGACACAGTGATCGCTATGTCCATTTCTGTTTACTGTGTTTTGCCTGCATGTGAACCATCAGATTGGACCACTTGACAAAGCAAGCTAAACACTTGCCTTTATCTGCAATTATTTAAAATAACGTGTACATTTAAATATTGTAAATATATATTATAGTTTATACGCTATTTCTGTGTTTAAACAAAAGCATAAAAAACCAACAAAAGCTTTTTTATTATGTAAACATATCTTTTATATCTACACTATTTGATTATTTTATCAGTTCTACAATTACAGACTGTAGTTCATCTGTTTCTCTCTATACTCTGTTAGCCTCCTTTCTGTTCTTAATAATCAGGACCCCCACAGAGCAGGTATTATTTAGGTGGAGGATCATTCTCAGCACTGCAGTGACACTGACATGGTGGTGGTGTGTTAGTGTGTGTTGTGCTGGTATGAGTGGAGTTAAATACCGTGTCCACTCACTGTCCACTCTATTAGATACTCCTAACTAGTTGGTCCACCTTCTCTCATCTATTGCTGCTGTTTGAGTCGATCATCTTCTAGACCTTCATCTGGGTCACAGGACGCTGCCCACGGGGTGCTGTATTTATTGTCTTATTTACTCATACCAGCACAACACACACTAACACACCACCACCATGTCAGTGTCACTGCAGTGCTGAGAATCATCCAACACCCAAATAATACCTGCTCTGTGGGGGTCCTGACCATTTCATGCTGAAAGGGGGCTAACAAAGCATGCAGTCAGTCAGTTAGTCAGTAATTGTAGAACTACAAAGTGCTTCTATATGGTAAGTGGAGCTGATAAAATGGACAGTGAGTGTAGAAACAAGGTGGTGGTTTTAATGTTATGGCTGATCAGTGAAAGAAAGACTTGTCCATATTCAGTGTGTAAAACAGTTTAGCTTCACTTTTGCTGTTTCTCATGTTTTGTGAATCTGACAGATGTTTAGCATTTATTTCATGATGAATAGACCACTTAAATGGTGTTAAAGGCTTGAAATAAAATCTTTTTACATTTAATTTCAAATGACAGTCATTTTTTTCTCTTTTGTAACGCAAGGTTTTGAATTGAACAGCATATATATTTGATAGCCCATTGCTGCCAGCGTGACAATGATAAATTCTGTAATTACCAAGTCTTGATAACCTGCCGTAAGAAACATAATAAAAAAAATCTAAATTTATCCTCACATTTACAACAAAAATGTTTGTTGGAGAAAGACATGTTATTACTGTAACATCAAATTAATTAAATGACATGAAAATTTAAAGGTCTGACATAACATTTGATAATAAATAAAAGATAACTTATTAATATATTGGTAAAGTAAACTTTTTACACTTAATCAAAAGATAGAGGGTAAATTGGTAATATATCCAGTGAGATATGTTAAGTTTGTTTTATGTTTTATTAGGATATTAACGTCATGTTTTACACACTTTGTTGACATTCATGACAGAAACACAGAAACGGTAGTTACTCATTACACAAGGTTCATCAGTTCAATTAATAAATTTTAATATCAAACTCAGTCATGGACAATTTGTATCTCCAATTCACCTCACTTACACACTTCTGGACTGTTGGAGAAAACATGAGCATCCGGAGGAAATCCACATGGATACAGGGAGAACCCAGACCGCTCCACCTGGGAATTGAACACACACACACACACATATATACAGTGTATATATATATATATATATATATATATATATATATATATATATATATATATATACAATTTTATTTTGATGCATCTTCTCCTTGCACAGTGTCAGGTTATACAAGCTCTGATATACTGTATATATACGTATATGTCGCTGGAGTTGTATATTTAAAATCCTTTCTCCCTCTTGGTTGGTCTAAATCGTTCACTGTCAGACGAGATTAATCTTGAACACAACAAGTGTAAAAGAGGGCCATGCCTAACAATATCTGCTTGTTGACGACCGGCGTCTGAATACCGGAAGTTTATCTTCCCGTATACGAGAACCCGGAGGCCCTGACTCCGCCCCCAAACTGTCAAAACCGCCCCTTTCAAAACTCAAGCGCAAAAGCTTTTTGCGCGCAGCCGAGCACAATTTGCTTTCGCGCGCGCGCACAAGAATGAAATCGAGCAGAAAAACAACATTCGAGAGCGATTTTATGATCAGTGCGCACGCGATTCCTCTTTTTGTGCTCGCGAGAGGGATATTTACACGCGCGAAAGGTTAAAAGTTGCGCGCGCTAGTTTTGACATTGATGTGACGCCATACAGTTATTGCTTTAGACAAAAAAATTGTCATATGAAAAGAAAACGACTAAGGAAACAACTAACAAATGTTACTAAGTTAAATTACTTACCTACTCAGAAAAAGTTATGCTTCTAATGAGTGAGTTCTCCGTCTGGAAAGTTCTGCGGCTTTGCTTCTTTGCACATGCGCACTGCAAAGTGCAGACTGAAACTTGTATACTCAGTGTACTTTACTTCAACATTTCTAGTTTTAAAAGTTTTTCATACGAAATTATTACATTACTTAAATTACATGAGTATATATATGTATATATATAAATATATGTATATATTAACATGTCACTACCAGGATAGGCCACAGGTGTGTTCAGAATGGTCTACCATCCAAAAAATGGTCAGTGATGGGTTATGTACTGTATAACAGAAATGTCAATATTTTTTTCCATGCATTTCCCAGCTTTATTCAGTGTTGTGTGTGAAACATAAAGAACAAGAAAACTGTAGAATACTGATTCCATTTACCTTCTCAAAAACACCAACTACAACTGTTGTTCAAGACCTGATAACTACAGGTATATAATTTGAACTATATACATGTATAGATAAAGATGATATATAAACAGTGTCTAATTTAACCAGTGTCTCTGCATATACAATTTATTGTGCATTACTGAAAGAATGTTAATTAATACAGTAAGTAATTAATTAGTTAACAGCATTACTTAATAATATGTTAATATGTTAACAGATGGCTTTATTAATGGCTATTCATATGTCACTCATTAATTTGTTAATGTATACATATCATTAATTCTTCATTAATTCATGATGCACTAATTATTAGTTGATGTATTAACTCATTGTTAACAAACGGGTAGTTAAGTGTTAGTATATGCTTAGTTATGTACCCGTATTGTAAAGTGTTACCGTTAAATCTATTCAACGGGAGAAGCACGGTTCCCAGATGGGGTCTGTCAGAGGAACATGCATAGCAATTGCCCTGGTTGGCCTGCTTAGTGGTATACATTATCCAATTTAGTCACTCATTGCGATCCTCTAACCCAGTTTCTATAGCAAAGGTTTCTGTTAAAGTAGTTACCCTAATTACGTTAATAATTTCATGGCCAGCTTCAGTATTAATGGCTGGAACACTGTTACCAGGTGATTCTGTGGGCCCCGCCTTAAGTGTGGATATTATATTTAATCAGAAAACCCCCAGATTGTCAGAGCCTGATTGGTGGCTGAAAATATGATGGCCAGTATAACTGCTGCTAATATGGAAAGCACACACAGAGTAACTCTCATTAAGGCAAAGCCCAGGCGCCTACAAGCCTGTATGGCTATGTCACTAGGGGGAATAAAAGGCATTTCTAAGGTTTAGAGGGAAATTAGTTAACAACAATAAACAATTATATTAATGAGGTTGTTCCTTCGGAGGTAAGGCACCTTTATTTGGTGGGATTAACTTCCACCTCTACTCCAGCAGCCTGATCACAATTTTCAGAATTATCCTCGTTTTGGTTTAGGCTGCTAGTGGCCAAATCATTTCTAACCTCCTGGAGTGTCCTGGAGGGTGCCGGTGAGGGCACACAATGGGTGAGGTGGTGCCAATTTGCCCCGTTTTTACCTTTTACCTTTGCGGCGCGGTTCGTGACCTCTATCACTTCCCACGATCCCGTCCACCTACAGTAGGCTCAGACCACTTTCTCTTGTGGACCTTGATCCTTACCCAATCACCTGCTTTGATGGAACAAGAGGGGCTCTCTTCCTCCTCCCCGACCTCTGGCTCACACACTGTAAAAAATAAATCACTGGTCCAGCAGATTTTATACAAAGGTTCTGTGTAAAATATATTTAATGAAATTAAGTTCTTGAGTTTATGGCTATTATTTGAGTAGTTAATTTTACTTATTAAAAAATGCTATAAAATCTACTTATTTATTTGAGTGAATATGAAATTAATAAGTTAAATAAATGTTGTTTTCAATTTACAAGCACTTCCGGTGTGTGCGCGCCTTTTTTTTTTTTTTAATGCACCTCATCTAACCTGCAACGGTTCTGAGGAGCTTCCACAATGAAATCCAGACTGCACAATTTTGCGCAACTTAACTAAGATAAGTCATTCTGTTCTATTCTGTATATCTGTATAGTTACCACATTTTAGTACCGTAAACTTAGAATTCCTTTTAAGGTGAACGTGAAACTAATGTGTTGGAATGCATGTAGTTATTACATTTACTTCAAATCAACAACATTATATATGAGAGATACTGTGTGAGAAGTATTCTCGTAGTTTTATTAAATACAACTTCCTACTTTTCTCATTTGAAAATAGGTTAAACTGTCCTTCGGGCTTGCCATTTTGTTAACAGAGCTATTAACGTGGTTCATTTTTCTGTATTTTTATGTAACTTAGCAAATATCTCTGTTGGCTAAGGTAAGTTAGCTAGCTAATAAAACCTTTTCTCATTTGAATGCATTGAGGAAATTACTTTAACCCAGCGTTGAGAGCGAAGTTAAAACATGAAAACATACAGATGGTATGAAGTTTTATCTGAAGCTGAATTTGATGACGAAAAAAACAATCATACAATAAAAATGTAATTAAAACGAAATTTGTTAGTGTGACAATTAGTTTGATGTCTGCATGTAAATTGCATTTTCCAAAAAAATCATTTTTATGTTTATTATGTTTACCAACTGCATGTTTTGACAAGACAAATTTAAGTATTAACAAATTACTTTTGACACTTTTCATACTATAATAACTGATGTTGCAGGATTCTGGAGGTTTAGAAGTGGACCAGCTCTCATTGGCAGTTGTGATGAGGAACATGGGAGCTTCTGCAGGTGACACATTAAAGGACATCAAGATTATTATTGAGGAAGTACATGTCATCACAGGACTAAAAGATAATGCTACGGCTTGTGCTGCCTTTCTTGGCTTGACCTAAGTGCTCAGTTGTCCCAGCCGGCAGCCATTACAAAGGCTGTGGAAGAATATGGTCAAGTCTTGGACCGGAATATGTGGAGAGTTTTGAAAAAAAAATTTGACTATGACAACTCTGTACTGTTGCACACCTTAAGACAAGTTTTCAGGAAGAATGGCACAAAATACACTGGAACACTTCATTGCTAGGTATTCACCATGCCAAAAACATCTTTGTGTAGAGACAGAATGGAAACATTACAAAATGGTAAATGCTTTACCATAACCACTTTTTTGGATGTTTACTAACACATGAAATTGACCAGGCAAAAAACTGAAACATCTGAAACACGGCTTTTTGTATTGGCATTTTCCTTAAAAATTTAAGGACATTTTTGTTTAAGCAGTTAAAACAAATATTAAAATTTCAACTGGCACAACTTTATTTTTAAGTTACAGCAAGAGTATTCAAATAAAGTATTAACCTTGGAATCGGTTCTCTTTTTTTTCCCTTTACAGTTATTTATGCCATTAATATTATTGTTCTGTTGGCTTAATTTTATTGAGTAAATATGGCTAATTGTTAGTCAACTCACTAGTTGCACTTTGAATCTACTTAATACTTTTGTATAGATTGAAATTAATTATTTATTATATTGTATTACCTCTACTCAAATTAAATGCATTGTTTTAAGGTGTTATAATTGATTACTTTTGAATCAAAATAAAGCCTAGTGGTATTTACTTAACAGTATCACGTGTAATCTGTTGCCTCAATTTTATTGAAGAGGTATAGGGTAATATTTTTTTACAGCGCAGTTCCTGACCTGAGTGGACAAAACTCCGGTAAGGTCAGTCAATGCCCTCATGGACATCAAAGCCAAGGCAAGGCATCAACCCATTTAAGTCTAGTGCCATTGCATGCTTTTGCAATTTTATGTCTCAGGGTCTGGTTGACTCTTTCAACCAGGCCCTGGGAAGCAGGATGGTACACAGCCCCAAATCCACGCTGTATTCCCAGCTGCTTCTCAACATCCCCCAGATGTTTGCTAGTAAAATGGGACCCATTATCTGATCTCATCAGCTTGGGTACTCCATACCTGGGAATCAGCCCGTTTTTCAACCATTTTACAACTGTTTTGGCATCCTCACCCTAATTGGGCGCTTATAGACCCTTCTGTCATTAAACTGATTATAAGTGTCACACTTAGTTACAAAATTTTAGGGGCAACATTAAGGGTGTAGGTAAAATCAAGGAAAAATCAAGGAAAATCAGCACTGTCTGTGCTCTCCGCCTCCATGTGTGTGTGTGTGTGTGTGTGTGTGTGCACACATATGTACAATTGTCTAAATGTGTATATGTGTATGTATATATGTGTATGTATATATATATATATATATATATATATATATATACAGTGTATCACAAAAGTGAGTACACCCCTCACATTTCTGCAGATATTTAAGTATATCTTTTCATGGGACAACACTGACAAAATGACACTTTGACACAATGAAAAGTAGTCTGTGTGCAGCTTATATAACAGTGTACATTTATTCTTCCCTCAAAATAACTCAATATACAGCCATTAATGTCTAAACCACCGGCAACAAAAGTGAGTACACCCCTTAGTGAAAGTTTCTGAAGTGTCAATATTTTGTGTGGCCACCATTATTTCCCAGAACTGCCTTAACTCTCCTGGGCATGAAGTTTACCAGAGCTTCACAGGTTGCCACTGGAATGCTTTTCCACTCCTCCATGACGACATCACGGAGCTGGCGGATATTCGAGACTTTGCGCTCCTCCACCTTCCGCTTGAGGATGCCCCAAAGATGTTCTATTGGGTTTAGGTCTGGAGACATGCTTGGCCAGTCCATCACCTTTACCCTCAGCCTCTTTAATAAAGCAGTGGTCGTCTTAGAGGTGTGTTTGGGGTCATTATCATGCTGGAACACTGCCCTGCGACCCAGTTTCCGGAGGGAGGGGATCATGCTCTGCTTCAGTATTTCACAGTACATATTGGAGTTCATGTGTCCCTCAATGAAATGTAACTCCCCAACACCTGCTGCACCCATGTAGCCCCAGACCAAGGCATTCCCACCACCATGCTTGACTGTAGGCATGACACACTTATCACTTTACTCCTTACCTGATTGCCGCCACACATGCTTGAGACCATCTGAACCAAACAAATTAATCTTGGTCTCATCAGACCATAGGACATGGTTCCAGTAATCCATGTCCTTTGTTGACATGTCTTCAGCAAACTGTTTGCGGGCTTTCTTGTGTAGAGACTTCAGAAGAGGCTTCCTTCTGGGGTGACAGCCATGCAGACCAATTTGATGTAGTGTGCGGCGTATATGGTCTGAGCACTGACAGGCTGACCCCCCACCTTTTCAATCTCTGCAGCAATGCTGACAGCACTCCTGCGCCTATCTTTCAAAGACAGCAGTTGGATGTGACGCTGAGCACGTGCACTCAGCTTCTTTGGACGACCAACGCGAGGTCTGTTCTGAGTGGACCCTGCTCTTTTAAAACGCTGGATGGCCACTGTGCTGCAGCTCAGTTTCAGGGTGTTGGCAATCTTCTTGTAGCCTTGGCCATCTTCATGTAGCGCAACAATTCGTCTTTTAAGATCCTCAGAGAGTTCTTTGCCATGAGGTGCCATGTTGGAACTTTCAGTGACCAGTATGAGAGAGTGTGAGAGCTGTACTACTAAATTGAACACACCTGCTCCCTATGCACACCTGAGACCTAGTAACACTAACAAATCACATGACATTTTGTAGGGAAAATGACAAGCAGTACTCAATTTGGACATTCAGGGGTGTAGTCTCTTAGGAGTGTACTCACTTTTGTTGCCGGTGGTTTAGCCATTAATGGCTGTATATTGAGTTATTTTGAGGGAAGAATAAATTTACACTGTTATATAAGCTGCACACAGACTACTTGTCATTGTGTCAAAGTGTCATTTTGTCAGTGTTGTCCCATGAAAAGATATACTTAAATATCTGCAGAAATGTGAGGGGTGTACTCACTTTTGTGATACACTGTATATATATATATATATATATATATATATATATATATATATATATATAAAGATAAAAATACGTATATATAAATGTATAAAAATACACAAATGCACAAAAATGTCTGATATATATTTGCAAAGTTTATCTCATTTTAAACACTATACACTGCAATCTGCACAATGTCACTTACCGTTAGTAATTGGAACATCCAAGGCCTGAGCTCCTCAGCCTTCGGATTAAAAAGCTTACACACTGACTTCCACACACACATTAAAAACCTTGACATCATCATCCTACAGGAAACATGGTGCAAGGCCGACACGGTCACTCACTGTCCCCGTGACTACAGAGAAATCATTTTACCCTCCCAAAAACTTAGCACAGTGCGCCAAGGCAGAGATTCAGGAGGTCTCATAATCTGGTACAAATCACACCTACACACGCTAATAAACACCATGAAAATTGGAAAATACCACATTTGGCTGAAAATAAACAAAACTATACTATCATCACAGAAGGATCTGTTTCTCTGTGCCATTTATATTCCTCCGTCAGAGTCTCCATACTACTCTGAAGACATGTTCTCAGAGCTGGAGAGAGAGACCTGCCATTTCCAAGCCCAGGGAAACGTGCTCGTCTGTGGAGACCTGAACGCCAGAACAGGAACACAACCTGATATTATAAATGAACAGGGAAACAGATTCATCAATAACCAAATTCTTAATACTAATTCGACCCTAAACCACAGAAACAATTATGATCATGTTACTAACAAAAATGGTAAAGACCTCCTGCAGCTCTGTCGAACTTTAGGTCTGTACATCGTCAACGGTAGAACACGAGGGGACTCATTAGGAAGGTACACGTTCTGCTCACCTCTTGGTAATAGTACAGTAGACTATGCAATAACAGATTTAGACCCTTTCTCTCTCAGTGCATTTACTGTTAAACCTCTAACCCCTCTGTCTGATCACAGCCAAATTACTGTGTTCATCAAAAAGACAGAAACTAACCCCACCACACACACACGGCCCAGTAAGCTGTACAGCATCTCCAGATTCTACAGATGGGCCGAGAACAGCGCAGAGGAGTTCCAGAAAGCAATTAGCAGCACAGAAATCCAAACTAGCTTAGATAACTTTCTGGACACTGCGTACATTCACAGTAAAGAAGGAGTAAATCAGGCAGTTAAAAATATTAATCAGATCTTTAAAAATACAGCAAATAATGCTCAATTAAAAATTAAATCTAAATCAAAACCTAAATCTACAAAAGATGACAGCTGGTTCGACAAAGAATGTCAAATCCTAAGAACAGAACTCCGTAAAATATCAAACCAAAAACACAGAGACCCAAACAACAGTAACACACAACTTCTTTACTGTGAAACCCTCAAACAATATAAACGTACACTCAGAACCAAAAAAGCTCAGTACACCCAAAAACAACTAACAATTATTGAACAATCAATCAACACACATCAATTCTGGGACAATTGGAATAAATTAAAACATAGAGAACAGGAAGAATTGGCCATTCAGGATGGGGATATCTGGACAACCCATTTCCAATCACTCTTTAAAAATGTAGAATTAGATTCAAATCCTGAACAAAATCAAATTATTAGTAAGTTAGAGGAACTGGAATGGGCTGTTAAAAACCACCAGAATCCTCTAGACTCTCTCATTACTGAGCAGGAACTTAAAGACAACATTAAAAAACTAAAAACAAAGAAATCATCAGGACCTGACGGGATCCTGAATGAAATGATCAAACACAGCAGCTCCAAATTTCACCTGGCAATGTTAAAAGTCTTTAACCTGGTTCTGAGTGTTGGTTCCTTCCCTGAAATCTGGAATCAAGGTCTCATAACACCCATCTACAAAAGTGGAGATAAATTCGACCCTAATAATTACCGGGGCATCTGTGTGAACAGTAATTTGGGGAAGTTATTCTGTAGTATAATTAACTCACGATTATTACACTTCCTTACCGAACACAACGTCCTGAGTAAAAGTCAGATTGGTTTTCTACCAAATTACCGCACTACCGATCATATTTACACCCTACACACCCTGATCGAAAAATATGTAGTTCAAAATAACTCTAAAATATTTGCATGTTTTATTGATTTTAAAAAAGCTTTTGATTCCATTTGGCATGAAGGATTGTTTTATAAAATGTTAGAGAGTGGTGTAGGGGGTAAAACATATGATCTTATTAAATCCATGTACACAGAAAACCAGTGTGGAATAAGAATTGGCAGTAAGAGAACACATCTCATCTCTCAGGAGCGTGGAGTGAGACAGGGCTGCTGTTTAAGTCCAACTCTATTTAACATCTATATTAATGAATTGGCCTCCATGTTAGAGCGCTCAGCCACGCCCGGTCTCACTCTACACGACTCCGAGATTAAACTCCTGCTGTATGCAGATGATCTGGTCCTGCTGTCCCCCAGCGCTCAGGGTCTCCAGCACAAACTGGACCTGCTGCAGCAGTACTGTCAGACCTGGGCCCTGACCGTCAACCTCAAAAAGACCAAAATTATGACCTTTCAGAAAAGAGCCAGATCTCAGGGAACCAAACACACATATAAATTAGGACACCATGAAATTGAGCACACTAAAGATTATACTTACCTCGGACTAAACATCAGTTCCACAGGAAACTTTAATCCGGCAGTAAATGAACTGAGAGAAAAAGCTCGCAGGGCCTTCTACGCCATAAAACGTCAAACATTCGTAGAAATTCCGATTAGAATTTGGCTTAAAATTTTTGAATCAATAATTGAACCGATTGCTCTATATGGCAGTGAAGTTTGGGGTTGCTTACACACCATCAATTCCATAATTGGAACAAACATCCATTAGAGACCCTGCACACAGAGTTCTGTAAAAGCATCCTAAAGGTGCATAGACACACCACGAACAATGCGTGCAGGGCAGAATTAGACCGATTTCCACTAATTATCAACATACAGAGAAGAGCAATCAACTTCTGGAACCATCTAAATAAGAGCGACCCCCATTCTTATCATTATAAAGCCCTGAAACACCAAGAGCTGAGCAAACATACCAGTCCCCTCATCCAACTGGTCCTGAGTCACTACACCCATACACCACTAACACACGCCGACACACCACTAACACACACTAACACAATAAAGACTCAGGAACAGGAGAAATCTGTAAACCCAATTAGAATAAACCAAATTACACAAAAACTCAGAACTAAATATCTGAATTATTGGGAAACTAAAACTAAATCTCAAAGTAAAATGCAGTGTTATTTGGCCCTAAACAGACACTACAGTGCAGCAGATTATCTGAGCGCAGTATCCGACCCTAAATTAAGAAACACCTTGACGAGGTACAGACTGAGCGCACACGACCTGGCCGTGGAGACGGGGCGACACACCCGGTCCTGGCTGCCCCGGGAGGAGAGGTTGTGCCAGCACTGCACTCTCAGTACAGTAGAGACGGAGCTGCACTTCCTCACCCGGTGTACCAAGTACCACCACGTCCGCTCCCAATTCTTCCCTAAATTTAATAACATCATCCCCAACTTTACCTCCCTCCCAGACCCCGATAAACTGCCCCACCTACTGGGGGAGCACAGAGAGAGCTGCACACTAGCAGCACTCTATACACACACCTGCCACCAGGTGAGGGACAGTGGGTGACCATGTCTCATACACACACACACAAACTGATTGTTTTACTACCTCATTATTGTAAATATTATACTTTTTATTGTTATAATTTTTGCACTGTTTTTATTAATATTTTATTCTATTTTATAATATTTTTTGCACATGTAACTGTTCTGTATATTTTTGTTTTTTCTTATTTTAATTTTTATATTTCCCTGTAACTTGCTTTGGCAATACGAATGTCCTTATTTGTCATGCCAATAAAGCTTCTTTTGAGTTTGAGTGTGTGTGTGTGTGTGTGTGTGTGATATCAGGGAGTACAGCAAAGGTGGGGGCCACCCCTCCCTCCTCTTCTCCGTCTCTGCTGCTCCTTTCTTGTGTGTGTGTGTGTGTGTTTATCAGGGAGTTTAACTCTTACTGCTATTTTGAGATGCATTAATAAGAGCATAGCCTTTCTTATACGTCTTCTGCACGATCTAATCGAGATTTAGAGCTTCCAATTCGCTTTTCTCCCATTCAGCTTTGGCCAGGGCAAGCTGGCCTCGTTCAAAACCGAGAGCAGCCTGTCTGTGAGCTTCCATGAGAGCTGGCTCCATCAGAGGTGGCATTAAATCACACACCTGCCATTCCTCAAATAATATTCGGAGCTTTAGTATGTTTTTTCTTTTTTTTTTTCCCCCTGATCACATTTCTCCACTGTGGACTGTCCAATCCACTAAACTGCTCAGGACCCACTAAACCACTCATAGTTTAGCTCAATCTTTCCCTCCAAAAGGATGATTTTCACAAACTTTATAACTTAAACTCCACAACACTGCAACTATGTTGCAGTCACAACACCTTATATCCACCTTTTTCCTCGTCAAACAAAGGTTAAAATCCTTGCAGGCATTCTCCCTGTTTGACACTCAAGCAAAACCAGCTGTAACTACCACGTAGGCCGACCCAATTGCTCAGTGATTTGCCGTAGTTAGCACCACCAGGTTTTTCTAGTCACTGAACAAAGACACCCACATGGGATCACACGAATGTGACAACGTACAAAGAAAAATACAAGTCTATCTTATCAGACCAGGCACAACACAATTAAACTTAACTCAGGAGGCACACCTTTTATGTTTCCTAAAAACTCCTGAGACAGTCCGTCGTCTTGTTTGACTAAACTACAAGGACAGTCCATCGTCCTTTTAATTCTAAACACTACTGAGACAGTCCGTCGTCTCACAACACACTAATTGACCTTCTCATTTACCTATTCTATGTTTTAAATATGAAGAACATTTTGCAGACTTACTGCGGTACTATCATCAAGCACTCATACCCTAATCTAATAATCATCACCTATTCTAGCAGGAATTTGATCAAAACAGGTTTCCTGCTTACCTTATCAGTTGGCCGGCCGATATGAGTGCTTGAAGATTACCCCCGCGATCCTTGTCCACACTTGTCCAATTTCTTTCATCACGTTTGGGGTCACCAATTGTCGTGTTCTTTTATGAAAGGAAAGACTCAGATCATCAACTAACAGTTACTTATTTATTTAATATGGTGAGAAAATCAAAAGTGTGTTCTCAGCTGAGGGCTCTCTAGCTCCAACCACCAAGCGTCAGGAAAAGTTGAGAAGAGCAGCCCTGAAAGTCTCCAGGTGAGGGCTTAAATATCCATAACCCCACCCATAGTCCATTTGTCCATTTCTTTGTTTCAGTCCATTTCTTCTCCTCACCTCTTCCATGGGCAAGCTGCCAGTTCCTGAGCGCTTCTCCTGTCCTGTTTTTACACCAAATATGGACTTCCTCTGGTCTATTGTCAACTCATTATCTTACACAATGTTATCTGACTCCCCTTATCCTATACTGTACATTCTGACCTAGCACATCAAGTGCCTCTCAGCTGAGAACGGTTTATCATAACAACTTTATAATTTATCATAACAACTTCAGTGTCATAACGACTTTAATGAACACACACACTCTTGTGAAAAAATTGAATTGCCACGGTTGACAGTTAGCTTTTCAAAACCCCAACAGTACCCCAAGGTGATGGTAGCTTTTCTAAACCCCAACAGAAGAAACCTTAAAAAAAAAATAATAATAATAATAAATAAATAAAAAGAAACTCTTTTTGGATGGTGAATTTTTTTCCTCAGGGTAAAATTTTTTGGTGCCATACTTTTATTTTTATGTTCCTGAGACTCTGTTATTTGACATTGCTCACAGGCAGAACCTAAAAGCCCATAGTCATATTCAAAGGACACCTGAAGCTGAAAAGTCTTTTGTTGAGACATACAAAATACATCTGACTTGGGTTTGACTGACACAAACATTGACTTTAACAAATGGTTGTTCTAGAAAGGTGGACCATGGTATTTGTCCTGGTACAATTTCATGGTGATCATTTGATAGCTTGATTTTTGTGTAAGCTTGATCCTGTTTCTGCAGGATTTTCTTTGTCTTTGTCTGTTACAGAAATGTCTGTAGTTGTACTATGTGATCTTGAGGGTTACGCTTATCTAACCCTGTTAGTGCCAAATTATGTTTTTTGTTTCTAACTGAAAGGAAAACTTCTCACTCATCAGTTTAACAGTGATGGGATAAATACTACAGTGTACTCCTTAAAATGAACATTATTATTAAATGCTGTAATGTGCTTAATCCCACCACTTTTTTACTAATTGCAGGAGATGGTGAACATCATGACTGTATTACTCTATCTAATCTTAATTTTTCTAGGCCTGATTAGAATGCTGAATTAGAAGTGTTTGTGAAGGGATTTGCATCCAGAGATGCTGCAACAGACAGGAAACAAGTGGGCTTAGCTGAAATTTTAGCACATGATACTTTTGTATCATTGTCCCTCCTATTCAGTTTATTGGCTCAAGCTGCTGAACTACTGTACATGCTTTGATAACAGCTTATAGACTAGTGAAAGCAAAACTGCTTAACTAAAGTTTCACATATGGAATTGAACACAATTGTATTTGATGGGAGAGAGGTTTTTGACTGATTTTTTAAATCTCCCACCATTACCTTGTTGCACAACTTGTGGGTGCAATTCTGCTACCCAAACAGATAGCTGTTTGTAAATTTTGTATGTTTTGTTCCAATTTCACAGGACACTGCCAGAGCTAACACTGCTGACAAAGCAGCTGCACACCTCCCACTGCTTACTAACGATACTATTTGTTTACAGGTCCAGATCACACCAGACTTTGATTTAACTAACGTTAAATTCTGTGCTTTCCAACAGGAGAAAGACGTTTAGAAGGTTTCTGACTGTGTGTCTACTGATGTTTGGAGATGTCCAGTGGGTGAACCATGCCTTCCTAAAATCCTTTACCATACTGTATCAAATTGACCCATGTGTACAACTGTGTCAAAAAGGGGGGAAACACTAAAGCAATCTATGCAAACTAAAAACTAAAAATTGCCAAATGCAACAGGACATCCTGTCTCTGATAAACCTTCTGAACTGAGACCACATTGTGTCTATCACCCAGCTATTGGAGGAGCTGTGGAGAGGGAAATTGGAACTGTAAAAAACAAATTGACTAAGTGCTGAAACTAACAAGCAGAGGACAAAGGCCCTTCCAATAATTATCATGCAGATGAGGATGAGATAAACACCAAAACATATCTTTAGGCCTTTTGAAATTCTATTTGGATGAACCCCCTACACAGACATGGGATCAAATAATTCTGATGGACAATTCTAATTGGACACAGGCAAAAATAAAGATTTAATGCTTGGTTGCTGTCACTTTGTCTTCTGTTCTGAATTCTGTTCACAGACAGGTGAAGGTGCTTTACCCAAATCAGCTGAGGAACTTCTACATAACCTGAAACCCGGTGACTGAATAGTGGTGAAGGATTTCAGGCGAACCGGGTGGAACAAGGAGAAGTAAACAGGACCATTTCAAGTGTTGCTTACTGCTCAGGCTGTGGTGAAAGTTGAAGGAAGAGCTTTGTGGGTTCATTAGGACAGCGGGTGATACACAGTCTAACCCACCAACTGGTTCAACAGCAATTGCAACCTCTAACTGCTATTCAACATCAACTGGATGACATCCTAGCTGGCTAGATCTGTTTTCATTCCTAAATGATTATAATTGCTCTGAGGACTAAAGTAACATCATGTTGCTGACAATATGGACATATTAAAGACGTATTGCAGTAAATGCATTTTTTGCAGCTGTAATAACTTATGTCTTATTCCTGACATATATGAAAATATTTTACAGAGTAACCCCATGCTTTTCTCGGGCTTTGTTTTTTTATTATTTTGTTCCAGTTGCCCACATTTGGTGGAAGGAGGTTAAGAGGGGTCGGTCTCCGCGTATGCAGGGTCTCCACACTGATCTCATTTATGTTTATTTTGGGGCAATACTCACTATCACAAATCAGCATTTGTTTTTTATTTTATTTTCAAGATTTGATAGTCAAAAATGACAAAAAGGGGGGAGTGTAATGGAAGAAATTAGATTTTATGCTTAATATTACTTAAAGTCTAGTAATATGCTGTTTTGTGTCTTAATTCCTGTGTTATATAGTGCTGGAGCAGAGACTGGGAGTTTAGAGCACAGAGATAAGCAACTGTTGTTAAGCAATAAAATGTAAAGCAAATGGGGGTAATTGTTAACGCCGGACTTCAAAGACAAAATAGGGGCTTCAAAGCCCACACCCAATGTCATGTGACCAGAGCAGTATAAGAGATAGCAATTGCATCTGTTGGGGGTTCTTGTCCAGAGAGACTGCTGGAGGAACCCACGATCGTGCCAGTAAATTCTTCAATCCAATCCAACCAACAATAATCTTTGTTTTTATTTATCATCTCACCATATTTTTCCATGACACCAGTTAAATAAATAACAACAAATTAAATGGGTAATGTGAGTAAATGAATGCATAACATATAGAAATGAACACAATTTTATTTTTAGTACTGGGAACTATTAGGCAACAATATGCCAAGTGTCTCACAATTTTACTGTCAATTAACAGTCTGGTGGGATATATACAGGCATATAAGAGACAAAGATCTGTCAGCTGGCACACCTATTGTTGGATGTCACTGTACTGCAGACAACAAAAATCCATATACCAGTGTCATCCATATACCAGTGTCACGTCCACATGTTGGATTAAACTTTACTTTAATCCAATCCATAACAGGTCGCAAAACTCGAAGCATAGCTCCAATAATAAAAGTAAACGATATATGTAATGATAAACAAAGATAATAATGAATATGTGTAATTTGATAAATGGTAACTGTGAATGTAATGGGTAAAAATACAATCAATAAAAATACATAAAATAACTGAAGTGAGTAGGGAATTGTCCATTAATGTTAAGAAGATGTTAATGAATACATAGGCATTTACTTTGCTTCTTCTACTGCCTCTTGTGATTTTACACCACTTAGAGAGGCTCGATGGCAGGCCTTAAACCATTGGTCAGGCGGGTGCAATCTCAAAGCAACCGCTTTCTTGTGTGCTCATTTTTTTCCCTTTCTTTTGGAAAACATATACTATACAATTCCATACACATACATCCAGTTAATTTTGTTTCTTAATTATTCGAAGTCGATATGCTAATATATATAATGTATATATATTGTATATCTATAATGTATGTATAATAATCTGTCAGTATATTAATAAAATATTAACTAATAAAAACGAATTAGGTTTTCTCCATTCCAAAATTCTATCAAAATTCACCCCCTTTCTGCAAATTCCATGTCATTTACAACATCAACTTTCATACATAATATTGATAAGACAGTTATTGTGAGTAGTTTGTACACAAACTACTTTTAGGTTTAATCTCATGTAGCTTAATCATTTACTTGTATTTGTTCTCCTTTTTTGATTAATAGAAGTATCAGAGCTTTATACGACAGCGCTGGTTTGTTTCTGCATGCAGGTAATATCAAACGCGTATAGCTGATTGGACCGGTCTCCCAACAGGATATATTTTAATCTCTTACTTTAAACTCTTGTTCAGTACATTGTTCAGTAAACAGCTTAATTTATTATGGCCTCACGTAGACAGACACAAACAGACATACATTTACAAAAACAGTGTTTTTTCTTTATTCTTCTTTTCTTGTTTCTCTAATTTTTATACACGTTTTTCATAAAATTATTTTTATTTTTAAAGTACTGGGTTTTTGTTTTGCAAAATTAGTTTCATTTTTATACACCAGTTGTTTTCTACTGTTACTCCTGTTTATGTATTTTTTGTAATTTTTTACATTTTTCTCTTTACAAAATCTGTAATTTTTTACGTCCCCAGAACACAGCTACAAAATTTGCAAACAAAAGTTCAAACTTCCACTTTTGCAGAATTTTAAATAGGCATCTGCCTTTTGGTTTGGCTTTGTGTTCACAGAGAATGCACTCGCTACCCGTCAGCTGATGCAGATACTGCAATGGTTTGGGTCCATTTCCAGAATACTCCCTGAACATGCCACCAAAATGTTGTGTCCAAAAGAGACGAAATCTCATATCACGACTATTAAACTAATACCAAAAACTATCAAAGGAAAAATTCCAAAGACTGGATTCAGTTAAAGAGTAAAATGCTCCATCCTTTATTTCAGATATGATCACATCTGGGCATCAATCCAAAGAATATGCAAAGTACAGATTCAGTAAATAATAACTTTATACCATTTTCTACACAGTGAAGTTAATCACCCCGGCTTTCACTTGCATCTCCTCTTTAAATTTGAATACGATTATATCCATAAAACATTTTGACATAATTTTCCTGGCCTATTGACCACCCATATCTCCAACCAGCAGTTGTGCTAATTTTTTTTTTTTTTTTCAAACATGGTGGTCTTTCCGGCAATCTTGCCGTTGTTTTTCTCTTGCAGGAGTTTGTTCTTTTAAAGAACACAGTAAGGTCAACCCTTCTAATCCTGCATGTGTTTTAATCTTTTAACAAGCCCAGTGACCTAGTTAGCAGGCTGTGAGATTCATGGCTCTATTATTTATCTATTCTAGGTTTAAATAGATAACTGTTCGATTTTTAAACCTATCTTTTTCCAATTACTTATTTTATTAAAAGCTTTTTTTCTCATTTTTCTCCATCAGCAACCTGGGAAAAACATACATTATTGGAAAATCAGTGAATCACCTGTAGGGGAGCCCAGGAGCAAAAATACCAGTTTTCACATAATGCTGCTATAGTTTAATTATCTTTATCAACTGCATGTGGGCCTATGTCTCAAGGATGGCCCCTACTGAATCCTGTATGGGCACAGAGTTTTAAAACTTTAAAACTAAGAGCTACTTCAAAGGTACTGATGAATACGAAGGGCTACTTGTTTGATACAAACTTCCTGAATAACAAAATTGCACAGTTTACCTTTAATGATAATATTAATAATAATAATAATAAATGTTCATATACAGTGTATCACAAAAGTGAGTACACCCCTCACATATCTTTTCATGGGACAACGCTATAGACATGAAACTTGGATATAACTTAGAGTAGTCAGTGTACAACTTGTATAGCAGTGTAGATTTACTGTCTTCTGAAAATAACTCAACACACAGCCATTAATGTCTAAATAGCTGGCAACATAAGTGAGTACACCCCACAGTGAACATGTCCAAATTGTGCCCAATTGTGTCGTTGTCCCTCCCTGGTGTCATGTGTCAAGGTCCCAGGTGTAAATGGGGAGCAGGGCTGTTAAATTTGGTGTTTTGGGTACAATTCTCTCATACTGGCCACTGGATATTCAACATGGCACCTCATGGCAAAGAACTCTCTGAGGATGTGAGAAATAGAATTGTTGCTCTCCACAAAGATGGCCTGGGCTATAAGAAGATTGCTAACACCCTGAAACTGAGTTACAGCATGGTGGCCAAGGTCATACAGCGGTTTTCCAGGACAGGTTCCACTCGGAACAGGCTTCGCCAGGGTCGACCAAAGAAGTTGAGTCCACGTGTTCGGCGTCATATCCAGAGGTTGGCTTTAAAAAATAGACACATGAGTGCTGCCAGCATTGATGCAGAGGTTGAAGACGTGGGAGGTCAGCCTGTCAGTGCTCAGACCATACGCCGCACACTGCATCAACTCGGTCTGCATGGTCGTCATCCCAGAAGGAAGCTGACGCACAAGAAAGCCCGCAAACAGTGTGCTGAAAACAAGCAGTCCAAGAACATGGATTACTGGAATGCCCTGTGGTCTGACGAGACCAAGATAAACTTCTTTGGCTCAGATGGTGTCCAGTATGTGTGGCGGCGCCCTGGTGAGAAGTACCAAGACAACTGTATCTTGCCTACAGTCAAGCATGGTGGTGATAGCATCATGGTCTTGGGCTGCATGAGTGTTGCTGGCACTGGGGAGCTGCAGTTCATTGAGGGAAACATGAATTCCAACATGTACTGTGACATTCTGAAACAGAGCATGATCCCCTCCCTTCGAAAACTGGGCCTCATGGCAGTTTTCCAGCAGGATAACGACCCCAAACACAACCTCCAAGATGACAACTGCCTTGCTGAGGAAGCTGAAGGTAAAGGTGATGGACTAAACCCAATTGAGCACCTGTGGAGCATCCTCAAGTGGAAGGTGGAGGAGTTCAAGGTGTCTAATATCCACCAGCTCCGTGATGTCATCATGGAGGAGTGGAAGAGGATTCCAGTAGCAACCTGTGCAGCTCTGGTGAATTCCATGCTTAGGAGGGTTAAGGCAGTGCTGGATAATAATGGTGGTCACACAAAATATTGACACTTTGGGCACAATTTGGACATGTTCACTGTGGGGTGTACTCACTTATGTTGCCAGCCATTTAGACATTAATGGCTGTGTGTTGAGTTATTTTCAGAAGACAGTAAATCTACACTGCTATACAAGTTGTGCACTGACTACTCTAAGTTATATCCAAGTTTTATTTCTATAGTGTTGTCCCATGAAAAGATATAATAAAATATTTGCAGAAATGTGAGGGGTGTACTCACTTTTGTGATACACTGTATGTGAAGAGACTGTCTGATCACATGTTAACGTTAATGATTCCACACAATAAATATTAACAATGATTTCGCATGGTAGGAAACACAGGTATATTTAAACGTGCAACATAATTTATTTCTGTTGATCTTAATGTGTCAATAGTTGAAAGTCAGAGTTATCACATCTATGATATTTTTGTAAATATCTTTTTTTTGTTGTGACGCTCTGCATTCTCTGCGGGTTGGTTGGAGTGAGGTGGCGGGGTTGAGTTCATGTCGTGGAGGGGCCCCCTTAGCCATGGGCCCCAGTGCACCTGCCCCCCAGCCCCCCCGGTAGTTACGCCCCTGTTTTCTTCCGTCCGCCCTTGCTCCATATCGTTCCATATGCTGCTCCATATCTTACTTGTTTCAGCAAAGAGTGAGAGAGGATGTGTGTGCACTTGCGCACGATATTGAACTTCGCCCCCAGACAAGATCAGACTTCATATATACATTTTTGTTTTTAAAAATGTATATTCAGTATTGTCATTTTCAAATTTACATCAATGCAAGTAGTATTGATTAAAAAAGAACAGCAACAGAAATACAATTTTTAGACGGAGCTCCACGTGATTAATGCTATTTTAGAACATGCCCTGTGGGCAAATCATGTGGTACCTGCAGTTGACTAGGTGCCCTAGGTGTAGATAGATAAAATAGTGAAAATGCTTTCTGACATAAAACATGTCTGTGTAGAGGAAAGAAACAGTCATTTCAAATTGGGGTATAATCATAGAGTATTTTCATCCATACAGATATCTGATGTATGTAGGTGTTTTGTAAAGAGGGTCTCTCTGAAATCTCTTAGACACAATCACAAAATTGTCTGTAAAAAATAAGAAAATATATGTAATAAAAAACTTAAATGTAATTTGTCATTATTGGCGTAATGCTTAAAATAACAGTTGGTTTGTTGATTATAATGTCTGTTATTTCAAGTGTTTTGCATATAATTATAATATTATTATTTTCCATAAAAATAAGTATTTTGACAGTGTACCCACTACACCACGATACATACAGCAAAAGTTAATATTAGAAACATACTAACTACATAATTCAAAAGTTTGATATCGGTTAGCACTGGATACAGCCAATGTCTGTAATATGACAGGGTGGGACACAATAGCATAGTAACTCATGATTGTATGGCACCTGGTAGTCTAGAAATCTGATGATTTCACTTCAGAAAAGTGTCTCATTTAAGCAAATTTTTTGTCCTGATACATGGGATTATTACCAAAAATCCTTTTATGAAAAGTAAAGTGTGTTGTTAAAATATTTTAATTATAAGTCAAATAAATAATAAAATGCAACATCCTGTGAACGTTTTGGTGTTATACACTCATTGTTTTATTTGCAGTACTCTTATTACCATAAAGAGAAAATCAACAAGTCTCATGGATTACATTGCATTGGGACCAGTAATTTTTTTAGTCTTTGTATCAACGATCCTAGTAATCTAAGACCAATGAAATTGCTTTTTTCTAGTAAGGAGCATTTGTAGCAACCATGTAATAACATGTTTGGTGACTGGCTGCAAATATTTATAGAGCCCATGATGAAAAACCTTATTTGTCCCATTATGCCTGATGTCCCAAACTGACTTCAATCTATACAACCAAAGAAAAGAATAAATAAGTTAAAATTTAAAATAACTTGTTAAGTTATAAAATAACATGTTTATATGGTGTTATAAACAGTTTTAACTGGCTTGCTGAGAGCAGCTAGCTACAAGAATGTTTAAGAGTATCCGTAACCAGTCACTACTGCATATGTGAAAAAGTGTCCTGGTTTGGCAATCAGGGATGCCAGGTCCAGTATAGCTCTTAGTCTATAAAAACATGGCAAAAGAACAAGAAGTTAGTATTGTAATTTTATCATTACATTAGTATTTTTTTAAAAATAAATTTTAGACCCAAACAAGAACAATCAATAGTAAGACAATTAAAAAAATTGAAAAGCACCATATTTGACTTGTACTTTTTTGTTGTTTTTCTCTCCCGACTCTCTTATCTTTTTTGATCCTCTTTGTCTAGTTACAGTTATGTCTTTCCATTCCCTTAAGATTATTATTAGAATTTCAGGTTACGTGAAGAGCCATTTTAAACTTTTGGGCAGTCCTTCCTCTCTGCTTTTTATTGTCACTTGAGCTCAAGCACATACAACTTTGACTGTTTGCAATTTTCTTTTATGTCTTCTTCTCTTCTTCTGTCATGACTTTTCAGGAGTCCTTTTTAAACTTTCTGTTGTACTGCCTTGCTGTGCAGTTTCTTTTTAATTTTTGATTAAGAACTATTTATTAGTGTATTTGTTGAGCTTTTTTCTTCTAAACATTTGTGCTCTCTTCCTCATCTTCTTTAGCAAATGCTGCATAGATACTCATTTTCATTTTGTAATGTTTGTAATGAAAAATTTTGGTGGGCACAGTAAATTTTAAAAGTAGCCAAAAAACTTGCACCTTGAGAGAATTATCACCTGTGATTGTATTTTCAAATAACTGTGAACCTGGCAAACAATCGGCTGGGCACTCTGGTGGCGGATTGGTAAAAACACCAGAGCTGACATCTCACGGGTTGAATTGCCTATACAAATGATTATTGGCTTGTCTGGGGGTGGGTTGCTGAAGGAGATTCCTCATAACTAGGGCCCTAGTAAATTCAGGGGACTTAATTTCAGGGGGCTTAATTTCACTGACTTTTCAAAAATCATAAAAAATCGTTACACTCATAAATTGATTGATGTCCATGTTTTCACACACACCCCTCTGCATCCACATAATCAGTTGGGAGTTTTCCCAACTCACTTACCTGAGTATTTTTAGACTTCGACACCTTGGACATTTTGACTAACCGATTGCTAATGTAACCAAGCGTCTTTAGAGTTTGCTGAATTTATAAAGAGAAAAAAAACTCTACAAATACAAACTTTCAGGAGCAAATTACTTTACTGGCTTGTTCTTTTGAGCACAGACTACATAGAGATGATCACGTGTGTAGAGAAGCACACTTTTTCATTGACTATGGAATCCCCAAAATGCACTCAATACGTAAACACATACATCAAACATTGTCAGCACACTACACCACAAAAAAGTCTGTTACACTAGGCTAGGACTGCCTCATATTGCGCCTCATATTTCATATGCTACACAAAAGAAATATGTTAAATCACTAAACACAAACCTTAAATTTTGAATTTCACAGCAAATTGCATATTACACAGGACACGGGAGGGTCCTGGGTTCGATCCCCAGGTGGGGTGGTTCGGGTCCTTTCTGTGTGGAGTTTGCATGTTCTTCCCGTGTCTGCGAGGGTTTCCTCCGGGTGCTCCGGTTTCCTCCCACAGTCCAAAGACATGCAAGTGAGGTGAATTGAAGACACTAAAATTGTTTGATATAACCTTGTGAAATGATGAATCTTGTGTAATGAGTAACTACTGTTCCTGTCGTAAATGTAACCAAAGTGTAAAGCATGGCGTTAAAATCCTAATAAACAAACAAACAAACACGGGAAACGGCTCATTCCATGGCCCGTGACGCGATTTTCACTTTTTTCTTACCACTGTAAACACAAGATAGTTCATGCTTTTTCTGGTCAACTTTATTTGACCTGTTAATGCATTTCAGGCCTACAACACATCCCAAAAAAGTTGGAACAAGGCAATATAGGGCTAGTAATGAGGTAAAAAAAAACAAAATAATGATGTGATTTTGTGCACAGGTATAGGTTTGTATTATGTAGTTTGTTATGTCGTATCATGCACTAAAAAGCAGTTCTCTGCTGTAAAATAGAGGTATGTTACACTTTTTTGCACATAACTTTGGGCATTCTTGTGAACCCAGGAACCCTGCATCTTTCTTTCTTGTCACACATGATTGGCCAGTGTGGGATATTGTCCAGTCTGACATCTTGGTTAAGGATAGGTGCTGTGGGCCCCTGCTTCCTTGTCTTCTTGTCATACTTTTGGGAAATCCCACCACTGGGTCGCCCTCTCTTCCTGACATCTTATTTGGAATTGCACAAACTATGTGAAAATTGGGACTTGAAGGCATAAAAACGCATGTGGTCACTTCTTATTATGCCACTGTTAGCACAATCCTATCTGTATACACGCCAACATTTCACTGGCTGATGAAGAGATTTTCAATCAAGAAGTTTTCAATCAAGGGATCTAGGAAGAACTACTGTTATCTTCAGACAAAATGTAATCTTTGTCTTCTTCCTCACTGGTATCTTGTGAATATTTTTCCAATTCCAACAAAAAACACAATAATAAAACAATTATAGCTACAGCTTGATGGTCCTCCTATACTCCTCCTCTCCTTTTTGTAGGTTGTCTGCTGTATGAATTTAACCCTATCTTTTCATTACTGCTCAAACCTTTTTCTACACTTCACTCCTCCTCACTTTCATTGCTGTCTATCTCACTGTCCTCACTGTCAGATGGCATTTGCCTAACATGGCAATCCTTTTCTTTTCTTTCATAAAGACCTTATGTCTATTAACTATTAATAAGTATTAAAATAAGTTAATTTAAAGGAAAAGTTTTGAATTTTGAGCTTATATTGTAGACAAATAAATGTGATAATACATGATAACATCCTAAAACATTGTCAGCCAAGACATTCTTGAAAAATGAAAAGAAATGAAGATTTCTAAACATGCAAAATAAAATAAACTTTATAACCTGACAAAAGACTTCTCTGCACCTTCATACATGTGCATATATTTTTTATTTACAGTCCAAGTTATTTTAAATAAGATTAATGAAGCAAAACATTTTTCACTTTTCTTACTCCCTGTGCTCCTGTTATAATGTGTCATAAAGACAGTCCCACCTTAAAATGATGCTTGAGGGTGAATCTCAAACTTTATTGGAATGTTTTTTGATATTGTTTAAAAAACAATCATTTAAAAAACAGGCACTGGACATGGGGGCTTAAGAAAACTTTCTGTTGCCAGAGGGCAACACTGTGCAGTAGAGACTTAAGGTTGTTTACCGGTTTAAAAGAACAATCTTTTAATCTTTCAAGTTTTCCAAATTCTGACCGCTTGCATTTTCATTTATAAAATGCCAAAAATAAAAAAACACTTCCTACATTTACTTTTTTTTCATTGCAGACAGTATGAACGTGAGATATTTCATGTTTTGTCTGGTCAACTTCATTTATTAATAAACATCCTGCATTTCAGACTTTGTAATGTTGCCATTCCTTTTCATCACACTTAAAAAAGGTTTTGGCACCGAGGATACCAAGAATTTTTATTTTATTTGCATTTTCCATACTGTCCCAACTTTTTCCTTTGTGCGAGGAGGAACAGGAAGAGCACTGCCAGAGCCCTACAAAGTGACCTCCAGCGGGCTAGTGGTGTGCATGTTTTTAAACAAACAGAAACACACTCTATGAGGGTGGCATGAGAGCCAGACGTCCTCTAATGGGACCTGTACTCACAGCCTAGCACTGTGCAGCTTGATTGGCATTTGCCAGAGAACATCAGAATTGGCAGGTCCATCATTGGTCTCTTCACAGATGAGAGCAGGTTCACACTGAGCACATGTGTGCAACATAATCCAGCATGATCGGTTTGGTGAGGCATATCCTTGGAGGGTTGCACAAACCTGAATGCTGTTAGGTACCGAGAGGAAATCCTCAGTGCCATTGTCAGACCTTAGGCTGGTGCCATTCCTTTTCTTCCATAAAGACCTTATGCCCTGGGTTCCTCCTGGTGCAGGACAATGCCCGGCCTCATGTGGCCAGAGTGTGTAGGCAGTTCCTGGACGATAAAGGCATTGATGTCATTGACTGGCCCTCACGTTCCCCAGACCTGAATCCAATTGAGAACCTCTGGGACTTTATGTATAGGTGCATCCAATGCCCCCAAGTCACGCCACAGAATGTCCAGGAGCTCACTGATGCCCTGATCCAGGTCTGGGAGGACATGCCACAAGACACCATCCGCCATCTCATCAGGAGCATGCCCAGATGTTGCTGGGAGTGCATACAGGCACGTCGGGACCATACACACTACTGAGTGCCATTATGAATTGCAGTGATAAAATTCATGGAAATTGGATGAGCCCATGATTTCAATGTTTCATTTTGATTTTTGGTATGAATTTCAGTCCAGCCCTCCATGGGTTGATGATTTTGGTTTCCATTGACTGACTCTTAACTGATTACACAATTTATATCAGTAAAGATTTTTAAACTTAAATCTTCCATCGAGATCCAATGTGTGATTTAAGTGTTTTTCTTTATTTTTTTAACAGTGTATATTTACACTCATACGAACATACACACTCAAACTTACATACACTCACTCACACACACACACACTTGCACATGCACACACATACACACACTCGCACACACACAACCAACACAGTCTTGTTCCCTGGACTCTGACAACTCCAACACATACAACTACTTAGTGACTGTATTATTTGCATCTTTGCACAATATTGCATTTTGCACAATATGGCTTTTCTGCACCTTACTCATTTTATATCTCTGCTGCTATAAAAACCCTACACTGCTGACTGTATATCAGAATGTGTTTTTTTACCTCACCCATCATTTACTAAGTACCATGTACTGGCCAACACTACACTTGTCTCTAGTCTTTTCTCCCTTACTTACTTTTTAGATTAGAATTGTCTTTTGTATTTATTGTAGGTCTTTTTGTATTTATTCTACTTTTTTTTAATCTGCACTATTGTATTGTCTTGTACTTTTTGTTCTATGTTGCACCCTGGTCCTGGAGGAACGTTGTTTTGTTTCAATATGTACTTGTATGTAGCTGAATTGACAATAAAGACTATAAACCATGTCACTACTTAAAAAAATTATTAATTGTCTGGCTTGCTAAAATGGTCAAATTCTGATGTAGCATTTAATTCACATTTCATGACATTTAAAATTAAGAGGTAAAGAAAATACAACCCCAAATCAGAAAAAGTTGGGACAAAATGGAAAATGCAAATAATATAAAACATGCAGTGTTTCTCACATTGACTTTTATTTTACTGTAGAAATATATTTTATAATTTGTATGGTCAGATTAATTTAATTTGTTAATATACATCCATTGTTACATTTCAGGCCTGCAACCCATTCCCAAAAAGTTGGGGGCAATTTAGGGCTAGTAATAAGGTAAAAGAAATTAAATAATGATGGAAGTTCAAACAGATGATGGCAACAGGTGATTGTAATCATGACAAACAGTATCCACAAAAGTCTTTGAAGTTTGTGAACAAATGTCTGAAAACTGTGTTAAAATGTTTAAAAACAATGTTCCTCAAAAAAAGATAAGAAGGGGCTTGCATATTTCTTCCTCTGCAGTGCATAATATCATTAAATGGTTCAAGAAAGGCTGCTTTACTCCACATGTGTGAAGAAGCAGTAACGCAGGTCCTTCCTTCCTGCTGCTGTTAGATTATACAACCAGCACTGCTCCAGACAGATTGCGTACAACAAACTTTAAACTAATCATAACAATGTGCAACATTCTTCGTTTTTAATATGTGCAATTTTAGAGTTAATGTGCAATTATTTGTAAAAAAAAAATTCCAGAGTTTTTCTACTTTTCTTATTGATAATTGTCTATATTGTATACATGGAACTGTTAATTTGTCTATTTTTTGTACTGAGTGCCTTGCTATCCCTTTGCTGCTGCAACACTGCGAATTTCCCCCACTGTGGGACTAATAAAGGATTATCTTACCTTATCCAATCTTAAGAAATCTGGAGAAATTTCAAGGTAATTTACACTTCTTTGATGGCAGCATTAAGGCAAGGCAAGGCAAGGCAAGTTTATTTGTATAGCACCTTTCATACACAGTGGCAATTCAAAGTGCTTTACATAAGGAAAAATTAAAAGCATTAAAACATTCCTGAGATCTAGAACCTCAGAAAGACTTCTTGCAAACATTTAGTTACAATTAAGACAACATGAAATTCAAACAAGAGAGCTAAAAATTAAGAACATGAAAAATTAAAAGAAAATATTGTAAAATATACCCTACAATTTGGGAAATACGAAATTAAAACAAGAGAGATAAGCAATTAAAACATGAAAACTAAAAGAAAATATAGTAAAATATACACTACAATTTAGAATGTACACTACTCTATAAAAAAATTATTAAGAGCATGAAAAACACAAAGAAATATGGTAAAATGAGGGTAATAGCAAAAATTTCGAGCTCAATCATAGGCACAAGAAAAAAGAAAAGTTTTTAACCTGGATTTAAACATTTCTACATTTGCGGAACATCTAATATCTCCTGGCAGTCTGTTCCAGTTATATGCAGCCCAACAGCTAAATGCTGCTTCACCATGTTTAGTTTGGACTCTGAGCTCAACTAGCTGACCTGAGTCCATGGATCTAAGAGATCTACTAGGTTTATATTCTCTAAACATATCTGAGATGTATTCTGGGCCGAACCCATTCAGTGATTTATAGACCAGTAGCAGCACTTTAAATTCTATTCTGTAACTAACCGGAAGCCAGTGTAGAGATTTTAGAACTGGAGTGATGTGCTCAGTTCTCTTCGTCTTAGTTAAAACTCTAGCAGCAGCGTTCTGAATGAGCTGTAACTGTTTAATGGTCTTTTTGGGAAGTCCAATTAAGAGACCATTACAATAGTCCACCCTACTGGAGATAAAAGCATGGATCAGCTTCTCTAGGTCTTGTTGGCACACTAGACCCTTGATTTTGGCTATATTTCTAAGATGGTAGAAGGCTGTTTTGGTGATGGTTTTAATATGGCTGGTGAATGTAAGATCTGAGTCTATTAGAACGCCAAAATTTCGGACTTGGTCTTTGGTTTTTAGAGCCCGGGAACTGAGGTGCTCACTGACACTAGACCTCTTTTCTTTGCTGCCAAACACCACAATCTCTGTTTTGTCCTTATTTAACTGTAAAAAAAATGTCCACGCATTTTTTTTAACAAAACCACATGCTGCACACATTACTAAGGCATGGCTGCAGAATAAGAGGTTACAGGTACTAAACTGTCCTGTCCTGATAGGAGAATGTGTGGAGAATTTTAAATAAAAAAATGTAATGACAGCCTGTACTGTTGCACACTTTAAGAGTTGTTTGCAGGAAGAATGGGGCAAAATAACACCAGAAACAATTCCATCATTTGGTATCTCTAATGCAAAAATGTCTTTCCTGTCACATCTAGCAGGAACAGTAAAATAAAAGTAAAATGTCAGTTTTGCAGAGTCGCATGAGACTAATTATTGCACCCCTAATTATTACAGCATAACTAAAAGGGAGAGCTAGCATATAAAAAGTCATGAGGGCCTTCACAGGATGTCAGCGCCCACCTCCCCCACCGTCAACAAAACTGAGTGTAAGGCAGAACAACAGCAACCCAACATTCCTGATCACTTCAAGTTCAAGTGACCTAGAACCCCCAAGCTCTGCGCCTTTGTCTATAGTTGGGGTGGGCAACTAAACAAACTAAACATGCTGGATTATAGTGCTTAAGCAGTTCAATCAGATACTGTGGAGCCAGACCACGTAGCACTTTATAAGTTGTAAACGTATTTTGTAATTAATGCGGAATTTGGCAGCCAGTGTCTGTCTCTCTCTCAATTCAATTCAAAAGTGCTTTATTAGCATGACAAATATTCACATTTGTATTGCCAAAGCGCATTTACAAACTAGATAATAAATGAAAAAAAAAAAAAAAAAAAACATACATAAACATTCATATTAATTTAAAGGATGTTCAATAACCTTAGTAATTAGCCTTACAAAATAACAGAAACAAATTAGAACAAGTATATAAAGTGTGTATATGTATGTGTGGAAAAAGTATTTGTAAGTGTGTGTGTGTGTGTGTGTGTGATGGGGTGTGTGTGTGTGTGTGTGCATTTGATGGTGTGTGTGTATGGTGTGTGTATGATGGTGTGTGTGTGTGCACTTGATGGTGTGTGTATGATGGTGTGTGTGTGTGTATGTGTGAGTGTGTATGGGATACAGTATAAGGTCACTCATTGTCCCTCACCTGGTGGCAGGTGTGTAAGTAGAGAGCTGCGAGTGTGCAGCTCGCTCTGTGCTCCCCCAGTAGGTGGGGCAGCTTGTCAGGATTTGAGAGCGAATTAAAATTGGGGATAATTTTGTTGATTTTGGTAAAAAATTGTTTTCGAATTTGTGTGTATTTTGTACATTCAGTGAGGAAGTGCAGCTCTGTCTCTAATTGGTTTGAAGAGCAGTGTTGACACACTCTCTCCTCTCTGGGCATCCAGGACTGTCTGTGTCGTCCCGTCTCGATGGCCAGGCTGTGTTCGCTGAGTCTGTACCTTGTCAAGGTGTTTCTGAGTTTTGGATCAGTTATAGTGCTGAGATAATCTGCCACACTATACTGTCTATTTATAGCCAAATAACATTGTAGTTTACTTTGGAGTTTAGTTTGTGTTTCCCAATAGGCCAAATAGTTTAATTTATGTGTAATTTGATCAGTTCTGATTAGGTTCTGGTCTTGAGTCTTAATAGTGTTAGTATGTGTTAGTGGTGTGTTAGTATGTGTTAATGGTGTGTTGGTGCAGTGACTCAGGACCAGTTGGATGAGGGGACTGGTATCTTTGCTCAGCTCTTGGTATTGCAGAGCTTTGTAATGATACGAGTGTGGGTCGCTCTCTTTGAGATGATTCCAGAATTTTATTGCCCTTTTTTGTATATTAATAATAAGTGGGTATCAGCCTAATTCTGCCATGCACACATTGTTGGTGGTGTGTCTGTGCACCTTTAATATTGTTTTACAAAATTCTGTGTGCAGGGTCTCAATTGGATGTTGTTCCCATTTGTTAAATTGTTGGTGTGTAAGCGGGCCCCACACTTCACTGCCATACAGGGCAATTGGTTCAATTATTGCGCCAAATATTTTGAGCCAAATTTTGATTGGGATTTCTACAGAAATTCACTGCTAAGTTGTAGTTTCCTGATTAACTAATGTTTAGTCCAAGGTAGGTATAGTTTTTAGAGTGTTCAATTTCATGGTTTCCTAATTTAAATGTGTGTTTGGTTCCCTGAGATCTGGATCTTTTCTGGAAGGTCATAATTTTAGTCTTTTTGAGGTTGACTGTCAGGGCCCAGGTCTGACAGTACTGCTGCAGCAGGTCCAGTTTGTGCTGGAGACCCTGAGCGCTGAGGGACAGCAGGACCAGATCATCTGCATACTGTCACGTGGGAAGAAAGGACGCAAATGCAGAAGTAAAAAATAAAAATATTTTATTTATTTATTAAGGATAACAGAAAAGATAAACAGCTAACAAAACCAAACATAAAAATCCGATCGGAAACTCCGAGGGGGCTGCAGCCGCAGCTAAATAAAACTTTATCAAAAGGGAAAAGAAAACCAACGGAAGGGAGCGGGGCGCGAACCCGGGTCAGCCGCGTGCCAACCGGGAGCGATACCACCGCGCTGTAGTGACACTAGGAACCGGAAGCGCGAGAGCCCCTAACACGCTTAGGAGCGAGGGGTTAGGAGGGAAACTCCGAGGAGCGCTGGTCCCAACCCACGATTAACCATAACAAGGAACGGTCGGCGCGCTCAGGTTCGCGAAGCTGAAAACACACCGATCTGAAACAAGAAAGAGACAAAAGGGCACAGTTAGACAGGGGTAGACTGCGGATTCGAACCGGGGCTTTCCGGCGCGACAACCGCTTGCTCAGCGGGATCGCCACCCAGCGGTTGGAGAATCCACTGTTTTACACCAGAATTACCATCAGCGCTAAGCAGCACTGAATAAAGCCGCTAAGGCTAAATGCTAGCGCACAAGGACAGCAGTTAGAGGACTGCGTGACGTTGCACCACCCTAAATCTAAGAAAGGGAAAGAAAAATCCCGATTACCTCAAACCTTGCGGTTTTACCTACCCGAATGGCATACGCCACCAGGGCTACCAGCTAAGGCTACAAAATGTGGACGAGCGCCCACAAAGGACCAAAAATAAACAACCAAAGGTGCGACACCCGCAGCTGCGCGGAGCTGGCTTAAATAGGCCGTTCCACAGCTGCGGGTGATCAGCACTAATGGGAAGGTCTAGTATAAGAGCCCTTTGTTTTCTGAGCTCTGTAAGGTCTGTTTCGCCGGGAACCCGGGGCACGTTCACCAGCTACTACAGACCTCGTTATACATACAGCAGGAGTTTAATCTCTGAGTCGTGTAGAGTGAGACCAGGCGTGGCTGAGCACTCTAACATGGAGGCCAATTCATTAATATAGATGTTAAAAAGAGTTGGGCTCAGACAGCAGCCCTGTCTCACTCCACGCTCCTGAGAGATAAAATTTGTTTGTTTATTGCCAATTCTTATTCCGCACTGGTTTTCTGTGTACATAGATTTGATAAGATCATATGTTTTACCCCCTACACCACTTTCTAATAGTTTGTAAAACAATCCTTGATGCCAAATTGAGTCAAAAGCTTTTTTTAAATCAATAAAGCAGGCAAATATTTTTACATGGTTTTGAACTACATATTTTTCAATGAATGTGTGTAGGGTGTAAATATGATCGGTTGTGCGGTAATTTGGTAAAAATCCAATCTGACTTTTACTCAGGACATTGTGCTCAATAAGGAAGCTTGAAAACCTTGAGTTAATTATACTACAGAATAACTTCCCCAGATTACTGTTCACACAGATGCCCCGGTAATTATTAGGGTCGAATTTATCTCCACTTTTGTAAATTGGTGTTATGAGACCTTGATTCCAGATTTCAGGGAAGGAACGTACACTCAGAACCAAGTTAAAGAGTTTTAAAATGGCCAATCGAAATTTGGAACTGATGTGCTTAATCATTTCATTCAGGATTCCATCAGGTCCTGATGATTTCTTTGGTTTTAATTTATTTATTTTATTAAAAAGGTCCTGCTCAGTAATGGAGGAGTCTAAAGGGTTTTGGTTATCTTTAATAGCCAATTCAAGTTCTATAAGTCTTCTATTGATGTCATTTTGTTTTGAATTTGTGTTGAATGTTATGTTTTTAAATAGTGATTGGAAATGGGTTGTCCATATATCCCCATCCTGAATAGCTAATTCTTCATGTTCTTTTTTATTTAGTTTGTTCCAATTGTCCCAAAATTGATGTGTGTTGATTGACTCCTCAATTAGTGTCAGTTGTTTGTTTGTGTGTTGTGCTTTTTTGGTTCTGAGTGTACGTTTACATTGTCGAAGCTCTTCACAGTAAAGAAGTCGTATGTTAGTGTTGTTTGGGTCTCTGTGTTTTTGATTTGATAATGTTCTGAGTTCTGTTCGTAAATGTTGACAGTCTTTATCAAACCAGCTGTCATCTTTTGTTAATTTGGGTTTTAGTGTAGATCTAAGTTTTAGTTTTGCCTTCTCTGCTGTTCTTCTAAAGATTAGGTGAATTGTTTGGACTGCCTGATTTACTCCTTCTTTACTGTGAGTGTATGCAGTGTCCAGAAAGCTATCTAAGAGTGTTTGAGTTTGGTGGCTGATGATTGCTTTCTGGAACTCTTGTGCGCTGTTCTCGGCCCATCTGTAGGATCTGGGGATGTTGTACAGCTTACTGGGCCATGTGTGTGTGGTGGGGTTAGTTTCTGTCTTTTTGATGAACACAGTAATTTGGCTGTGATCAGACAGAGGGGTTAGTGGTTTGACAGTGAATGCACTGAGAGAGAAAGGGTCTAAATCTGTTACCATATAATCTACTGTACTGTTCCCAAAAGATGAGCAATACGTGTATCTTCCTAAAGAGTCCCCTCGTATCCTACCATTGACAATGTACAGACCCAATGTACAGACTGATGATCCAAGATGGCGGCGCGTTAACACGCAGCGGCCGCTCTGGGGTCGAAAAACGGTGTTTTTTTTGTTGTTTTCAGAAAAAGTTTGTAAGTTTGTTTAGGACAGTTTTGTTTATAAACGTATGGAAACCACTTTTGACTCAGTTTACAACCGCCAAACACTGCTACAACTGAGGAAACAGTCAGAAACTAACCTGCGGGATGATCTGCGGCGAACTCTGCATGGACTCTGCCTACTTCGCGAACCAAGCCTACAGTCCTCGGTGTTACCTGAAGCAGGTGACCGGGGGAGGGGGCGCCGCAAGCGGTGCTCGAGGAAGCAGAAGCGTGGAAAGCGAGCCGGGGTCCGTGCTAGGCTAAAAGCTAACCCAAGCCGGCCGGCTCTACCATCGTTATTCCTCGCAAATGCATGCTCTCTGGAGAATAAACTGGACTGTATCAGACTTCAGCGAACGACCCAATGTGAGTACAGAGACTGTTGTGTTTTAATTTTCACTGAAACATGGCTTAGCGACAACATTCCAGACAGTGCCATTCAGCTAGACGGGCTAGCATCGTATCGCGCCGATAGAAATGCAGCTCAGTCCGGTAAAACACGAGGAGGAGGCGTTTGTGTTTACATTAACACCGAATGGTGCAAGAACTCTGTGCTTGTTGTGGCGTACTGTTCTCCGATGGTGGAATTTGCTATTGTTAGATGCAGACCTTTTTATTTACCACGGGAATTCACCAGTGTGCTTATTGTCGCGGTGTATCTCCCACCCAGCGCGAACGCGAAGGAAGCATTAAGCGAACTCTACAGAGCCATCAGCGAACTACAGACCATTCATCCAGACGGACTGTTTATTATCGCTGGGGATTTTAATCATGCAAATCTCAAGTCTGTTCTCCCTAAATTCCATCGGCATGTGGACTTTGCTACGAGAGGAGCGAACACGCTGGATAATGTTTACACGAACATTGCCGGTGCGTACCGGGCGGAGCCCCGCCCCCACCTCGGATACTCAGACCACATCTCTGTAATGCTAATTCCAGCATACAGAGCACTCGTCAGGCGCTCCAGACCTGTACAGAAACAGGTGAAAACCTGGCCAGAAGGATCCATCTCTGCTCTTCAGGACTGTTTTGAGTGCACTGACTGGGACATGTTTAGGGAGGCTGCAACATACGGCGATTACACTGATCTAGAGGAGTACACGACTTCAGTGACCTGCTACATCAGCAAGTGCATTGAGGACGTCACTACCACTAGAACCATCACTTCCAGACCCAACCAGAAGCCGTGGATGACTCCAGAGGTGCGTGCACTGCTGAGGGCCCGAGACTCCGCTTTTAAAGCAGGTGACCAGCCGGCTCTGAGAACAGCGAGAGCCAGACTGTCCCGGGCGATCCGAGAAGCAAAGCGCGCACACGGCCAGAACATCCACAGCCACTTCCAGAACAGCGATGACACACGGCGCTTGTGGCAGGGCATCCAGGCCATCACCAACTACAGGACAACTCCACCCGTCTGTGACAGTGATGCCTCCCTTCCAGATGCGCTGAATGACTTCTACGCTCGGTTCGAGGCGCAGAACAACATGTTGGCGAGGAAGATGATCCCACCTTGTGACGACCAGGTGCTTCGTCTCACCACAGCGGACGTGAGGAGAACTCTGCACAGAGTCAACCCACGGAAGGCTTCTGGACCAGACAACATTCCTGGCCGAGTGCTCAAGGGATGTGCAGACCAGCTGGCAGATGTATTCACTGACATCTTCAACATCTCCCTGAGCAGCGCCATCGTTCCAACGTGCCTCAAGACGACCACCATCGTACCCGTGCCAAAGAAGTCATCTGTGTCATGCTTCAACGACTATCGTCCCGTAGCACTCACGCCTATCATCACGAAGTGCTTCGAGAAACTAGTCATGAGGCATATTAAGACACTACTGCCTCCCACCATGGACCCACTGCAGTTTGCGTACCGTCCTAACCGCTCAACGGACGACGCCATATCCACCACACTTCACCTGGCTTCTACACACCTGGACAGAAAGAACACTTACGTCAGGATGCTGTTCATAGACTTTAGCTCAGCATTCAACACCATCATTCCTCAGCATCTAATTGGAAAGCTGAGCACGCTGGGCCTGAACACCTCTCTCTGCAACTGGATCCTGGACTTCTTGACTGAGAGACCTCAGTCCGTCCGGATCGGTAAGAACACCTCCAGCACCACCACACTGAGCACCGGCGCTCCCCAAGGCTGTGTGCTCAGTCCACTGCTGTTTACTCTGCTTACGCACGACTGTACAGCAATGCACAGCTCGAATTCCATCGTTAAGTTTGCAGACGACACAACTGTGGTGGGACTCATCAGCAACAACGATGAGTCAGCGTACAGAGAGGAGGTACAACATCTAACGGACTGGTGCCAAGTCAACAACCTGTCTCTGAATGTGGATAAAACCAAAGAGATGGTCATTGACTTTAGAAAGACACTAAGGGACCACTCCCCACTGCACATCGACGGCTCATCTGTTGAGATCGTCAAGAGCACCAAATTTCTCGGTGTTCATCTGGAGGAGAATCTCACCTGGACCCTTAACACCAGTTCCATCACCAAGAAAGCCCAGCAGCGTCTCTACTTTTTGAGAAGACTGAGGAAAGCTCATCTGCCACCCCCCATTCTCACCACGTTCTACAGAGGAACAATCGAGAGCATCCTGAGTGGCTGCATCACTGTCTGGTTCGGAAATTGTACTGCGTCGGACCGCAAGACTCTCCAGCGAGTAGTGAGGACAGCTGAAAAGATCATCGGGGTCGCTCTTCCATCTCTCACGGACATTTTTAACACCCGCTGCATCCGCAAAGCTCTCAGCATTGTGGACGATCCAACCCATCCATCACATGGACTTTTTACTCTGCTCCCGTCTGGGAGACGATACCGCAGCATCCGGACTAACACAACCAGACTGTGTAACAGTTTTATCCCTCAAGCAATCAGACTTCTAAACTCAGGACTGTAACAATTTCCTCCGGAAATTTTCTGCTGCCACACACTGATCTGTATTGACTGTTACTTGCATTTTTTACTATGTTACTTGCATTTTTGACTGTTACTTGCATTTTTGCACACCTCCTGGAAATGCACAATAATTTCTGCACCTTACTTGTATTTTGCACCATATTTACTTTTTAGGCACCTTATCTGCATTGCCAATTTTACGCTGCTAATGTACAACATGTCACTACCTCATGAACCATTGTACCATCTATTCACCATCATGTACTAACACTTGTCTTTAGTCCTGTCTTCTAATTACTTGTTTAGATTAGGGATAATTAGGAATATCTTTTGTAGTTATTTATTATAGGATTTTTTGTATTATTGTTGTATTTGCACTGTTTTTGTATTGTCTTGCACTTTTTGTACCGTGTTACACCGTGATCCTAGAGGAACGCTGTTTCGTTTCAATATGTACTTGTATGTAGCTGAAATGACAATAAAACCTCTCTGACTCTGACTCTGACCCAGACTTCGACAGAGCTGCAGGAGGTCTTTACCGTTTTTGTTTATCCCAATGTCATAGTTGTTCCTGTAAGTGGAAGAGGAATGATTATTAAGGAACATATTATTCTTAATAAAGTGATCTCCGTGTGTTTTTAAAGTGTCTGATTGTGTTCCTGTTCTTGCATTCAGGTCTCCACAGATGAGCACATTTCCCTGGGCCTGGAAATGGCTCGTCTCTCTCTCTAGTTCTGTAAATATATCATCTGAGTAGTATGGAGACTCTGAAGGAGGGATGTAAATAGCACAGAGGAACAAGTCCCTCTGTGATGATAATATAGATTTGTTAATTTAAGCCAGATGTGGTATTTTGCTTGTTTTATTATGTCTATGAAATTATGTAGGTTTGATTTATACCAGATGATGAGCCCCCCAGAGTCTCTGCCCTGGTGCACTGTGCTCAGTTTTTGGGAGGGTATTAGAATTTCCCTGTAGTTTTGGGGACAGTAAGTGACCGTATCAGCCCTACACCATGTCTCTTGTAGAATGATAATGTCAAGGTGTTTTAGCTGTTTGTGTAATTCAGGGTGTAAACTTTTTATACCAAAGGCTGAGGAATTCAGCCCCTGGATATTCCACGTGGTGATAGTGAGTGAAGTCATTATATAATTATTTCGTTTTAGAATGAGACAAACCAGTTAAACAATCATATAAACATAAAGGCAGTTTTTTTTTGTTTTTTTTTAAACCAGTTTGTTGCAAATGTACTGCAGTAATTGTTTGATCTCACCCATTTCGTCAGTGCGTTGTGGTCCTATGAGTGCTTGAGCATAGCTGAGATGTGTTTGTTCAGTCCGGGTGAGGTGGAATGGTGTTGCTGGTTCTGAATGCTTTGGTTGGTGCCGGTGAGCTGGTGGAGTTGTCAGTAGTCCAGGCTGAAGTGGTGGTAATTTGCCTGGTGCCGGTCTGGTCAGGTGAGAGCGCTGAGTAGGTTGAGGTATGCTTTGCTTTTTTAAGTTGTGTCCCATTAGAGTTTTTTTAAAAAGCGGTTGTGTTGGTGGTCGTCTGAGGGGTGTGCTGTAGCTGTATGTTTGTTGTTGTAGCTTTGGGAGTTGTCCTCTGTGTTGGTCCGCTGTGTGAGTAGGTGTGTGTCTACCCAGTGCTACATCCTTTAGTGTTCTGGCGAATTCTTTAACACTGTTTTTGTTCAGGTGCACATGGTCGTATAGGTGATGGGGTGTAATGTTGGTGTGATGAGCGAGGTGTACATTAGGAATGAGAGCACATGCTCTGGAGATGTAGGAATTTACTTTCCGTATGGTGTCAGGGTGGAAGTCTTTGCGTGGTAGGAGGGTTGATATGATGATTTTAGTGTTGGGGAAGGTCTCTGCAGCTCTTTCTGCAGCTCTGCACATCAAGGCTCCAACACGTTCCTGTTCTGTTCTTAAATCGTTTGTGCCTGTGTGAATGATTATATAACTGGGCTGAATTAGGGAATTTTTGTGGAAGATTTGGTGCACATCTTTTATTCTTGGACACCAAATTTTTGATGTTGTGTATCCTGGGAAGAGCTTTTTCTCCTGTAAGAATTTGCCATTTGAATCAATTAGTATGACGACTTCTGTGTTTGTGTGAATTCCTGGCTGGATATTCTGCTGGTGTTGTGGGGATGTGGGCATTTCTTGTGAGTGTCCGAGGGTGGGCAGGGATGAGGGCTTAGCGGTGGGCAGCGTTGAGGGCCCAGGGGTGGGCTGTGATAAGGGCTTGCTGATGGGCAGCGTTGAGAGCCCAGGTTTGGGCTGTGATAGGGGCCCGGGGGTGGGCTGCGATGAGGGCTGGGGCTGGGTGGACGGCGTTAGGGGCCCAGGGGTAGGCTGAGATGAGGGTTTGCCGATGGGCATCGTTGAAGGCCCAGGGTTGGGCTGTGATAGGGGCCTGGGGGTGGGCTGAGATGAGGTCTTGGCAGTGGGCAGTGTTGAGGGCCCAGGAGTGGGCTGACATGAAAGTCCAGGAGTGGGCTGAGATGAGGGCTCAGCGGTGGACTGCGATGAGGGTCCGAGGATAGATTGTGACGAAGGCCCGGAAGAAAGCCTTTTAATGGAGTCTCTGTTGTGCAGCTCCTGTCTGAGGTTCGAGATCTCTCTGGACAGCTCTGCTTTAATGTTTATTTGTTCTTTTTCTGCTTTCTCTTTATATTCCTTCAGCTCATTTTTAAGTTTTTCCCTGTCCTCTCTCTCTCTCTCTCTCTCTCTCTCTCTCTCTCTCTCTCTCTCTCTCTGTGAGCGGAAGTGAGTGCGTGAGTGACTGAAGCGAGCGGAGGAACGCGTGAGCGTGGGAGCGACTTTTTGGCGTTTTGCCAAAAGTTTTGTGGTTGCGCTATTTTGTTTTGTTCCGTTTTAACATCTACGGATTTATTTATTTTATTCCCCGGGTGTGAGCGCGGCGCGGCGGCGCTGCGGGTCTCTCCGACCCTGGAGGAGAGGAGCTGCCGATATAATGGCGGCTTCAAACAGCGGCGTGTTTGAAAGTTTGACACGCCGACATGGAGTGAAGGTGGCGAGCAGGAGCAACGTGGAAGACTGCTGTTTGGCTGCCGGGAATGTCATCGGACATAGCAACATTGTTTCAGCATCACGTATGAACAATGCCATTGTACTCTTCCTAAACACTGTGGAAAGAGCTCATGAACTGATACAAACTGGGATCGTATTACACGACCAGTTTACACCTGTGTACCCCCTTGCTACCCCAGCAAAAAAGATAATCTTGTCCAATGTCCCCCCGTTTATTACTGATGAACAATTAATTCAAGAACTCTCCCGATTTGGTAAACTGGTATCATCTATTAGGAAGATCCCCCTGGGGTGTAAGTCCCCCCTAGTGAAACACCTGGTATCTTTTCGGAGGCTGGTGTACATGGTGCTGAGGGACGGAGCTGAGCACCTGGACCTGGCTTTGAAGCTCAGGGTGGAGGGGTTTGAATACATGATCTTCGCATCATCGGATGCTGAAATGAAGTGTTTTGGGTGCGGGCAGACTGGTCACCTCGTCCGTGCCTGTCCTGAGAAAAGGTCAGAGGCCAACGTGAGTGACGGAGCCGGAAGACTGGAACCTGACGCGCCCCCAACCGCTGAAACTGGCACCCCTGCAGCCGAGGCGGATCCAGAGGGTGTGCCGGCTACCAGGACACCGGCCCCGATCGTGGAAGCAGACCTGGAGCGAGGTGAGCTGATGGAGGCTAGATCTGATGGAGGAAGACAACCTACAGTGGACCTAAACCAGGAGGAACCCAGTGCTGTGGTGGAGGTGACAATCTTACAGGCTGAGATACCCATGGAGGATGCACAGACTGATGCAGTGCTGGTACAACCCAAGCAAGATAATCACAGCCAAGAGGTACAGGGTGGTAACCTTGACTTAACACCTGTGGGAACACTAGAGCAGGAGGAGGGGGCTGACATGGATTTGGACCCTGTGTTTAAAACCCCTGCCAAAAGGAAGAAGAGAGCCCAAAGTACTGTAAGTAAGATAAAAAAGAATGTGCTGGCTGTAGACAATGATGCCTCTGATAGTGATGATGGTCACTCTGATTCAGGTTGGTCAGTAGGTTCACAGGAAGACCCCTCCCCCCCCGGTATACTCAGCTGGGGACATCCGAGTGTTCTTACAGCGTACTAAAGGGCACAGGAATGTCCAGCTGACAAAGTTTTTTCCAGATAGTCTCCAGTTTATTCATGATGTAAAATATTTCAGAAGAGAAGGGGCTTTTACTGAAGTAGAGCTGTACCGGTTAAACAAATTACTGACCAAACTGAAAAAAGAATGTAATGATGATGATGGCAGTGTTGTGGTTTAGGTTGTTTTTACTAATCTTGGTCTCGTTTGGGGCTTGTTTTTCTTTTAACTATCATTTAATGGATGGTTTTAAGATTGCCACTTTAAATGTGAATGGTGCGAGGGACAGTGAAAAGAGAGCTAAACTATTTGAATTACTTAAACAAAAACAGCTGGATGTGACGTTTCTCCAGGAAACACACAGTGATGCTGGAAATGGGGTAGATTGGATAAAAGAGTACGATGGACTCATTATTATGAGCCATAAGAACAGTCTGAGTTCTGGTGTTGCTATTCTGTTCTCACCGGGTTTTATTCCTCACTCCTATGAGGTGGAGGAAATAGTCAGTGGAAGGCTTTTAAAAGTGAGAGCGTTTTTTGAGAATGATGTGTTTGTTTTTATTTGTGTTTATGCACCGACTGTGGGTGTGGAGAGGATGGTTTTTTTAGATAATTTAAATGAGGTGCTCGTACAATGTAACTCAAATGAGTTTTTAATTGTGGGTGGGGATTTTAACTGTACTGCTGACAATATGGACAGAAACCATGTGGAACCACATGTGGCTTCTCGCAAACGTCTGTGCGAGATAGTGGAGACTCATGAACTGTGTGATGTCTGGAGGACTTTTCATAAAACACAGAGGCAGTACACTTGGACTCATGTGAAAGATAACATGCTCTCTTTGGCCAGGCTGGATCGTTTTTATGTCTTTAAGCATCATCTGAATGTTTTTACACGTTGTTGCATTACCCCTGTTGGTTTTACAGATCATTTTATGGTTCAGTGCAATGTAAGAAAATCTCGTGTGAAGCCTTGGAGTGCCTATTGGCATTTTAATACCGCACTTTTAGATGATGCTAATTTTAGAGAATCTTTTACCTTTTTTTGGAATACTTTTAAAATGCAGAAATCTTTTTTTAATTCTATACAACAGTGGTGGGACATTGCTAAAATACAGATTAAGGTATTTTGCCAACAGTACACTCTCAATGTCACTAGGGATGTCACCAGATCACTTACAGCTCTGGAGGCCGAAATAGTGGAGATGCAGAGTTTAGAAGCCTCCACAGGAGTTGGAGAGCATATTGAAGCTATTAAAAGAAAAAAAGCCACACTAGCTGACCTGCTGGGTGCTACAGTGCAGGGGGCGCTGGTCCGCTCACGCTTTAGGGATGTGACTGAAATGGATGCTCCGTCTAAGTTCTTTTTTGGTCTTGAGCAGAAGAATGGACAGAAAAGGTTTATGCATGCTGTGCGAACAGACTCGGGGGATCTCCTCTCGGAGCCTGCTGAAGTTCGTAAGCAGACAGTCAGTTTTTTCTCTAAACTGTATTGTAGTGAGCAAGCAGATGCACAACAGGTGGAGGAAAGTTTTATCCATCACTTGCCGAAAATGACTCAACAGGTTGCAACCCTGTTGGACAGGGAACTTACGCTGGAGGAACTGCACACGGCTCTCCAGGGCATGGACAACGGAAGGGCTCCTGGCATTGATGGTTTGCCTGTTGAGTTTTATAAGTCGTTCTGGTCAGTTTTGGGGGAGGATGTACTGGATATGCTCAGAAGTAGCGTGACTGAAGGGAAGCTTCCTTTGAGCTGCCGACGAGCTGTCCTCACTCTTCTTCCTAAGAAGGGAGACCTCACTGAACTGAAGAACTGGTGTCCTGTGTCCCTGTTGTTGCTCTCAAAAGCATTAGCTGCAAGAATGAAAGAGGTGATGGAGCAGATCATTCATATTGACCAGACGTACTGTGTGCCTGGCAGGTCAATATTTGACAATATTCATCTAATTCGGGGTATTTTGGACGTCGCCAAGCTATTGGGACTGAAGACTGGTCTGTTATTTTTGGATCAGGAAAAAGCCTTTGACTGAGTTGAACATAGATACCTGTGGAAAGTTATGGAAAACTTTGGGTTCAACTCTGGTTTTATGGCTATGATCAGGGTGTTGTACAATGACATTGAGAGTGTGCTGAAGGTTAACGGTGGTTTGTGTGCCCCATTTAAGGTGTCTAGGGGCATTAGGCAGGGATGTTCTTTGTCTGGTTTTCTTTACTCCATTGCAATAGAGCCGCTGTTATGTAAACTCAGAGACGTGATTACTGGGTTTAGAATCCCTAACTGCAGCAATACTTTCTGTATGTCAGCTTATGCTGACGATCTGGTAGTCATGGTCAACTCACAGGCAGATGTTGATGTTTTAATTAAAGTTTTAAAGGATTTTAACATTTTATCATCGGCCAAAGTTAACTGGATCAAAAGCGAGGCAATTTTAGTTGGGGAGTGGGCTGGTGAGGAACCCAAACTTCCGGATGGGTTAGTGTGGAAACTAGGAGGTTTTAAGTATCTGGGAGTGTATCTGGGGGATAATGATTTTATGATGAAGAACTGGGAGGGTGTTTTAGAAAAGGTGAAAGGCAGGTTACTGAAATGGAAATGGTTAGTTCCCAAAATGTCCTACAGGGGTCGAGCTCTAGTTGTAAATAACCTGGCTGCAAACATCCAAGCAATTCTGGTGAATTTTTTCTGGGATCAACTACACTGGGTTCCACAAGCAGTTCTGTATCTGCCCAAAGAGGAGGGTGGGCAAGGCCTAGTCCACCTGGCTAGCAGAACTGCGGCCTTTCGGCTACAGTTCATTCAGAGGTTCCTTACTGGCCCTGAGGACACTGTATGGAGGACAGTGGTAAATAGAATGTTGCAAACAGTGGGGGGACTAGGACTGGACAGAGCCTTGTTTTTAGTGGATATTGGGAAACTGGACACTGCTGGACTGCCAGTGTTTTATAGGGGTCTTTTTAAAATATGGAACCTTTTTACTGTGCACAGAGAGAGCTGCTCCTCTCTTTACTGGGTTCTAGAGGAACCTTTAGTCCTTGGCGCTCGCTTAGATATCACTGGTCCAGACTCTAACGCGTTGTCCAGGGCTATGATATCAGTGGGAATCACAAAGCTTCGGCAGCTGGTTGGACTTGTTGGTCCTGAGCTTAGTAATGCTCAGAACCTGGCAGCACGTCTGGGAATGAGGTCCCTTCGCGTAGTGCTCCAGTTCCTGCACAGGTGGAGATCTGCACTCACACTTGAGGAGCTGTTGCTCCTGAAGGACCATGCTGCAGGAGCTAATGAGCCTGTTGAGGGTGACCCTTTTCCTAATTGTACCATCTCCCCGGTCATGGCAGACTGTGAGGGCGTGCTGCTGGAATGTAATGGAGAATCTGAAATGGAGGTGAGCTCAGCTAGCGGTAAGATATTGTACAAGGCCTGTGTTAAGGTCCTCAATAAGAAGAAGCTGGACAGGAGGGTGGACACTCCTTGGTCGGAGGGAGCTAGGGATGGTTGACACTAAGCCAGAGTGGAGGGCCTTATACAAACCACCGTTAACCAAAAAGGTTGCTGATCTGCAGTGGCGAATCCTTCATGGCATTGTCTCTGTGAATTCTTTTATTTCCGTTTTAAATCCTGAGGTTTCACACGAGTGTCCATTCTGTTTTCAAAGAGAGACAGTGTTTCATGCTTTTATGCACTGTTTTAGATTACGCCCTCTTTTTGACCTTTTACAGAATGTTTTTACAAATTGTAATGTTCCTTTTACACCTCAGGTTTTTATCCTTGGTTTTAATTATGTCAGAAGCCAAAGGTTTAAGTGTCAGCTGTAAGGTTCTGTGGCGTCAGTGGTACTTACCACTCTTCCCTGATGTCACAGAGCCTTACAGAGCTCAGTAGAGGAAGGCCTTAAATAATAGGCCTTCCAATTAGGGCGAATTGCCTGCAGCTGTGGGCTGGCTTACTTAAGCCAGCTCTGCACAGCAGCGGGTGTCGCACCTTTTGTCTGCTTTTGTTTCTTTTGTTTGTTTTTTCAGTTCTCTGGTGGCAGCGCATCCACGCTTTCATAGGTCAGACGGTATCCCCTGGTGGCATGTGCCATTAGGGTGTGTAGACTGCAAGGTCGAGGTAACATCTTTATTTAGCCTATTGCTTTAGCGTGGTGCGACGCCGTGCAGCCCTCGTGCTGCCTTTTCTTTGTTCGGTTAGCGTTAGCGGTGCGGCTAAACAGCAAGCGATATCGCTTGCAGCCGTATCCGCATTATCCTCTCATCTTAAGTGGTCATTTTGTTTCGTAACCGCTGGGTGGCGAGGCCGTTAAGTGTTCGGCTCTCGCGTCAACATCCCCGGTTCAAATCCGCACTTCTGAGGCTGTCTAACTGATTTGTTCTATTCTTCTCTTTTCAGATCGGCGAACTTCATTAGCTGTAACCTTCAGCGAAGCCACGCCGATCGCGTTCTTCCCGTAGCCCACCGCCGTGCGGGGGGCTATTGATGTCCGGGAGTCCTTAACTCCCGTGTCATATTGCTGTAGTGCCTTAGCACTTTCAGCTTGGTGGGTCAGTAACTGCCTGATGGTGATGCCGTCAAGCGCTCGGCTATAACGCCATTACCCGGTTTACACCCACCGCTTTATTTTCAGCGATAGTGGGATTAGTAACTGCCTGATGGTGATGCCGTCAAGCGCTCGACTATAACGCCATTACCCGGTTCATACCCACCGCTTTATTTTCAGCGACAGTGGGATCAGTAACTGCCTGATGGTGATGCCGTCAAGCGCTCGGCTATAACGCCATTACCCGGTTCACACCCACCGCTTTATGTTTCAGCGCCTGTAGGTTCAGTAACTGCCTGATGGTGATGCCGTCAAGCGCTCGGCTATAACGCCATTACCCGGTTCATACCTAGCGCTTTATCTTCAGCGTCTACACACACCCCCTCACCCGCGCTACGTTAGCGCGGTGGCAACACAACCGCCATGCACCGGCGCGACCCGGGTTCGCGCCTTGCATTAATCTTTGTTTTCCTTTTTCAGTTTTCGTTGCCTGCATCGCCCAGCGGTCTCCAGCGGGGTTCATTATTGGTTTTGTTTTTGTTTTGTGTTTTGTGTTTAATTTTTCATTTAAAAAATAAAATTATTGTTTAAGTTAATCTCCGCACTTGAGTCCTTTCTCTCCCACGTGACATCAGCTGGTCAATTTTATTCTTGGCCAAGCAAAAATGGCGATTTACATAAGCAGAAGGAATAAAATAACACACAATACAAACCAAGAGGTTACTGTAATCTTCTCCAAACTGGTCAAAGCAAGGGTGAAGATAGATTTTATTTTTTACAAAAGTATGCATGACCTGGACTCTTTCCGGATGGTGTGGTGTGATGGAGATGTGGTGTGCTCGGTGGAGGAAGGTGAACTCTTTTTCGCACCTGAGCTTATATGAGAAGTATGACTTTATTTTAAAGGACTACAGTGGCTGGCCTACTTGCGTTTATTCTAATTTTTTTATTTTTTGTATTGAACTATTATGAAAGTTAATAAAATGCAAAACTGACTGAGACATAATAAAGGATTGTTAAAAGTCAAAAGTCTCTGTTTGTCTGTCTGTCTCTCTGTCTCTCTCTTTGCCTTTGCCTTTGCCTTGGTTTGTTTAGTTTCTGTTAGTTAGCTCCTGTCTGTTTGTCAATTCCTGTTTGCTCCTGTTCATGCTTTGTTTAGCCTTGTTTCTGTGTCTTAGTCTAGTTCTTGTTTAGCTTAGGGTTTAGGTTTAGTTTTGTTATTTTATGTTTAGTTTAGTGTTAGCATTTAGTTTAGTATTGTTCATGTTTAGATTAGTGTTAGCATTAGCATTTAGCATAGGTCTTGTGTTTGTCTTGTGTAACCCTGTCATGTCTTTTGTTATTATTAAACTCATTATTAGAAACCTCTCTGCATGTGTGTCTGCCACTCTTGTCTCGTTCTAGCCCAAATCGTTACAACCAACTGGAGTTTGTTTATGGATCTACCAGAGCATCCAGTAAGAAGATCAAAACAATAATCTTACCGAGAAGTTATAAACGCATGGATCATGTTTTTCACGCATGTTTTTCAGCAACATTAACATAAAGTATATTTCTTATTTTAGAGATATCACACAGATTAAATATTATTAACATGTGCATCAAAGGAGAGATCTTTTGTGACACCCAAGGTTTTTTTTAGATCTGAGCTGGGAGTAACAGAGAAAGTGTTCAGGTTTAGCACCAGGTTAGACTGCAACCTTGGATCCAACAAGTAATACCTCTGTTTTACCTGAATTAAGGAAAAGAAAGTTACACAACATCCAATCTGTTATGTCATTTACACAATCTTCAGTGTTACTGATTGTGTTTGTTTTTGGGTTTGGCATATATATATATATATATATATATATATATATATATATATACAGTATATATATATACAAAACATAACAATGCAGATCTTCGTGATGTAATTCTACATGGCACTCACTGCCTGTATAGGTAAATTTTTCCTGTATAGAATTTGCACTAATCGGCACAATTTTTTTTAATCGCGTTAAATTGAGATTGCGTTTATGCGTTATTATCGTGTTAACTTCGACAGCCCTAATATATATATATATATATATATATATATATATATATATATATATATATATATATATATATATATATATATATATATATACAGTGTATCACAAAAGTGAGTACACCCCTCACATTTCTGCAAATATTTCATTATATCTTTTCATGGGACAACACTATAGACATGAAACTTGGATATAACTTAGAATAGTCAGTGTACAGCTTGTATAGCAGTGTAGATTTACTGTCTTCTGAAAATAACTCAACACACAGCCATTAATGTCTAAATAGCTGGCAACATAAGTGAGTACACCCCACAGTGAACATGTCCAAATTGTGCCCAAATGTGTCGTTGTCCCTCCCTGGTGTCATGTGTCAAGGTCCCAGGTGTAAATGGGGAGCAGGGCTGTTAAATTTGGTGTTTTGGGTACAATTCTCTCATACTGGCCACTGGATATTCAACATGGCACCTCATGGCAAAGAACTCTCTGAGGATGTGAGAAATAGAATTGTTGCTCTCCACAAAGATGGCCTGGGCTATAAGAAGATTGCTAACACCCTGAAACTGAGCTACAGCATGGTGGCCAAGGTCATACAGCGGTTTTCCAGGACAGGTTCCACTCGGAACAGGCTTCGCCAGGGTCGACCAAAGAAGTTGAGTCCACGTGTTCGGCGTCATATCCAGAGGTTGGCTTTAAAAAATAGACACATGAGTGCTGCCAGCATTGCTGCAGAGGTTGAAGACGTGGGAGGTCAGCCTGTCAGTGCTCAGACCATACGCCGCACACTGCATCAACTCGGTCTGCATGGTCGTCATCCCAGAAGGAAGCTGACGCACAAGAAAGCCAGCAAACAGTTTGCTGAAGACAAGCAGTCCAAGAACATGGATTACTGGACTGCCCTGTGGTCTGACGAGACCAAGATAAACTTGTTTGGCTCAGATGGTGTCCAGCATGTGTGGCGGCGCCCTGGTGAGAAGTACCAAGACAACTGTATCTTGCCTACAGTCAAGCATGGTGGTGGTAGCATCATGGTCTTGGGCTGCATGAGTGTTGCTGGCACTGGGGAGCTGCAGTTCATTGAGGGAAACATGAATTCCAACATGTACTGTGACATTCTGAAACAGAGCATGATCCCCTCCCTTCGAAAACTGGGCCTCATGGCAGTTTTCCAACAGGATAACGACCCCAAACACAACCTCCAAGATGACAACTGCCTTGCTGAGGAAGCTGAAGGTAAAGGTGATGGACTAAACCCAATTGAGCACCTGTGGCGCATCCTCAAGTGGAAGGTGGAGGAGTTTAAGGTGTCTAACATCCACCAGCTCCGTGATGTCATCACGGAGGAGTGGAAGAGGATTCCAGTAGCAACCTGTGCAGCTCTGGTGAATTCCATGCCCAGGAGGGTTAAGGCAGTGATAATAATGGTGGTCACACAAAATATTGACACTTTAGGCTCAATTTGGACATGTTCACTGTGGGGTGTACTCACTTATGTTGCCAGCTATTTAGACATTAATGGCTGTGTGTTGAGTTATTTTCAGAAGACCGTAAATCTACACTGCTATACAAGCTGTACACTGACTACTCTTAGTTATATCCAAGTTTCATGTCTATAGTGTTGTCCCATGAAAAGATATAATGAAATATTTGCAGAAATGTGAGGGGTGTACTCACTTTCGTGATACACTGTATATATACTGGTGCAGGTCATAAAATTAGAATATCATGAAAAAGATTATTTATTTCAGTAATTCCATTCAAAAAGTGAAACTTGTATATTATATTCATTCATTACACACAGACTGATATATTTCAAATGTTTATTTCTTTTAATGTTGATGATTACAACTGACAACTAATGAAAACCCCAAATTCAGTATCTCAGAAAATTTGAATATTGTGACAAGGTACAATATTGAAGACACCTGGTGCCACACTCTAATCAGCTAATTAACTCAAAACACCTGCAAAGGCCTTTAAATGGTCTCTCAGTCTAGTTCTGTAGGCTACACAATCATGGGGAAGACTGCTGACTTGACAGTTGTCCAAAAGACAACCATTGACACCTTGCACAAGGAGGGCAAGACACAAAAGGTAATTGCTAAAGAGGCTGGCTGTTCACAGAGCTCTGTGTCCAAGCACATTAATAGAGAGGCGAAGGGAAGGAAAAGATGTGGTAGAAAAAAGTGTACAAGCAATAGGGATAACCGCACCCTGGAGAGGATTGTGAAACAAAACCCATTCAAAAATGTGGGGGAGATTCACAAAGAGTGGACTGCAGCTGGAGTCAGTGCTTCAAGAACCACCACGCACAGACGTATGCAAGACATGGGTTTCAGCTGTTGCATTCCTTGTGTCAAGCCACTCTTGAACAAGAGACAGCGTCAGAAGCGTCTCGCCTGGGCTAAAGACAAAAAGGACTGCTGAGTGGTCCAAAGTTATGTTCTCTGATGAAAGTAAATTTTGCATTACCTTTGGAAATCAAGGTCCCAGAGTCTGGAGGAAGAGAGGAGAGGCACAGAATCCACGTTGCTTGAGGTCCAGTGTAAAGTTTCCACAGTCAGTGATGGTTTGGAGTGCCATGTCATCTGCTGGTGTTGGTCCACTGTGTTTTCTGAGGTCCAAGGTCAACGCAGCCGTCTACCAGGAAGTTTTAGAGCACTTCATGCTTCCTGCTGCTGACCAACTTTATGGAGATGCAGATTTCATTTTCCAACAGGACTTGGCACCTGCACACAGTGCCAAAGCTACCAGTACCTGGTTTAAGGACCATGGTATCCCTGTTCTTAATTGGCCAGCAAACTCGCCTGACCTTAACCCCATAGAAAATCTATGGGGTATTGTGAAGAGGAAGATGCGATACGCCAGACCCAAAAATTCAGAAGAGCTGAAGGCCACTATCAGAGCAACCTGGGCTCTCATAACACCTGAGCAGTGCCACAGACTGATGGACTCCATGCCACGCCGCATTGCTGCAGTAATCCAGGCAAAAGGAGCCCCAACTAAGTATGCACTCATGCAGCCCCAGACCATGGCATTCCCACCACCATGCTTGACTGTAGGCATGACACACTTATCTTTGTACTCCTCACCCGACTGCCGCCACACATGCTTGAGACCATCTGAACCAAACAAATTAATCTTGGTCTCATCAGACCATAGGACATGGTTCCAGTAATCCATGTCCTTTGTTGACATGTCTTCAGCAAACTGTTTGCGGGCTTTCTTGTGTAGAGACTTCAGAAGAGGCTTCCTTCTGGGGTGACAGCCATGCAGACCAATTTGATGTAGTGTGCGGCGTATGGTCTGAGCACTGACAGGCTGACCCCCCACCTTTTCAATCTCTGCAGCAATGCTGACAGCACTCCTGCGCCTATCTTTCAAAGACAGCAGTTGGATGTGACGCTGAGCACGTGCACTCAGCTTCTTTGGACGACCAACGCGAGGTCTGTTCTGAGTGGACCCTGCTCTTTTAAAACGCTGGATGATCTTGGCCACTGTGCTGCAGCTCAGTTTCAGGGTGTTGGCAATCTTCTTGTAGCCTTGGCCATCTTCATGTAGCGCAACAATTCGTCTTTTAAGATCCTCAGAGAGTTCTTTGCCATGAGGTGCCATGTTGGAACTTTCAGTGACCAGTATGAGAGAGTGTGAGAGCTGTACTACTAAATTGAACACACCTGCTCCCTATGCACACCTGAGACCTAGTAACACTAACAAATCACATGACATTTTGGAGGGAAAATGACAAGCAGTGCTCAATTTGGACATTTAGGGGTGTAGTCTCTTAGGGGTGTACTCACTTTTGTTGCCGGTGGTTTAGACATTAATGACTGTATATTGAGTTATTTTGAGGGAAGAATAAATTGACACTGTTATATAAGCTGCACACAGACTACTTTTCATTGTGTCAAAGTGTAATTTTGTCAGTGTTGTCCCATGAAAAGATATACTTAAATATCTGCAGAAATGTGAGGGGTGTACTCACTTTTGTGATACACTGTACATACACTGCCTGGCCAAAAAAAAGGTCACCACCTGGATTTAGCTAAGCAAATAGGTAAGAGCCTCCCATTGGATAATTACTGCATGGGTGATTATGTTTCAGCTGGCAACAAGTTATTTAACCCTAACTGATGCAGTGAGTAGCTTTTCATTTGTTAAACAACCATGTCAAAAGACACATCCTGTGGTCGTGGAAAAGATGTTAATCTGTTTCAGAAGGGTCAAATTATTGGCATGCATCAAGCAGAGAAAACATCTA